>NW_027202715.1:11247500-11847500 GCF_024711535.1 Dipodomys merriami | reverse complement strand
TCTCCACAAAATTTTGGCCAATCGACTTCAACAATTCATCCAAAAAATCATACACCATGATCAAACAGGATTCATTTCAGGGATGCAAAGTGGTTCAATATACGCAAATCAATTAATATTATTCATCACATCAACAGGAGCAAGAATAAGAACCACATGGTTATCTCAATAGATGCAGAAAATGCATTTGACAAGATCCAACACCCCTTTATGATGAAGGTTCTGGAAAAATTAGGAATCCATGGAACATTCCTCAATACAATAAAGGCTGTATATGACAAACCTACAGCCAGCATTATACTCAATGGTGAAAAACTAAAGCCATTTCCTCTTAACTCAGGAACAAGACAAGGATGCCCACTCTCTCCACTTCTCTTCAATCTAGTATTAGAATGCCTAGCTACAGCAATAAGACAAGATGCAGACATAAAGGGGATCCAAATAGGGAAAGAAGAAATAAAACTCTCCCTCTTTGCAGATGACATGATCTTGTATTTAAAGAATCCCATAGACTCCACTCCCAAATTACTCAAGCTGATCCAAAACTTTGGCAAAGTAGCAGGTTATAAAATTAACCCCCAAAAATCAATGGCTTTTCTATATGCCAACAATGAGAAAAGTGTGGCTGAAATTAGGAAAGCAACTCCATTTGTAATAGCCCCACAAAAAATAAAATACCTAGGAATTAACTTAACCAAAGAAGTGAAGGACCTCTATGATGAAAACTTTAAAATCTTGAAAAAGGAAATCAACACAGAACTTAAAAAATGGCAAAACCTCCCATGCTCCTTGATTGGCAAGATTAACATCGTGAAAATGGCAATACTTCCCAAGGCTATCTACAAATTCAACGCGATACCTATCAAAATTCCACCCTCATTCTTCAAGGAAATAGAGGAGGCAATCTAAAAATTCATATGGAACAATAAAAGACCCCGAATAGCAAAAACGCTCCTCAACGGAAAGAACACTGCTGGAGGAATATCAATACCAAATTTCAAACTCTACTATAAAGCCATAGTAATCAAAACAGCTTGGTATTGGCATAAGAACAGACCTCAGGACCAATGGAATAGAATTGAAAACCCAGAAATGAACCTACAGACCTATAGCCATCTAATCTTCGATAAGGAAGCTAAAACAATAGAATGGAAGAAAGACAGCCTCTTCAGTAAATGGTGCTGTCAAAATTGGTTAACTACATGTAGAAAACTAAAGCTAGATCCTTATATATCACCCTGCACCAGAATCAACTCCAAATGGATCAAAGACCTTGAACTCAAAGCAGACACTCTGAAAACATTACAGGATGGAATAGGAGAAACCCTAGGTCTCCTTGGCTCAGGTCGAAATTTTCTGAATAGAGACCCGGAAGCTCAACAAATCAAAGAAAGGTTGGACAAATGGGATTGCATAAGATTGCAGAGCTTCTGCAGGGCAAATGACATAGCTGGCAAGATCAATAGAAAGCCCACCGATTGGGAGAAGATCTTTACTAGCCATACAACGGACAAGGGTCTCATATCTAAAATATACTTGGAACTCAAAAAATTAAACCACCCAACAACAAATCCTCAAAGAAACAACTGCCCAATAAATAAGTGGGCGCAAGACTTAAAGAGAAGCTTCTCTGAAGAAGAAAGAAGGATGGCCATTAGACACATGAAGAAATGTTCAACATCCCTAGCCATAAAAGAAATGCAAATCAAAACAACATTGAGATATCACCTCACTCCAGTTAGAACAGCAAAAATCAAGAACTCTAACAACAACAGATGCTGGAGGGGATGTGGACAGAAAGGAACCTTACTTCATTGTTGGTGGGAATGTAAACTTGTTCAACCACTTTGGAATGCAGTATGGAGGTTCCTCAAAAGACTTCACATAGATCTCCCCTATGATCCAGCAATCCGACTTTTGGGCATTTACCCAAATGTTTACAAACAAGACCACACTAAAGCTACCAGCACAACTATGTTTATTGCAGCATTATTTACCATAGCTAAGATATGGAACCAACCCAGATGCCCCTCAGTAGATGAATGGATCAAGAAAATGTGGTATATATACACAATGGAATTCTATGCCTCCATCAGAAAGAATGACATTTCCCCATTTGTTAGGAAATGGAAAGGTTTGGAAAAAATTATATTAAGTGAAGTAAGCCAGGCCCAAAGAAGCATAGGTCCCATGGTTTCCCTTATTTGCAATATCTAGTATAGGTATGAGTCAAGCGGAAAAGGTCAGATAATGTGATGTTAGGAAAATGAACCCTTAAATATGTATTTTAATGTTTTCGTTTCTTTCATGCATGTGTTTCTAACGCATTTATAAGATTATTTCTTTGTTGCTTTGTATGTCCCTCTCCCACAGTGTAACCCCCGCTTTCACTATATTTGATGTCAGTATAACATGTGGAGGAGATGGGGACAAACAAGTCGTTTAAGGATTCAGGTGGACCTGTTGCAACAATGAGAAGTACAAAATGTCATGTCAAAACCAGCTTTACAATGTCGGTGTGGGGGGGGGGAGGGGGGTATAATTGGGTGGGAGGAGGGGGGTAAAATTGTGTGGGGGGAGGGGGGAGGCGGGGAAGGGAAGTGAAGGGTAAACAAAGGAGGAGGCTGCAATGCTTGGTAAGAAATGTATGCATTATCCTGCCCATGTAATTGTAGCCCCTCTGTACAGTATGTTCTCAAATAAAATAAAATACAATTAAAAAAAAAAAGAAAATAAAATAGGTCAGGGTGGTAGCACATGCTTGTAAACTCAGTTGCTCAGGAGATGGATCAGATGTACTGTAGGTCAAATTTCAGCCCAAGCAAAAAGTTAACTAGACCCCATCTAAACAAATAAGCCAGCGATGCTAATACATACCTGTCATTTTAGCTATAGAAACTAGGTAGGAGGATCATGAGGAAAGGCCAGGCAAAAAGCTCAGATTGTGTCCAAAACAATTTCCAGTAACAAAAGCCAAAAAAAGGCTGGGGGGTTAATGGCTTAAGTGGTACAATGAATGCTTTACAAGCAGAAACTTTTAAGTTCAAATCCTAGACTGCCAAAAACGTAGAGAGGAGAGAAAATATTTTTCAATATATTTGAACAACATCTAAAATCGAATAGAAAACTAATCACAGATCTACATGTGTCCCATTTGATCAAAATATTTATCTTTTCAGGAATGTTCTGGAGCTATGCCTCCTCACAGGCTCACTCAGCCACCACCCCTCAGTGACAAAAGTTATTGAATCTTGGAACATTGATTCAAATTTCTTGGCTGTTGACTCTATGTTCCACCCATGTAGCTCCCAGAAATTCTTCTCAGTGCTAGAATAAATGCTTACCAGGATGAGCAACTGATGGACAGTTTTGCCCTGCTTAGCCTTCGGGCTATAAAATCCCAGTGTTTCATGGGTCAATGAGTCAGCCCTTGGTCCTCTGCTTCTCTATCCAGACATGCTGCTGGAATTGGCGGATGTCTAAGTGCCAGTGCCTTTTGATGAAGCCCTATTACTCTGCACGCATATCTCTTTCCCTCACCCTCCCAATTGGATTGGCCATCATTCTCTGTTTTAAAAGACATTAAAGTTCCCCTTAGGTACTGCTAAGCAGTCTGAACCAGACTAGGAATTCAGCCAGCACCTACCCTCTGTTTCTTGTATGCAAATAATTAAGCTAAGTGTACTGTAAAAGAAAACTTAAGCATGTCTTACAACTCTTCAAGAAAAATACAGAGATCATCCAACTCCCCAAAGATAGATAAGATAACTGAGGTTCATAGTGACAAAGTAACTTAGCAAAGGTTATACAAAAGGTATACGATATAAGTTGAATCTTTTCAAGCTCTGAAATTGAAGCTTTAGGCCATCACCCGGTGAGTGTTTTAGATACTGTAAATGCCTAGAATCAGAATAATCAGAGGCACAAGAACCAGCTAGCAAAACAGGAGAGAAAAGATAGATCATGCTTTTTTATTTGTTTTGGTTCTGTTTTGTTTCTCTTCCATTACTGGGACTTGAACTCAATGCCTGAGCACTGTCCTTTAGCTGTTTTACTCAAGGCTGGGATTCTACCACTTGAACTACAGCTCTGCTTCTAGATTTTTAGTGGTTACTTGGAGATAAGACTTTCCAGGCTGGCCTCAAGCTACAGGCTTCTGATAGTTCTATTTTTTCTTATTTAATTTGTTATTGTAAAGGTGATATACAGAGGTGTTACAGTTAAATAAGTCAAGTAAAGAGTATCTTTTTGAACAGTGTCACCCCTTCCCCCACTTTCTCCCAATTTTTCTCTCCCATCTCCTCCTCAAGTGGTATAATGTGTTTTCAACATAGTGTCTAGTGAGTACCATTGCTGCATTTGTCCATCCTTTGTCTTATCATTTCTATGCTTAGATAATAGTTCTTAATAATTTAAAATGAAACTGTATACCATGGGGGAAATATATAATATGACATATTATATATATATGTCTTACTGGTTATTTATAATGTGTATATCTACTATAGATAGATGTGTATATCTATTCATATCTATAAATAGATATATACAATACACAGATAGATAGAGGTAGATATAGATACATATCTCTCTATAGATATATATACACATTATCACTGTAGTATAAAACAATCATTTAGAAATCTGATTCTTTCAAATCTCATGTACTGAAAGCAAATACTTTCAGAAGTAGTTTTTACTTCCCTAGAGTTTGATCCCCAGATAGAGCTTAAATTTAGCACAAATTCTAGACATTCTGCTGTCTACTTTTAACAGCCCACATCAGTGCAGATCAGGACCCTGTGTCATCCTACCTACTACCTTCCAGGTCACAGAATGAATTCTGCTTAGCAACTCCAAGTGGTACATGATACAAGCGATTTTCTTGGGAAGTTAAGTGTATATCAACTGACTTGAGGAGAATTAAGAATGGGAAACTGGCGCAAGGCCTTATTTTTCTATCAGTCAGTATACTGATATGAAACAAATGGCACATTCTGGATTTTTTTTGGGGGGGGTCCAGTCGTGGGGCCTGGACTCTGGGCCCGGGCGCTGTCCCTCAGCTCTTCAGCTCAAGGCTGAAGAGCCACAGCACCACTTCCAGCATTTTTCTTTTTTGCTTATGTGGTGCTGAGGAATCAAATCCAGGGCCTCATGCATGCAAGGCAAGCGCTCTACCACTGAGCCACCTTCCCAGCCTCTGGATTTTTTTATTATTGTCTTGTAAGGACGATGTACATAGGAGTTACAATTACACAAGTAAGGTAATAAGTGCATTTCTTATTGAACATTGTTACCTTCTCCCTCTTTTTCTCCCCCATTTCCTCCCCCTGCAACTCTCCACATTCTGGATTGTTGGAAGGACTATTTAAAAAAGACTAATCACAAATATGTTGCTTGGACTAAATGGAATTGCAAGAGAGAGTACAGGGATCTGGTGTTGCAAGTGGCGATAGTCTAACTTCTAGAGAATAGGAATAGGAAATTAGGTATCTAGAGACCCACGTAGAGAAAGCCTCCTGAAGAGGAGAGAGCTGTGCTGCATGCTATTGGCTCACTCTTGTAATTCTAACTACTTAGGAGACTGAGATCTGAGGATTGCAGTTCAAAGCCAGTCCAGGTAGGAAAGTCCATAAAACTCTTATCTCTAAATTAACCACCAAAAAGCCATAAGCAGAGATGTGTGATTCAAGAGGAGAGGTGAGTGCTATCTTTGAGCACAAAAGCTCAGGGACAGTACTCAGGCTCTGAGTTCAAGCATGAAGACCAGCATAAAGCAAAAAAGGAAAGACCCCCCCTTCTCAGCCTCAGGATATTTTCAGACAGGGAATGATCTACAAGAAGTAATGCTGTGATGCAATAATCCTCCTTCCAGAGCTCTCTAGACCATAGGAAGGAAAGAGAACTGTACATTGCAGCTTTCCAAAGCCAAAATAAGATGAATATTATGATAGATCACCAATGTCTAGATTATAAAAAGCTCTATGAAATGTTATAAGTGGCTTGAATAAAACTTTGAATACATTCTTGGTCCTTCATCCAAATCTTTCTTAGAATGTCTCCTCTGAAGAGAATTGTTGCTGCTGAAGCATCACAGAGTTACAGACAATTAAAAACTTGAGCCTCACACAGCAGAGCCATGACATGAAATTCCCGAGCATTGCCACAAGCTGACTGTCCCTCTCAGCCACCCCTGCACAACTCTGTACATGCCCACATTAGCAAGGGAGATTTGCACTTCTCCACTTTTGCCCACAGACCAGAAGTCTGTCAGGATAATGGTTCCCAGCTAGTGAGTAATATATACTAACCAGCTAGCCACCCAGTTGATCATTAGGAAAGATAGCTTTTGTTGGCTATAATCCAAGACATTATAGTGTACCGCCTGTGAATATTTCTTGATCATCCCAATAGGACCCATTGCTTCTACCCTCTGAAGTGATTGTTGGCTCCAGGGACATACTCCATAGATTGGAATATTATTATGGTCATAACTTTGAACTTCACAATATAGCTTCATGATCTGCTAAAGAGTGGCCTTTGATAGCAGTCTTACATATGATAATACATTCCATGTCCATCCTTCTTGGACATTATAATGCAGTTTCTAAGTTAATGACTTAGATATTATGATATGGTTTTGTAGTCACGAATTTGGGCATTTTGATTCCATCTACTTACCACTGTCCCTGAGAATTAGTAAGCAAGTGAGTACCGGGGGTTTAACTTTGCCTATTTATGGTGCTCTCAGTCTGTCTGTCTGTAATCTCTGTCTCTCTGTCTTTCTCTCTGTCTCTGTCTCTGTCTCTCTCTCCTCTCTGTGTGTTCCTCTTTTTGTTATTTCAGAAGGCCTTGTGGCAAAGCCTGTATGAATTATGACAATCTGCCAAGCCTAAGACTGGAACATGCTGGCAAGTTTTATTATTTTTTTTCTTCAACTCCAAGAAATGAATAGAACAATGGGTTTATCTACCTGCAGGGTACAGTTATAAAATACATTTCCTTAAAAAAATCAAAATGTCTTTGCAAGATAAAGCATCTAGACATTGTCCAATTCATCAAAATAGTCTCTTCTTTAATTTAGTGGAAGGAAATATCAGTTGTGACCAGTACCTCCTAGATCAATAGTACACTTCAGCACTTAAAGAGGAGGAATGTGACAATCCGTGCTACCTCCTTATTCATGCCCCTGGGTTTCTGGCACTGTTGATCTGTAACAATTAATGATGTGGATGCAATGGTATTGGCACACGGAGGGTTCTGCCTGGCTCCCAGGGGCTCAACAGCCATCAGGGCTCACAGGAAATAAGAACACAGTTGATCATGATGCTGTCTTGAGTTATGATTTCAGCCTTGACTGAGAAGTTGTAGAACATAATTTCTCTATCCTTGAAGATTAAATAACACCTCAGCTTTGTTCTTTTTGAACTTCCTTCTTCAAAACATTGATATTGGTGACCTTGTTGATATACGGTAGGAATACATCCATTACCCCAACCCTGTTCTACCTGTTTATGTTCCTATCAGTTCTCTAATCAAGAATGGCTTATATTAAGGGATTTAGTACTCCCATGAGGAAGAAGTATAAGAGCAATAAAAGAAATGCTCTTCCTTGAGCCTGGAATATTAACCAAGGGCAATAATCAACTCAGTCCCAGAGTGCATGCACAGGCACACACACACACACACACACACACACACACACACACACACACACACACCTTTCTTCTTTAAGTTGTTTCTGTCACATGGTTTATCACTGTGACAGGAAAAGAACAAATGCACTGACAGTATGGTTCCTCTGACTATTTTTAACTTTACAATGGTATGAATGTTTTCATATTCAGTGAAACCTGTACTTAGTATTTTTGTGTGTGTGTTTTGTGGTTTGAAGGGATTAGACTCAGGGCTTGGGCTCTATGAGCTTTTTCACTCAAGGCTAGTGCTTGCTCTACCACTTTGAGCTACAGTGCCACTTCTGGCTTTCTGGTAGTTGATTGGAGATAAGAGTCTCATGGAGCCTGGCGTCAGTCACTCACGCTTGTAATCCTATCTAATCAGGAGGCTGAGATCTGAGGATCACAGTTCAAAGCCAGCCCGGGCATCAAAGTCCGTGAGACTCTTCTCTCCAATAAACCACTAGAAAACCGGAAGTGGCACTGTGGTTCAAGTGGTAGAGTGCTCACCTTAAGCTGAAGAGGACAAGGACAACGCCCAAGCCCAGAGTTCAAGCCCCACAACCGACCAAAACAAAAAACAAAACAAAACAAAACAAAGAGTCTCATGGACTTTCTTGCCAGAGCTGGCAGTGTTGACAATCCTGGCTTCTTGAGAACTCAAGGCACAGGACTGGAATATCATACTCAGAGGCTTATAGCTGTAATTCCAGAAAGCCAGCGCTCTATAAATGTCCCAGGCTTTATAAGCCAGAGAATTACAGCTCTAGATACTCAGGTGAAGGGCTAACACTCTGGGCTTTAATTACCAGTGGCCCTAGCATTTGGAAGCTGTCCTAATCTTCATCTTCTAGTAGCCTTGGGTGGTGGCAGCAAACAGCAAGGGTTTTCACTGTTTAGTGTTGAGTAGTGTATTACAGGCCTCGGATCTAAAACCTTCAGCCCTACAGTGACAAGTAGTACAGCTCTTGGACCTAGAGTGTCAGGGTCCTCAATCCTTGGGTATAATATTGCAACATCAGAGGGCAATGGAATAGGTACATCTAGTTGGCAAAAAAATTAAAATTTAAAAAGCCTGCTTATATAGCAAGAAGTGTGACAAAGGTGTTGCACCAATGACAGCAGTCATCTATGCAAATAAAGGATTGTTTTTGCACCAATCATGATACTGTCCCTCATGCAAATGAAGGATGGTGTTTGTACTATATGCATGCCTTCTGTTAGGTCAGAGTGAAAGTGCTAAGTCCCACTTTGGTCTTGGCAAAAATGGCTTAGGCTGATTAAAGGTCTGCAGTAAGTTGTTTCAAACACTTGTGGTTGGAACAGGGTTTTCTATAGCCAGAGATGTGCTCTGGCAGCAAGCTGCTATGGTTTTTGCATGGGTTCCTTAAGATATCTGCATCTAATCCAGCTGGTCCTGGCATGGCAGAAGTTTTTCTTGGCTGTGATCCTTCACTCAAGGCAGCCTGGGGACCAGACTAGGGCCTCACAGCAGTTGCCAATTAGAAAATCAAAATCACCTTGGCCCCAACATTTCAGCTTATTTAAAGAAAAATAAACATCAAAAGGGATGCTTATAATAAAGGCTTATTATTAAGCTTCACAGTGATTTAATTTTAATTAACAGTACTCTATCACAGCTTAGCTCCTGTCCCAAGGAGAGGCAGGCCCCTCTAATCTGCCTCATCTTGATTAAATCTGGTAGTTCTGAATTTCCTCTTTAATGTGGCTTCTTCTGTACTGTTGTTAGCTACATAGCTTCCACGGAGCCATTAGCTAATTATTACCTCTTCTCCACTCTACAGCAGGCTCCAGGGAAGTTAACATGTCCTGAAAACTGCAGGGTTTCATTAAGGCCTCTCTCTGTTGCTGCAGCGCAGAGAAGGGTGCAGCTGGCCTAGCTCGGTGGAAGCTATGCTCCATGAGATGGATCCACTTCTTGCAGATGGAAACAGATATGCCCAGAGAGACGGAGAAGTAGGTCCTATGCTATGTGTAACTCAGTATACCAAAGTGTCCTAGCAAGTGCATATTTCTACTCAAAGAAGAGGAAGTTGCTCAAGTGTGAAACTGGACTTTTGTAAACTTTTATGAGGAAAGTGATTAAACTAAACCCGCTCAGAAATATCTGGGAGATTTCTCCGTAATGAGCCAACAAAAAGCCAGAAGTGGAGAAGTGGCTTATGTGGTAGAGTGACAGCCTTGAGTTGAAAAAAATAATAATAAATCCATGAAAAAGCATTAAAGCCTGCATTCAAGACAGAATGCCTGCACACACACACACACACACACACACACACACACACACACACACACACGCATGCACGCACACAGACATGCGCACACACACATACACATAAAAGAGGCATATGCATACGTACTCCACTTGTAACATCTTGTCTATGCTTAGAAGGTTCAGATTTTGGAGTATTTGGATTTCAGATTTCAGACTACAGATGTTCAATGTTTATTACTACGTTTCATTCTTCTTTCCTTTTTTTTCTTTTTTGACAGTATTTGGATTTGAACTCAGGATTTTATGCTTGATAGGTAAGCATTACACCACTTGAGCCATACTTCCAGTGCCTTTTTCATTTGTTATTATTAAGATGGGCAGATTTCAAAGGTATGTGTTTAGATTGGAGGTCTAACAAACCTGAAAATCCATTAGTAATGAGATAGCATTTTGTGTGATCACTAAGTTCCCATAACGATGAATCTCCAATGTGTTGACAATCAGTAACATAAGCTGAATAGTTGCATATAATAGATGCATATGTTTCAAACTTCATAAAGACAGTATAGATAATGCATTTCCATATTATTCCATTATGACTGTCATAAAATGTACTCAAAAATATACATTTCAAAAGGCTAACTAAAGATGAAATAAACCATTTAAACGATTTTCTTACATGTACTATCTTTAGCTAATAGCTAAAGGCAAAATGTATGTAGACTTAGGACAAAGCTTCCTCAGATTTTATTATATCAAAGGATTTTTTAAAATAACTCTCTGGATAAATTTGATTTTCTCTTTGGGTGATTCTATTCACGTGTGCTTGTATTGTCAGTGCTTTTACCTTTTAATATCATACCAAGGAGCTCTTTGAAGCATCTGTGCTCTCATTTTACTGGTCAACCTCAATTGCTTGAGTTCTGCAAGGCATCCTCACGCAATCTGTAGTTTCTTTGCAGAGATTATGTGGGGTATGTGCATGCATGCCTCTGTGTGTGTATGTGTGTGTGTGTGTGTGTGTGTGTGTGTGCGCACACGCGTGCAGACACTCTGGCTTGAACTCATGCTTTAATGCTCTTTCTTGTCTTTGTTATTATTTTTTTCAACTAAAGGCTGTCACTCTACCACTTGAGCTACTTCTCCACTTCTGGCTTTTTGCTGGTTCATTGTGGAGAAATCTCCTGGATATTTCTGTCCAGGCTGACTTCAAACCTTGGTCTTCAGATCTCAGACTTCTGAGTAGCTAGGATTATAAGCATGAGCCACTAGTATCTGGCCTGTTTGGAGATTTAAAAACAATAACAACAACAAAATCATCATGTCAAATGAAGTAAACCACAAATAATAAGACATGCTACATATTCATTTTATATGTAGAAAGTCACTAATTCAGCAAGATAGTAGGATGATTACTAGGAATTGGAAATATGTGGAGTAAAGAGGGGAAGAGTGAAAAGAAGGTTGTTGGATTTTATCAGTGGATCACTGTATGTCTGTACAAAAATATTGCTGTCTTTTTAGTGTGTTCCACATGTAAATGAGTGGAGACATTTGGATAGTTTTGTTAAGTAAACAAGTAACAAGTCCATTAACCAAACACAGAGCAACTATAGAACATCTTGATGTACCAAAAGTTAATAAACCATAAGACAAACCTCATGTTTTTTCAAACTCTGAATTTCATCAGCTAACATTGAGGCAGACCATCTGACTTGTGGACTAAATGAAGACATTGTTATCTAATTATATATTAGATACAGTTTGACTATCCTTTACTCAAAATTCTTGGGGCTGGGGCATTTTGGATTGCAGGCCTGTTGGAGAATATTCCCTATGTATAATGAGCTACCTTATGGATGAGACCCAAGACTAAATCATGAAGTCTGTTTATGTTTTATATATATATATATATATATATATATATATATATATATATCTCACACATATAGCCTGAAGGTAATTTTGAACCATATTTTTATTAATTTGTGCATGGTGTTGAGACTTCCAGTTGTAACACCATGTCTATGCTTAGAAGGTACAGATTATGGAGTATTTGGATTTTGGATTTCAGATTAGAATGTTCAATGTTAATTAGTACCACTTCATTCATCTTTTTTTCTCCTTTTTTCTTTTTTGGCAGTATTTGGATTTGAACTCAGGACTTTATGCTTGGTAAGTATTATACCACTTCAGCCACACTTGCAGTGCCTTTTGCATTTGTTACTATTAAAATGGGGTCTTATACTGGTTCCCAGGCTTGTCATGGATTGTAATGCTCCCATATATGTGTCCTAGTTCAAAGTACCACACCAGATTGGTCTTTGAGATAGTCTTGCTTTTATTTTTTGCTCTGAGTAGTTTTGAACTGTGATCCTCCTAATTCTACCTCTGAAGTAACAGGGATAATAGGTGTGAAGCACCATGTCCAGCCTGAATTCTAATCTTTTTCTTTTGAGAAAATAGAAATGGAACCCTAATCATTTTTATCCGTATCACCATGGATCATCTTGAGAATACCTTGAGGGTATACAACCTATTTCAGAAGCTACCATAAAAAAACCTTACTTCCCACCAGGCAGCTCATGGACCAATGAGATGATATTTTTTTATTGTCCACCTATTCTTGATTAGGTCTATTCCCCTCCTGTATTCCCTCCACTTCTCTGTGAGAGTCACTGTGGAATCTGTTCTGAGCTGAAGCTTGAATGTACCCATGGCCCAACATTCTGTCTGGAAGACAGATCTTTTCGGTAGAGTCTTTGGAAAAATCAGAAGCTAAAGGACTGATCTGACTTCTTGGCTCATAGATTATCACTATTTTGTGGAGGAAGATGTAAGAAAGAGGATGTACTAACATGTCTTTGTAATAAACATGCAAACACAAACAGATAAGCAGGCCCAAGCTGGCCAGTATTGTTCCAGGCAGAGCCAAGTGAACAAATGCACAGGCCCAAGTCTCATTAGTGGGACCTCTAAGAGCCTCTTGCCCACTGTGTAGATTACCTGAAGTCCTACAGGTCTCCTCATGGACCAAGCACAAGGACAGCATGGATGATGACAGATGGATAATGCTCCATCCCCCATCATCCCTCACAGGCACCAGCCATTCTATCCATAGCTCCAGGTTTACACAGAGATCTTGAAGACTCACAGAAAGTTAAGGCAAAATCAACATTGGTACTTAACTCACAAGTATCGAGCATGTAGAAATAACTCTAAGTTTATGAGTTTTACTTATCTATACAAACAGACGTAAAACTTTGTGTAGAGGACCTCAGATAATTAAAGGTTTATGTATGTAGTCACTTTTTAAAAAATAACAATTCTAATTTCTTTTATTTATTTATTTTTAAAATTGTGAAACCACCATAAGACAGGTTACAATTACATGGGTAAGGTAATGAGTACATTTCTTATCAAGCATTGTTGCCTCCTCCTTTGTTTCCCTTTCCCATCCCTTCCCATCTCCCACCCACCCACCCACCCTGCCTCCCCCAGCCAAAGTTGTAAAGTTCATTTTTCAACATAACAACTTGTACATCTCAGTGTTGCAAGGGATCCACCTGTATCCCTAGTTAAATGATTTGTTTTTTCTCTTCCCCTCCACAAATTATACCAACATCAAATACAGTGAAAGCAGGGGTTATACCATGGGCGAGGGACATACAAAGCAACAAAGAAATCATCTTACAAATATGTTAAAAAAAACAATCACAAGAAAGAAAAAGACATTCAAATACTTATCTTGGGGTTCATTTCACCTAACATCAACTTATCTGACTTTTTCTGCTTGTCTCAGACATATACTAGTTATTGCAGATAAGGGAAACCATGGGACCTATGTTTCTTTGGGCCTGGCTTACTTCACTTAATATAATTTTTTTTCCAAGTTTTTCCATTTCCTAACAAATGGGGCAATGTCATTCTTTCTGATGGAGGCATAGAATTTCATTGTGAATATACACCATATTTTCTTGATCCATTCATCTACTGAGGGGCATCTGGGTTGGTTCCATATCTTAGCTATGGTAAGTAATGCTGCAATAAACATAGTTGTGCTGGTAGCTTTAGTATGGTCTTGTTTGTGTTCATCACATCAACAAGAGCAAGGATAAGAACCACCTGGTTATCTCAATAGATGCAAAAAAACATTTGACAAGATCCGACACCCCTTTATGATGAAGGTTCTGGAAAAATTAGGAATCCACAGAACATTCCTCAATTCAATAAAGGCTGTATATGACAAACCTACATCCAGCATTACACTTAATGGTGAAAAACTAAAGCCATTTCCTCTTAACTCAGGAATGAGACAAGAATGTCCCCTCCCTCTACGTCTCTTCAATCTAGTATTAGAATGCCTAGCTACAGCAATAAGACAAGATGCAGACATAAAAGGGATCCAAATAGGGAAAGAAGAAATAAAACTCTCCCTTTTTGTAGATGGCATGATTTTGTATTTAAAGAATCCTACAAAAAAAAAAGAATCCCACAGACTCCACTCCCAAATTACTCAAGCTGATTCAAAACTTTGGCAAAGTAGCAGGATATAAAATTAACCCTCAAAAATCAATGGCTTTTCTGTATGCCAACAATGAGAAAAGCGTGGCTGAGATTAGGAAAGCAACTCCATTCATAATAGCCCCACAAAAAATAAAATACCTAGGAATTAGCTTAACCAAAGCAGTGAATGACCTCTATGATGAAAACTTTAAAAACTTGAAAAAGGAAATCAAAACAGAACTTAGAAAGTGGCAAAACCTACCCTGCTCCTGGATTGGAAGGATCAACATCGTGAAAATGGCAATACTTCCCAAGGCTATCTACAAATTCAGTGTGATACCTATCAATATTCCAACCTCATTCTTCAAGGAAATAGAAGAGGCAATCCAAAAATTCATATGGAACAATAAAAGACCCCAAATAGCAAAAATGATCCTTAACAGAAAGAACAGTGCTGGAGGAATATCAATACCAAATTTCAAACTCTACTACAAAGCCATAGTAATTAAAACAGCTTGGTACTTGCACAAGAACAGACCTCAGGACCAATGGAATAGAATTGAAAACCCAGAAATGAACCTAAAGACCTATCGCCTTCTAATCTTCGATAAGGGAGCTAAAAAAATAGAATGTAAGAAAGACAGCCTCTTCAGTAAATGGTGCTGGCAAAATTGATTAACCACTTGTAGAAAACTAAAGCTAGATCCTTATATATCACCCTGCACCAGAATCAACTCCAAATGGATCAAAGACCTCAGAGTCAAAGCAGACATTCTGAAAATATTACAGGATGGAATAAGAGAAACCCTAGGTCTCCTTGGCTCAGGCTGAAATTTTCTTAATAGAGACCCAGAAACACAATAAATCAAAGAAAGGTTGGACAAATGGGATTGCATGAAACTGCAGAGCTTCTGCATGACAAAGGACATAGCTAGAAAGATCAATAGAAAGCCCATGGATTGGGAGAAGATCTTCACTAGCCATACAATCGGCAAGGGTCTCATATCTAAAATATACCTAGAACTCAAAAAATCAAATCCCCCAACAACAAATTCTCAAAGAAACAACTGCCCAATTAATAAGTGAGCTAAATACTTACAGAGAAATATCTCTGAAGTGGAAAGAAGGATGGCAATTAGACACATGAAGAAATGCTCAACCTCTCTAGCCATAAAAGAAATGCCAATCAAAACAACATTAAGATCCACCTCACCCTAGTTAGAATGGCTATAATCAAGAACTCTAAGAGCAACAGATGCTGGAGGGGATGTGGACAGACGGGAACCTTACTGCATTGTTGGTAGGAGTGTACACTTGTTCAACCACTTTGGAAAGCAGTATGGAGGTTCCCCAAAAGATTCCACATAGAGCTCCCCTAGGACCCAGAAATCCCACTTTTGGGCATTTACCCAAATGATCACAAACAAGACCATTGTAATTTCTTTCTTGAGACAAGGCCAAATTGTTAAATGCACTGCTTTGAAACAGCCAGCTTGTCTGAGTTGCCTATGCCTGTGTTCAAGCGCATTTTGAAAGTGCAGACTCTGTGGTCAGCAAGCCATTGTCTATTCATTGTCTGTTTCTAGGCTTGGAAGAATCACACAGTCCCATGCCATGGGACTACACAGAGGCAAAAAGGAAAATAAGCGCTCAGGTCCAGACTGTGAATATATCACAGGTCGCTGAAAACTTCCCTAACACCACCCCTCATTTTATCTCTGAAAGAAATAGTCAGGGTTTGTTTTTCTCCTACACTAGTATCAGCCCAATCAGGAATAGACTAAGGAATACCTGTCCACAGCACATAAGGGTCTCCATGTGTGACATGGAGAGGTGATATGATCCTGGAGTGCCAGTTCCATGAGTGTGAAAATGAGCTGAAAATTTTGAAAAAGCCAGTCACTGTTATCTCAATGCATGTATTTTGGTAGATATAAATTCAATAGTTCACTTGTGAAATCTCCCTTAGCTGTCAAAATAATCAAGGGATAAAACAGAAGTGAAAAAGAGAGAGGACAGGGGAGAGAAGAAGAAATACATATTGTCATTCTGTATTATGTGCACGAACTTGTGATGGGTACTTGTGTTAGTCTAGTTTACTTATTGCTTACAATATCCCAGTGATGTTGATATTCATCTCCTCTTTTATATTTTATTTATTTTTTAAAAAATAGATAAAATAAAATACCTGTACAAGGCTTGAGCTCAGAGCCTACAGATCTTACTTGGCCTTTTCACTTACGACTGGTATTATACCATGTAAACCACATCTCTAGTCCTAGCTTTTTTGTGTTAATTGTAGATAAGAGTTTCATGCACATTTTGCCCAGTCTGACTTCAAACCTGGATGTCAGCCTTCTGAGCAGCTAGTATTATAAGACATGAGCCACTAGAACCCAGGTCTTATATATTTTAGATAAATATGTACGTATTAGAAAAAAATGAAGAGGTTTGGAATAGGTTTGGTTAGAATCATGCCTTAGTACAAGTATCAATGTAAAATAATCCAAAAAGACAAAATTCCTTCATCTTTTCAGAGAAAAACTATTTCCCCACCTCATATACTATTTCAGATGTTATAATCCTTTTGCATTGTGTTTGTTGTCAGCCACAACAAATCACTTGGTCCATTTAGTTTTTATTGTACACGGGCTGACACTTAACTATCTTCTCCCATAAAGGAGAAGCTCCTCACTCTAGCAGCCTCTCACCTATCACAGGATCTTCCACATTTTTCTCCCTTATTTTTGTGGCTTGATGTTTTAACCCAGAGCTTCAGAATGAGTCCAATAACTTTTTTTACATTAAGTTTTTTATTGTGAAAATACCATACAAAGTGGTTACAGTTACATGAGCAAGGTAATGAGTACATTTCTTATCCAGCATTGTTGCCTCCTCCTTTGTTTTGCCCCTACCATCTCTTCCCTCCCACCTCCTCAGCTACATCCCCCCTCATCCCCACCCCTGCCTAAATTGTAAAGTTCGTTTTTCCAACATAGCCTTTTGTACATCTCATTGTTGCAATGGGTCAATCTGTATCCCTATTTAAACAATTTGTAACTTTTTGAGGTACCCTTTCTTATTCTCCTAGTCTCACACGGTGATATGCCACTGCATCAAGCACCTAGCATTTGTCCTTCCTCCCTGTCTCTTCTCCTTCCAGGTGAGGTTCCTCCATACACACTATGCAAACAAGGAAGACTACCCTGCAGTCATGACAGCTCAAACATGACCTTGAACGTCTGCCCTCACCTCCGGGGCAGTCGGCGTGGTTACCTCTGAGTAGCATGGATCCTGTGCTCGCATGGATCTTCTGCCACTTTGTGTGGAAGCTGTTTATATCCAGGCTTGGGGACTATGAGTAAGGATCCTCAGGGTGCCACCTTCCTGTGTTGGACTTAGAGTAGTCATTAATATTTTCTCAACATCTCAGCGAAAAAAGTCACTGGTAACTCAGCAGAAAGTCCAGGGCTGCAGGATCAGTAGCATCCCATGGGTCCCATGCCTTTGGACATTCTCAGAGAAAGCCTTCCATTGGGTCACCAGTCTGTTGCTAAGGTAACTTCTCAATCTTTGTTAATATTCTCTGGGTAAGGCAATGGACATAAAATCCATTCTGCAGAATAGCACACAGCTAGAGGTACCTTAAGGGTCTGCAAGTTCAAAACCTTGACACCAATCTGACACTTAACACATCCGTGCCACAGTCACACACACAGACACTGCCCACCTGTCTTCAAAATGTATTTTCTGTCATCAATTGTTCTCCACAATTAAACTGACAGGTACCTTTGAGTTCCAATAAATTTTCCTAAACAGAGGGAGAACAGTGAGGTTTGCATTGTTTATTTTAAAAGAAGTGGCGAAACCTTACCCCTTTAGATAAACAAGTTCCAGACAGCCTTGGGGATGTAAGGTTAGGCAGTACAAACTTTACACAGCAGGCTGTCAATAAGTATTCATTTGTCTTCTCCTGTCCTCAAGAGGTCTTGAGACCCAAACCAAGCTGTACTAACAGGTGTCATGATTATCTCTAGAAGCAGTAGAAAGCTTTTGATGGGAATGCAGGCGCTTCAGAAATTTTCTGTGCTCTATCTGGAGAGGAGTGTTTTTACTCAGAACTATAAATTTGCTGAAAGTGATCCAACTGCTAAATAAATGAAAAGTCAACATTGCTCCTTTTATGGGTTCTAGCTGGATCCATGTTTAATACCTCCACATGAAACTTTGTTGGAAAGATAGGAAGTTTAAAATAAATATCTTCTGACTCGTTTGGATTGGCACTGTACAGAACCTGAATGAAGACCTTTTTCCTTACAAGTAATGGGACCACACATGTGCCACTGCCACTGAAAAGAGACTTTAAAGAAGAAAGAACAAGGAAGGATGGTCAGCAGGTTGCATTAGAGTTACTTACTCCCTGAGCTTTTCCTCTCTATTTTATTTTACTTTATTTATTCATTTAGGTAGTTAGTTGTAAAAAGGGGTTTCAATTCAACATGTGAGTTGATGAGTACAGCACATGTTGATCAATGTATAGAGATGTTTGAAAGTACAACCTGAGTAGCACACGTATGAGGCAAGCGATGAGACGTGTGGAGTTTGAGGGTGTCTACAGAGAAAGAAGCCTGAAATGCATATATCAAAAGGTCCATCTTTATCTTTTTTTTAATTGTGGAAATACCATACAGAGGGGTTACAATTACATGGGCAAGGTAATGAGTATATTTCTTATCAAGCATTGTTGCCTCCTCCTTTGTTTCCCCTTACCATCCATGCCCTCCCTTCTCCCCTCCCCTCTCCCCCCCCCCCGCACCAAAGTTGTAAAGTTCATTTTCGACATAACATAACATCTTGTACATTTCATTGTTGCAATGGGTCCACCTGTATCCCTATTTAAACAATTTGTTTTCCCCTTTCCCCTCCACAAACTATACCAACATCAAATACAGTGAAAACAGAGGTTATACCATGGTGGAGGGACATACAAAGCAACAAAAAAATCTTATAAATATGTTAGATACAATTGCAAGAAAGAAAAAAACATTTGAGTCCTTAACTTGGGGTTCATTTCACTTAACATCAACTCACCTCGCCAAGTCTTTCCATTTCCTAACAAATGGGGCAATGCCATTCTTTCTGATGGAGGCATAGAATTCCATTGTGTATATAGACCACATTTTCTTGATCCATTCATCTACTGAGGGGTGTCTGGGTTGGTTCCATGTCTTAGCTATGGTAAATAATGCTGCAACAAACATAGTTGTGCTGGTAGCCTTAGTATGGTCTTGTTTGTGATCATTTGGGTAAATGCCCAAAAGTGGGGATATGACAGAAGGTAACCTTACTGCATTGTTGGTGGGAGTGTAAACTTGTTCAACCACTTTGGAAAGTAGTATGGAGGTTTCTCAAAAGACTCCACATAGAGCTCTCCTATGACCCAGCAATCCCATCCCTATCTTTTAACTCACTTTTTGTGTATGTGCCCATCCTGGGACTTGAACTCAGGGCCTGGGTGTTAAGTATGTGAGGCTCCAAAGTCAAGTGCAATTGTCCGGCCATTCCATTGGCTGTAACAAAAAGACACAAGGAATTTTTTTCCTTGTAGACTTTAAACATCCATTTCCAATGCTTGTTTGGAATCCTTGTGGAGAAAAAAAGAAGCCAATCTATAGCGTGAATATCTCTATGTATGAAATGCTAAACCATTCAAACCAAGAAGTCAACAAGGGAATGAAAGTCTTCCAAGCCTGGGAAGTCCAACACACCAGAAAAATGAATGTGCTGAGCATCTGCCTTCTGAGTGCAGGGCAGCTCTCTTCCCACTGAGAACTCACATCGTGAGAAGACAAGAAAGCCTCTCTGATTTTAAAGGTTCTCTAGTTTTAAGGGTGCTAATTTCATTAGTCATAACTTAGTCACCCCCAAAAGATCTCAATCCCACTGGGACTGAAAATTTCAATATATGAACTCAGTCTTACCAGCTCTGTAACAAGAAGACCAGCTCTGAACCCAAATACAGGGCTTCCTGGTACACCCCTGTACACTGTGAGTCAGGGACAATATTTAGGTAGATTTTAACATAAATGGTATTTTTTTGGGGGGAGGCATGAGGAAATAGTTTCTTCGAGGATCACAATCTCACCACCGTAGGTAAACAGGAGATCTGTAGAAATCTAAGAGACCCACAGAGATTTTGGTTGTGCTTATCCCCAGCTCTGTGAGGAATGTGTTCATATTCTAAGGTTATTTTTGTTGTATCCGCCTGAACAGACGAAAACAAGATGTGCCGATTATAGGTTCCATGCCACAATGATGCCTAGAAGTGGAACACCACAGAGGAATATATATCCCCAGGCCCTTTCAAGTCTATACTCCCTTAAATTGGGAGAAAGAATCAACAATAATTGAGACACAGCAAATACAGTTTTGTGCAGCAAAGTTCCCGCCCAAAAGACTCACCTTCCTGTGTGCCTGGATTTTAGAATTACGTTGTCAGTCCTTCCATGTCATGGCATGCCAGGGTATGTACACTACATAGTTGAAATAGAAGATCAGCAAGAGTCCTGGAAGAGAGAGGCAGATGGAATCTCAGGAAACTTCAAATACTCTGACTTTTTATGCAAAATATTCTACAGTGAGAATATTCTCCTGGTTTTCCTAAGGAAATTTTTTTCCACGGCTTAAAAAAAATCAATTTCTCACACTGTTTTTGGTACTCAAAAGGTTAGCACAAGTGAGTCTGCAGGTGACTCAACTCTCAGGAGACCTGGCAACTGTCAGCTTCTCACTGATGGGTGAATCACATTCAATTTCCAGTTGGTAGGGCAGCCAAGATGGTTCATTGTTATTCATTTGCTCCTCCATTTGAAATTCTCTTTTCCCTACTTCCTAAGCCTTTCCCCCAGGCTGTCTATTTATCTGTAGGCAAACACACTTGCTCGCTCAAATTACCACTCCAAAAGAAATGCTGCATTTCCCATTCACCCATTCTGGGAGTATTCATGGCAATAGAACCTGGGTGCTTATCTCTTCTGTGGCCCTAGAACGTGAGACACTTCCAACAAGGCAGGATTTCTTTCTAAATAAAGCAATCACACTTTTCATATTCCCCCCTGACAGCTTGGTTTGTCTTTCACAGCCTATGTGTCCCTCATCCTCCAGAAGGCATTTGCTGCCCAGGAGAAGATACTTGTGCTGTGGGGCGGGTGAGTTGCAAAAGCCATGCTTCATGCAGGTGTCTTTGTTATTCATGGTTCTTTCCAACAGTTCTCTTGAAGTGGGGAAGGTAGGGTCTGGCCAGCTCCATCTTGGCCACATGGTGGATTGTAGGGTCTGGCATCTTGTCTTCATGGTGAAGGAAGGTGAAGCCCCATCTCCTGGGTGATGGCCATGCCTGAATCCTTGGAGGCAGGGGCCGGGACTTGGATAACAGGTTATTGACACAAGTCAGTCCTGTGCCTGGAACCCCGCCCCCTGACCTCACCCTATTTAGGTCCTGGGCCAGCTCTGGTGCCATTATGCCATGTCCCTTGTCTCCTGCCTTCTGGCTCCTGGTTCTTCTCCGGAAACTATGGTGTCCCACTGGAGCTGATTTGGCTTGTTGGTATTGTTTTTGTTCTTTCTTTCCCCTCTGGCCTTGTGGCTCAGTTTCCCAACAATGTTAAGTTTATTTGCTGGTTGCTGGTCTATGAGACAGGAGGCCATCATGCAGTTACTGGCCCTTTAATAAAGACTCCAAAATTCAACCTCTCAAAATGTGGCTTCTCTATTTTCTCGTGACTGGTTTCATATCTGATTTAAGGTACAACACTCTGAGCACAAAATTGAATGGCAGGGTAAAGCTTTTACCAACTCTTCTCCTAAATGTGGACAGAATCCTGTCCTACTCACATACCAGGCACAAAGTAGTAGAATCTATGGATGAATTTCTTTATCTTCATCTTGTCTGTAGTGTGTGTATATGTCTTTTCCTTATAGATTAATTTTCTGCTGAAGATAGACTAGTCATGGTCTACCACTTTCTTTATGGGTACAGCACCCTCTCTCCCCCAGCCCCTCCTACGTAGCTAATTATGAGGGGAACAACTCATCAATTGCAATACTGCTGCTAGTTTTCAAGATCATGTACATATTTTCATTTGTTGATCTTCATAGCAACACTATAGGCTGTCAGGAAGGAGGTCATTAATTAGTGACAAGTTACATAGACAAAGGTATTAAAGAGATGAAAGTCATCTCATGAGACAGTAGTTAAATCAAACCACAGGAGAGGTATATTTTGTTTAATTCAAAATTCAGTGCTTTTTCCATTATATCACACTATGTCCCAAGTTCAGTCATATCTTTTCCAGTTCTGTTTATTTCTAGGATTCAAGAGGAAATAAAGGAAAATACATAACCATAACAAAGATTAGACTTTTACAAGATCTTCTCTCTCTCTTTTTCTCTCTCTCTTTCTCTCTCTCTCTTTTTCTATGTCTCTATGTCTCTGTCTCTGTGACTGTTTCTGCATCTCACGCACTCTCTCTCTCTGGTGCTTGAGCTGGAGCTTGAACTTGGGGCCTTGTGGATTTGTTTGGCTATATTATAGTATACCAGGACAAAGAACATGTTCACACTGATTAAAACATTTCAAGCTAGGCTCTGGTGGCTCATACCTGTAATCCTAGCTTCTCAGGAGGCTCAAATGTGAGGATCATGCTTTAAAGCCAGCCCAGGCAGGAAGCTCCATGAGACTCTTAACTCCAACTAAACACCAGGAAGCCAGAGTTGGTGCTGTGGCTCAAAATGGTAGAGCACTACCTTGAGCAAAAAAGCTCATGGACAGCACCCAGGTCAAGTTCAATCCCTACAACCAACAAAAAACAAATAAACAGAAAAATTTCATTCTTCTCTCTTCTCAATTGCAAATTATTTATTTTAATTGCATAGTTTATTAAATCATCTTCTTTAGGCAACTTTAAATTGTGGTGAGAAAGAATTATTGATTGAAATATCAGGTCATCTCATGATTAATCATTCATATTCCACGGATCCATTTTCTTTCCTTGTCCTAATGAAAACAGCAGTATTATTCCATTCTGGGCACACCAGGAATCTTCATTCTCCCATTCTCCATTCTTACTCTTCCAATTCCACTGTAAATGATTATTAGATGAGAAATTTCAGTTCCTGGGGCAAGAGCTCTACTGCCTTGCTGGGGAGATTAAAAACAGGCAAGTTTCTGAGTACTCACAGGTGCACTAAAAAAAAGAAAGAAAGAAAGAAACTCACTAAAGTCCATACTTTATTCAATTCTTCTTAGATTTTACCTAATATTCTTTTTTCCTCCCCTGTAGACTAACTCATAATATTGAGTTATTGTGCATCCTTAGATTCCTCTTAGTTATGGGAGTTTCTGTCTTTTTCTGGGGGCGGGGGAGACTTTACAGTCCAGCTATTGGGATTCCTGCTCCCAACCTTTTTATTATGGTAAAATATACATAACATAAAATTTCCCATCTTAACCACTTTCAAAGTGCATAATTCAATGATATTAAATACAATCATAATATCATTGCTACCATATACCACTTGATTTTTTTCATGGTAAAATGTTGAAACTCTGTATCTGTTACATACTAATTTCAAACCATCTCTAGCCTCAACCTCTGCTTTCAAGTATTTATTCTAAGACATTTATATACGTGATGTTCATTTTTAACCTCAGATTTTTTTTTAAAATGGAAAAAAAATTGAGAACATGGGTGGGAGAGAAAGATGAAAGGGATAACATTGGTGAAGATGCATTATACTTATCAACATGAAAATCTTTTGTAAATTATTTAAAGATTTAAAAATAGGACGGGAAAAACTTGAGAGGATGGGTAGGTTTAAAAAATGTAGTGGTGATTCAGCAAACAGTAGCTTTTCCCTGAGGCGCTAGCTTCTGAGACACTCACAGAGCCCAGCCTGTAGTTTTTAAATAGGGATACAGGTGGACCCATTACAACAATGAGATATACAAGTCGTTATGTCAAAAAACAAACTTTACAACTTTGGTGGGGGGGAGCGGATCGGGTAGGGGTGGCAGGGGAGGGCATGGGAAGGGATGGGAAGGGGAAACAAAGGAGGAGGCAACAATGCTTGACAAGAAATGTACTCGTTATCTTGCCCATGTAATTGTAACCCCTCTGTATGGTATTTTCACAAAAAATAAATAAATGAATAAATAAATAAATAGAAAAAAAGAAATGTAGTGGTGAATGATGGAAGAGGTAACACTGATCAAGAAATACTGTATTTACAAACTGGCATGTTGAATTGAACCAGTTTGTACAACTTATGTAAAGATAATATATTTAAGAACCCATAGAAGTGATTTTAACACCCAAAGACAAAGCCATTAACGTGCATGGGTCTTAGGGGGACAAACAAGAAGGAACTTACAAGATTTGCCTCAGAGAGAGGATCTGAGAGTTAAGCTCTATGTACTCAAAAAGAGGGATTCGAGAGCAGGGAATAGAGAGGGGGAACAATTCAATGTTTCTCAGGAATTCACAGAAAAAGAAGGAAATCAAAGTAGCCAAGAAAGATACAAGACATGCTAAAATACATTGATCATTTGAGAAATTAAAATTTGAACCACATATAATATAATTGCATATCAGAAAACTGACAGTTGTTTTATTTATTTTTAAACTGATGAGAGTAGAAGAGGACATGAAGAGTCTGTGGAAGCCAGGCCAAAAGTTCTAATCAGAAAGAGAATGTGTCCCTATGGATCTGCCAAAGATAATGTCACCAATTCTTAATACCAAATGCTGTGATTATAAAGAGATAGAAGATGGGATGCTTCAAGTGCAGTGTAACATCATCTCTAACACAAAGAAAAAGGGAGCAAAATCTAATGTAGAAGGTAAGTTTTCCACGCAGGTGTTTGGGTTTAAGGTACCTCTTAGGTCCCAAAGGTAGGGGCAACACAGAGAAATCTCAGTTGGATAACTGGGGTGACATGTCTAACTCTCTATGACAGATAATATGTGGGGAGTAGCAGGAGCCCCAATACCCAAATGAACAACCTGTAAGTATTCACTTCTCCATCATTGCAGTTCTGGGGTAGGCCTGGTCCTGAAACACAGGTATATTCTCTTAGCTTAGGTATATTCTCACTGTTTCAAAATATCCGACATAATTAATTTATGAAGAAGAAAGATTTATTTGGATTCAGAGACTATCACCCATGATCACTTGGCCCCCTTGTTATAGTCTTGTGGGAGCAAGACTAAACACATCGCAGCAGGGAGTGGTGATAAAAGAGCCTGCTCATGTCATAGGGACAGCTGGGAAGGAAAGGGAGAGGCAGGCAAGTGGCTGGCTTAAAGCCCCACTATCTTCTTCTAAGATGCCCCTCTTAGGACCTGACTTCCTGTAACTAAGCTACATCTGTCAATGGTTTCAGAGCCTTCCAGTAGCCCCACAGGCTGGAGACCAAGCATTCAATGCAGAGCCCTTGGGAGACAATTATCCAAGAAAGAACGCACGTGTAGGCCAGGACTGGACTCGCTTGTCTTAACCCAGCCACTGATCTGACAGGCAGTACATCCTTAGATGGAAATGAGCAGCTACTGCTTCAGCCACCCAAGTGAAAGCTGAATAAAGGAAATGTCACAGGAGCTTAAGCCAAGGAGGAAGGGATGAAGGTAGAGAAGAGGGAAGTGATGGAACAAACCAGAGGAGAAGATACTCATCTGGCTGATGAAACACTTACAGATGAAAATGTAACTTAATGTAACGTTTCTCCTGTATGTAGGATAGCAGCTGGCCATGGAAGGCCATACAAGGCCATAGAAGGGCAAGATGGAAACCAACCTTATCTTCAGTCAGTGGTGAGGCACTGAGAACTGTGACTATGAGGCACAGGATCAGTCAGAACTTTGAAATCTTTCCCGGTGTTGCATCTCAGGCTGTATTTTCCTGTTCAATTTGTTTCTCCTTCTTTTGTCTTGACATGCTTCATTAAACATGAGCATGGAACAAGTGAGCAGGGGCTGGGAGGCTGCAGAGACAACAGTCACTTAACACCTAGCCAACAGGTCAAAGCAGCAGCAGTTGGGAGGCAAAGCAAACTCACTTCCCTGATGAGAGATGCATCCATTGGCTCATCCAGTGAGGTGGATAAGCGCTAGACAAATGACTTACAAGGCTGGGCGGGGGCCGGGGAGGGGGAGAATGCTGATCTGAAATGAAATGAAATGAAATCACTGGAGGTTGTACGATTCTAAATGATTTACTAAACTTCCTCTCTGGCTCTGGAAAATATCAAATGAAGATGCAAACTGACTCATTTTCTTACATTCACAAAGAGGCAAGCCCCCCCCCAGGCCTCAAGAGTCGTTATGTTGTGCGGACATACATCCCAGCATCTTAGCAACCTGGTGGTTTTCCTTCCCTATAATGGAGGAACAGTCTTCATGATAGAGTGCAGTGGGGAGAGAAAAAAGAACAAAATTGAATTAGGGACAATTTTTTAATTTAAATATTATTTTAGCATGCATCAGCTTTACAAAGAGGAGTTTCATGGTGACATTTCCAACCATCTACATACTATAGTCCAATCAAGTTCACTCCTAACACTCTCCCTTATCTCTCTACCCCTTCTTAAAATGATTTCTGCAGGTTTCGTTGCTCTATTTCATATGTGCAGACAAATCACTTTGACTATATTCATCACCTTCACCTCCCTTCTCTTAATATAATTTTTTCCAAGTATTTCCATTTCACCTATTTATTTTTAAGCACTTATTGTTTACCACTATTTGATTTTTGGTCATGTCGGTTATTTTCCAGTGTGATTGCCATTATCTCCGTTTCCTTCGTATTTGAAACATTTGTGTTTCACCATACTTCACAGTTCCATTGCTTTTTAAAAAAATATGATTTCTTTTTTGTCTTCTACACATTTGTATTTCTTTTTCTCCATGGGGAAAGTATTAATTAGATCCTGAGTCAGGCCCTCTAGAAGAAGCATTAAGACAATCAGTGATCCTTGTTGGCTCAATTTTGGTTTTAACTTTTTTCTTGTCTATATGCATCTTATGTTTATTTGTTTGTTGGAATAAATGGAATAAAATAAAATGTCAAGATGAAATGTGTACCCATTCATGATCAATATAGAAAGCTAATGGATAACCACACAACATATCCACAGTATAGGCACAGTATAGGCGTTTGGAGACCCTATTCATTCAGCATTTAATTTATCAACATCAGTATAATTCTGGACATTTAATTTTTCCCCATGCACTCCCTTAGCTGTATCCCTCAAGGCTGATGTTCAAATACTTGAGCCACATTTCCACTTTTGGCTCTTTTTGGTTAGAGGTCAGAGTCTCATGGATTTTCTTGCATGGGCTAGCTAACAACCACAATTCTCATACCTCAAACTCCTGAGTAGTTAGGATTACAAGTGTGAGCCACTGATGACTGGCTACTATGTATACTTTTAAATAGTCTGGATAATATTTTACATTTGCCTATTTTTGCTTTAAAACTTATCCAAATGTTACATATATTGTCATACATATTCAAAGGTATGATTTAAAATACACAAAGATAAAAGTAAAAAGTGGGCTACAAGCACCTGCTCAGATTACTCCTATTGATATGTAGTCATATAGTACATACTATACTACAACATTCAAACAATATAGAGAATTAGAGACAAAAATAAGAACCCATGCCTGTCCAACTTCACCTCTTGCAAGAACGCACTACTCTTGTATCCTCAGACAATCATTAATATTGATTGTATGTCATTTTAGAAGTCTTTTTTGCATAAATGCAAATATGAAGATGTGCAAAGAGAGAATTTCTTTTCTATGTTCCTTTCATGGGAAAAAATGCATGCTAATGAGAAACTAAAGGGCTTGCCAAACTTCAAATAAAATATTGTTTCAACAAAAAGATATTGGCTTCCTTTGGAGGTTAAAAATCATATTGTGTTAAAAAATAAGAAGTTTTAGAGTCATTAACTCATTTATGAAATATCATGTTTAAACTCAGGACAGACTTTTGTACTTGGAAAGGTAATAGGGGAATTAGCTCCTCTGCACCCTTCCCAAGCCCCTACCTAACCCCATGCATTGTATCATTAGTCTTACTTTGTAATGGTTTTTAAATACTATCTTCTTGTTAATGGGCCCCAGTCTCATGCATTCAGGTAAGGTTTGATATTTTCTCTACTATAGTTCCTTATCATTCCTCCAAGGAATTTATTGGAGGTCAAGATTTTGTCTTGAATTCTTTACTTGAATAATTACCATCTCTGTTTCATTTTATTTGTTACTACAGGATTTTTTGCATTAACTTTCTGGCTAATTAAATAACATATCACAAGAGTTGGCAGAAGATGAGACTAGCTCAAATGATCTTCTTGGTTCTCAAAAATATTTTGGCACAGCTCTTCCCTTCCAGCAATGACCATTTCCACATTAACATATTTTCATCAAGTTTCACAATGAATGTTTTTTTTTTTTTATCATGCGGGGAGGCAAAATAGTTACTCCAAAAGTAAAGTATTTCCTCTGGACATGCATATGTCATTTGTAGTATCAACATTAGAACATTAGCATAAGTTCCCCCAGAGACTCCCAAGCCAAACTCTCCTCCTCAGGTGTACCTTTCCCTGTCCTTCCTCTAGCTAGGTGATTCCGTTCATCACGTCATGATGCGGCCGGAGGGCCTAGTCAGACACCAGTTTAATGCTGTGCAGACTGTACAGCACCAGACCTGCAATGTAAATAAACTCTCCTCCTTAGAAAGTACCTAGTCTCAGATAATTTGTAATAGTAACATTAAATGGACTAAGGCACTTAATATCCAACAGCTGAACTACTAGGAATATATCTGTGGGAAATGAAACCAATATAGCAATGATATATGTATACTCTAATATTTATTGCAGCACTATTTATAATAGCCTACCTATGAAATCAAGTTAATTGTCTTATCATATCAATGAGTAAAGAAAATGTTGTGTATATACATAAAAGGGGCTACTATTCACCCATAAAAGAAAGAAAAGGATGAAGTCCTCCCGTTTATAGAAATATGGCTAGAACTGGAGAGTATGAGGTTAAATACACAGACCAAAGATAAAAATTCCACATGAACTCAATCATGTTTGGAACCTAGAGAAATTAACATCATAAAATAAAGAGAAAAATGGTGGTAAGCAGAGGGTGGGGAAAGAAGGTGAAGGAAATGCAGGAGAATGATAAACAGGTTACAGTCATTTAAGAGGAATAATTTCTGTTATTCTATTAGATAGTATGGTGACTCTGGTTAAAAACATTGTATGTTTAAACTAGATAGTTCAAACTAGCTAAAACAGAGGATTTTTAATACTATTGCCACAAAGAAATAATTAATGTTTGCAGTAATGAATGTGATAATTTACTTGATTATTCATTAACTGAATTGATTAACTGAATTCATTAATTGAGACATCAAACTATATCTATCCCATAAATATGGGAGATTGTTACATGCTGATCAAAAACAAAGTTTTTGGAAGTAGAGGTATGGTTCAAATGTAAGGTGCCAGCCTGGAGTGAATAAACTAAGAAAGAGCCTAAGACCTTGAGCTCCATACCAGCACATAACTAAAATAAATGAAGATCAAAACAAAAATGGATCTAGAGATACTTTGACTTAAGTTAAAGGTTCTTAGTAGAACTTGAGTAGTAAATTTTCCCCTCACAGTTACAGTCTCAGGACAAATGGTACTTTCAGCTTATAAATCAAATATTTGTTTAAATCATTAAATCCAACACTAAATCAAGTAAACCTTTGAGATAAGGGCCTAAAGTAGCTTATCCTGGCTGGCCTCAAATCACAATCTTCCCTGTCTTTCTCATCAGACAGATTGGTATTGCAGGCATGGATCACCATGTACAGAACCTTACCTTGAATTTTATTGTAAATTTTAGACCAAAATGATGATAAAAATATTTGAGGATTGAGCATTATGATCCTTCAAAATGGGCAACTTGCTTGGATCATTGAAGTATATGGTTTGCAGTAGAAATAAAAGAGGAAAGATAATTCTTACAGCAGTTATACATTCATTAGAATATAAATAGTTCCAACTATTTAGATTATATTCTAATGGAATTATTCATATCATAGTGTGAAAATGAGATGGTGATTGTGTTCAGGTACATATGTGAGTTGCTTTCAAGAAAATGTATTAGAAGACTAAATGAACAATTATACGTCTTTTGCTAGGCACATGCACAGAATGTGTCATGGACTCAAAGAACAGATTTGACTCCTAAGGTACAGAGCCATTCTTATGCTTAGTAAGTTATAGAGGGGGTTCAATGTCAAGACTGAAATCCTTATGGAGAGTTTTCAATTCATAAAACTAATACCTTCACAGGAAAAGCAGCTCAGTCTAAGTTAAATCCCAAGTCTTACTCAGGAGTTACCAACTTTCTACAGAGTTCTTAAAACATATTTAAGCTTTCTATTAAAGCACATTTAAGACTGTATTTCTTCCTTTCTTACATCTGCAGAAAACCTGCTTTCTAAGATCACAGTATTTTCTATGTATGCCCCTAGCAAAGTTCTTAAGAGTTATTTATTTAACTGTCTGATATCTTCTGGCACACAATTATATCATTAATGACATGCACTAGAATGTATTTCTCTTTGATATGAGATAGGGTAAAAATATGAAAGTTATTTTGAGATTATTCCCAACACATAATTTTCTAAATTTAAAAACTGACATGGATTTGATGCCAGGTATAAGAGATCAAAGAAGGTAGGGTAGAAATCAGGCCTGAGTAGAGAACTATAACTTCAATGGAATCTTTACATTAGCTAGATCAGCACCCTGGACAGTACCATGGGCTCAATGGGAGGAATGTTCTATTATTATAAAGGCGATGTACAAGGGGTTATAGAAACATAAGTCATGTAATAGTAACTAGTACATTTCTTTTTGAATAGTGTCACCCCTCCTTCACTGTCTCTTAGTTTTCTCCCGCATTTCACTGCCCCCACAAAGTTGTTTAGTTCATTTCCAACATAGTGTTAATATCACTTTTGAATTGGTTCATCCTTTGCCCCACCATTTCTGCATTTATCCCTTTTTATTGTACTGTTTGCAGTTATTTATTATTTTTATTTTATTTATTTTATTTTTTCCTGCGGTTTATTCCCTTTTGTCACTGTTTTTTTTTTTATTTCTGTGCCCTTGGTCTTGTATATGTTTATATGATTTGGGAAGGGGAAGTGCAAGCTCAAGGGATCTTGAGAGTCTGTTTGCACAACCCTTCTTACATTCTCTATTAGCACTTTTTAGTTAACATCTTCATTAGAAATGAAGAAAATTCAGCCAGGTGCTCGTGGTTCACTGCTACAACCCCAGATACTCTGGAGGCTGAAATCTGAGAACTGTGATTTGAAGCCAGCCTGGCAGAAAGTTCCATCTGATTCTTATTCCCAATGAACCAGCAAAAACCTAAAAGATGAGATGTATAGTTCAAGTAGTAGAGTTTTAGCCTTGAATTAAAAGCCAAGTAAGAATGTGAGGCCATGAGTTTAAGCCAAAGCACCCACACCAAAAAATTAGTGTAAAAAGAAAAACAGACATGAAGAAGCTCTTACTGGCCACCCATTAAGATACAAATATAGGTACAGATATAGAGATGTAGATGTAGATCTAGGTATAGATATAGATGCCTTCAAAAGCATGTACTAATACATAATATTACCTTTTACTTGTTATGGAATCTCCTTTATTCAATTGATGGGTTTTATACATTGCTAAGTTAGTAGTAAAGATGTTGCGCCCTGATAGATAAAGACTGTAGTTCAGTGGCCTACATACAGTTCTTTCTATGTATTTCTAAGCCAACACATAGAACCATCAAGCCTGTGTGTGTTATCAAATCATTTGAAGTGTTCAAGTTGATTAAAAGAATGAGGAGGTACACCTCCTCATTCCTTTGTGCTTATTGACACAGCTCTGTTTCTGGTAAATCATGACTGAGGCACAGTGAATACATCATTAAGTGAGCAACTTGAGCTGAAAATTGGCTATATTTGCAAAATGCTGATGCATGGAATTTGGAGCCCTGACCTCACCTGACAGATGGCAAAAGAAAATGGTCACAGCAGATCCCATCCTCCACACTTGAGTGCTTTGTTAAACAAGAATAAGTCTATTTAATTAGTATTGATTTAACACTGACTGTCCTTGAGACATATTACCCCTTGACACATTTTTGCCTTCAAAACTGCCAAAATTGCAAAATGTATAATAACAAAATTCAACTCCATTTTAAGCAGAGTTATTGTGGTTTGTTATCACCAATTCCCAGCCACTCTAGTCAGGAGCCACATGTTTTAGTGAGTAGCAATGTTTTTATTTATGACCTTCAGTGATTAGCTAGACTTGTCAGAGACTTTTTAGAACATGGCCCAGGTCACCCAAGGGTGGGATTTGAGGAAATGATAAAAGATTCTGACTACTGCTTATGATCCTAGCATTAGTGAAAACATGACAGTCTCACTTTGATAGAAATTTTAGCTGGTTATTTCTTTCCAAGTAGATAACCCAAGGGAGGCATTTGTTTATCAGGTAGAAAAAGAAGGTGAGTTTTTTGCTTTTTACACCTTCTATCTGTAATTTCTATCATGGATAAGAAACCAGAAATATTTGCTTACCAGAGGTAATTCATTTTTTTCAAAAAGATTTGTGCTAGGTGCTCATAGTGCATACCTATAATTCTATCTATTCAGTAAGCTGCGATCTGAGGATCACAGTTTGAAGCCAGCCTGGGAAGGAAAGTCTATGAGACTGTCATCTTCACTTTATCACCAAAAATCTGGACGTGGAGCTCTGGCTCAAGTGGTAGATTGCCAGCCTAAGTGAAAAATCTAAGTGACAGTGCTCAGGCCTGTAGTTCAAGTTCCAGTACTGGGATGTGTGTGTGTGTGTGTGTGTGTGTGTGTGTGCACGCATACGCACACACACACACACACACACACACACACACACACACACACACACACAGAGTTTAGCTCTAGGTCCTTGCAGTACAAACACTTCTCTCTGTGAAAGATGATGTATATATACATCATTAGATTTAGTAAACACCCATGAAATCCATATTTTGCCCTCAGTTTCAGAGAAATAGGCTATAGTGCATAGTTATTCTATCTACAAACTATAGGCATATAACCTGCATATATGTTAAATGCATAGTATTGTGATAGTGTAAGAATACATATACTTTACCCAAGTACCTTAAGTAACAAGAAATTCCTCTCTATTGTGATAAAATTACAATATTCTTCCTAAGCCTAATTTTCATCAAGTGGAAAACAAGCAAGAAAAGGCAACTATCTGCTGAATTTCCCAAGTGGATACTTACTGGAGGAGACACAAAGCACTATTCAAGCTCTTATCATCCTGAAAACGATTTTCACCTGGAAGATCTCTGCTCTGATCTGGACAATTTTAGAGACCAGAGCAAGTTATCGATTTATCCCTTCTAAAGGAAGATCCTTGGTTTCTCATACCTTGTATGCATTTTGGCATGGTTCGAGGCTAAACAATTTGGCATGAAAAGGGTCACAGCACAATTATTTTCATAGATGCAGAAGCCAGGACTAGTAAAATTTGGAAAACCATCTCCAGAACAATTATACTGGAAGCATTAGGGACAGTCCCTCTAATTGTTATTGCTATGAGAATGAGGTTTTTCAGAAATTGTTGCTTTAATTTTTCATTCTGGCTTTGTTTTGCTCTCTCTACTCTGCACTGTTTCTACTGTAAAGCATATTTTTATTTGATATGTGAATCTTGTCTCCTTCTAATCTTAACATCTTTGGGTGCCACTTAATTCCACTTCTCATGAAATAAATTGCAACCAAGAATGGATATTATGGTGTGTTGAGAACAAAGCAATGGTGTCCCATTTATGCCTCTGTCTGGAACCTGATCATTAGTAACTGGAAGAGTAATATAATTGTCTCAGGAAATTCCGTCTCACTCATCCAAACTCTCTGTCCACTATACACCATGCTCTAAGATTTCTAGCCAATTCAAAAACCACAAGCAAGGTTTCAACTGAATCTCTCATATACACATTAAGGATCGTCTTCAGTCACTAAGAAGTGCTTGTGATCACTCCTTATATGTCATCATCCAGGTGTTCCTTGTGCTGATATCCTATTACAGATGAAAAGCCTACAAATTCTCATCATATGTTCCAAAACAATAAGAAAAAAATGTGCTTTGGGAAGAAGTAACTTGTAACAATGATTATTCTCAACTAAGCCGTATCAAGACCTGCAGCTACTTATCTCAAAATAGGTTTTGCATTAGGTTATTATTAGTGCATTTAAGTGTCTCTCAGAAACCTTTAAGTTTGTCTCCAGGCTGTGATGCCTGGGGTAGTGGGCATTTTAAGAGGTGGGAAAGGATATTGGATGAAAACCAAGGAGCATGCCTTGAAGAAAATATACAAGTTAGAAGCTGCTTATTCCTCCTCCTACTCTACCTCTTCCTGCTCTTCCTCCTCCTTTTTCTCCTCCATTTTTCCTCCTCTTCCTGATCCTCCTCCTCCTTTTCTTCCTCTTCTTCATCCCCCTCCTCCTGCTTTTGTCCTGTTTCTCCTCCCTGTCCTTCTCCAGTACTCCTCCTCCTCCTCTACTTTCTGCTCCTCCTTTTCTTACTTCTCCCCTCCTCATCTTCCTATTCCTCCTCTCTCTGTCTCTCTTCATGGTCACCATGAGGTGAATAGATCTTATCTGCCATTATGTCCCCATCACAACCTACTGCGTCACTCATAGACATAAGAATAATATGGACAACTTACTATAAACAAAAGCCTCTAAAATTGTGAGTCAAGACAAACCTTCATTCCTTACCAATTATCTTTGTTACCTGGTCAGTAACGGAAAGTTGATTCATACACACTTCTACTATGAACACAACATGCAATAGTTACACAGCTCATGAAATGAATACCCATTTATAAGCTGTGCTCAAGCTTTGTTTAATATATTTAAAACAGAAAAGAAATATAAAAATGGTCTTTAATCTCTCTCTAATAGATCATGAAGTTTTGAAGTTTTGATTGCACAGCATTGTCAATAACTGTTTCTACTCCACAAGAAATAATTTAAAGGGTGGAACAACATCCCACCTTTGTAGAAAATTCATAGCTATTTTCAAATTTTCTCTGTTGATTCTTCCTAATGGTTCACTATTTGAAACAAGGGACTCTGATAACCAGAGGCAGAATTGAATCCAAGGTTATGATATCAGGGAAGTTAGTGCTATTTGAACTACAGAATACAAAGGTGACCAGATAAGCCTTTTTTGTGAGTGCTGGTCCTGGGGTTTGAAACTCAGGCCTGGGTGCTGTCCCTGAGCTTTTTCGCTAGCCCTCTATGACTTGAGCCACAGCTTTACTATCAATAAACCTTTAACTAAACTCTACTGTTTTATGTTAAATCTTCTTCTGTCTTGTTGTTTACTGTAGATAAATGAAAATAAGAACAAGTTGAAAACTGGAGATAATCTTAATTTAGACAAGTACATCAACTGAAGAAGAATTCTTAGGCCAAGAACCACTCATGGCCTTGGATTTATGTAACCTGAAGTTGGGCCTCATTTTTCCTCAATTGTTTGTTTACTTCCAAATGTTTTTACTTTTGGAGAATTTCTACACACAATTTCTTATAATTTCCTTCTAATACAGCAAAAAGTTCAATATTAGACATAACCCATGAACAATGTTCAGATAAAATCAAGCATCTCCTGAGCATCTCATTAGTCATATCTGTGTTTCACTTGATTTATGGGTCTTGGGTCGCTCACTGCCTCCCGATTAGCTGTTTTAGACTATTATGACACTGCAGTTCCTCTGCTGGTGTCTTTCAGGGAAGACATGTGTAATCCAGCTCACTTGAGCTGTTTATCACTACCACTAATTTTCTGCCAGAATTTATGAGTAAAATGTCACATTTCGTGCTGTTCCAAGAAAAACATTTGCTCCCTGGCAACACTAGTTAAAAAAATAAATCTTGATAGAGAAACTATAGAACGTTCCCAAGGGGATAAAGGTGAGTGAAGAATTTTGTCATGAGGAAAGGTAAGGACCTGCTAGGCCAGCACAGAAGATCAAAGCAAAGCAGAGAGAATTAGGTGAGCACATCATGATCCAAAGCTCCTACACAGTTTTTCACTCCATGGGCAAAGTATTTTGAGCATCTATAATGTGTCAGACATTGTGCAAATAGAAGCTTCATGTCTGCAGCACATAATCTCTTAGAGCATGGGATCCCTTCCATGCTTCCACTGTAGAGAACTGTTCAATCTAATAAAAAGCTGCTGCCTTTCTAGAGTGTCTTCCTTCTGACCACATCATGGACAGTCATTATGTAATTGATTTATATTCAAGGTTTCACTAATGATCTGTAGATATCTATATCACATCACTAAATAATAAACAGTGTCTCAACTTACTGATGAAGATTTGTGCAAAAGGTGGTTATAATTGAAACCATTTGGAAAAATGTGCATATATCATGCTTATGTATATAAACTGTGTTTAAAAATATGGATATAAACCTGGCATTGGTGACTCATGCCTGTAATCCTAGCTACTCAGGAGGCTGAGATCTGAGGATTGTGGTTCAAAGCCAGCCCAGACAGAAAAGAAATGAGACTCTTATCTCCAATTAATTCTTTTCTCCAATTCTCTAAAAAAAACTGGAAGTGGCACTGTGGTTCAAATGGTAGAGCAATAGCCTTGAGGAGAAGAGCTCAGAGACAGAACTCAGGCCCTGATTTCAAGCCCTACAACCAACAAAAACAAACAAACATAATTGATATATAATCATATAACCTCAAAGTTATTTGTATATGTGTGTATATATACAGGCAGATCCTTCTAGCATCCAGCAATCCAGTGTCATGGCCACATTTCCACAGACCCAGAAATCAAACACAAACTTCCCCTGTACCCTAATGGGAGCTTGTTTGGGTCTTTAGCATCATATTCTATTGACACTGAGACCCTGGGAGATGTGAATGAAACACACATTTTAGGAAAAGGTACCACCAATATAGACAAATACTAGGCACATGCCATCAGTTTCTTTGTGCTTACAGTCTTTGTAAAACATTGGAAATGTTCATAAGAACACATCTCTGTTCCTATTCTGGTGCTATTGCTGAAGAAAGTCCCTCCCCTCACATTTATCTTTAGTCTGTTATCACTAGTGCTTTGAGTATCTGACTCAGTTTACCTGAGAGTCAGAGGATCCAAGTCAGAAATATCAGTTATAAAATAAGCACAGGGCATTGTACTTAAGACTATTCTTTCCAAGTTGCTCTGTATCTCATAGGCACCTATAGCTTGCCTCATGGTGGCTCTGAGATACTCTCTAACCCCCCAACCTTGAATATAATAACTCCCATGGAATATGTGCCACTTTTGCTACTTTGGCTGTGGTTCCAAGTACAGGCATGTCTATGTCCCCAGCCCAGTTCCAGGACCACACAGCTTTCACAATAGCTCTAGCTCATGGCATGGCCAAGAAGCAGTCCAGGCAGTTTGCCCAATGTTCTCTTCCCCTAAAACCTATTCTAATTACATTTATGTATAAACTTTTATTAATTCCATTTGAAATTAATTGTATTCCAATGAGATCATTATGATAGTGATGAACACATATTTTCTGAAGCCCTTTTTTTAACTTGAAAATGTTCTATCCTTCCATCCTTCTTTCCTTCCTTACTTCCATCCTTCCTGCTCCTCCTTCTTTTTCCTTCCTTCCTTCCTTCCTTCCTTCCTTCCTTCCTTCCTTCCTTCCTTCCTTCCTTCCCTTTTATGCTTTTGTTCTGCTGGCACTAGGGTTTGAACCCAATGTCTCAAATTTGCTTGTTTTTCTCCTTTCTGTAGTACTTAACCATTTTAGCCACACCCCCAGCCCAACTTTTTGCTGGTTACTTTTCTCTCCTTTTTATGATAATCTTCACACAGTTGTATTGAGAGGTTTTAATTTAACATGCTCATTTATGTATACATCTTGATCAGTCACTCCTTCCATAACATTCTCTTATCATCTGTCAAATCTTACCTAGCTCCCAAATTTCCTATTATTTTCATGTCTCTAGGTACTTGGATTCTTTTGTTTTTATGTTTTAGCAAGGTTGCATTTTATTGTAACTGGTTAAAGAGAGAAAAATAGAACAAATTAAGATACAGAGAAATGAAGAAGAAAGATTTCCTTCTTCCCATATGGGAAAAAGGAAATAAAACTCATTTAGTTATTTCTCAATGTTGAATTATGTGTTTCTCTTGAGAGACAGGCATTAAGAGACATGAGTAGACTCAAAACTTCAAAAAAGTAATGAGGTGTCTTCTGCCTACTTCTAGCATCTTCTGCCAAAACTTTTCTGTGGACTTAGGAACTCTGTTCTCTTCCTGACACCTGTCATAAACCTCCTCTTGAAAATGAAACCTAAAAAGGTTAGGATTTTGAATCTCTCCTCAATATTGACTATCAATAAATATTGCCAATCCATCTCTACCCAAGAACTTGTTCTTGTTTCTTCTCAAGGGAAAAATAGACTATAAAGCAAAGACAAATTCATATTGCTTTGGAGTACTGCAAACAGGACCAGGTGGCTTGTGTTCAGTGAGTTTTTGTTTACTGAGTCATCGTGGAGGGCTTGGTGGGCTGGGCCCACCTCATAATAGGAAGACAAGTGGAATCAAGGCACAGAGTAGAATGATTCAGATATTATCCTGTGCTGTCCAATATAGGAATACTTCCAACATCCACTTGATGTGCATGCATGCCCACACACCCACACACCTCTTTCCTTTTGAAACTCTTGTTTCACAAATCTATGGAGACATGGTCTGAGTTTGGAGAGATCCTGCTGGACTGTGGTTTAACAATTATTCACTTCTTACCTTATTGTATCACTGCATATTCCTCCATGTTTTCCACTCTATATTCACCAGCCCTTCTATTCTGTGTCTTGCAGCTGCTCCCATCAGTGGCTCCTCCAGATCTTCTAAGAAGAAAACAGCACAGATATGCAGTAGTCCTTTCTCAGAACTCAGCCTTTTTGACTAATTTATCTTAGCATGCCAATAAGATTTCCTTAATTTCTGCAATACTGATAGGGACAGTCAGTGCTAACAGAAGCAATGACAACTTGAAGTCTACAGTTTATGCTCCTAAGATGAAGATAATGACTGAACAATAAGCTCATTATTCCCTAGTCAGATAGAAAACAAAGTTATACCTAGTATTTAGTCATATTGATTTGTGGCAATGTTTCTCAGACTTTGCACACATTTTCACAAGAAATATCTTGAACAGTTCAGGCTTTGTGCTCAGTATCTCTGAAGCCTTGAGTGCTGCCCTAAATAAGGTGCTACTAGGAGATTTTAATGGAGATAGCCTGTGACCCTCACTTCACAACATACGGGGTTGTGATTAAAAAAGAGTATGACAATGATTTCCTGTTTTATGGAGGTCATTTCTACTAAATCCGTAGTGTCTGTGGTTCTGTGGATAGAAATTTCTTTGAATAAAACTGAAAATAATAGAGAAACTTACATGACTGTTGGTGCCTCGAATGGCTGAATATTCTACTGAAGGAAATATGCTTCTTTTGTTTGAAATATTCAGAGTTCTCTTGGTAAACTGACCTCCTTGAGATTAAACAAAATCCCACTGGATAGCTTAATCATTCTGTTACTAGTCACATTTAAGGAATTTATTACTTATGATCCTAGACCCTGGATAAAAAATACAATAATGTTTTAACTTAGAAAAATAATTTGGACTGAATGATCCATCTAGGAGCATGCAGGGAAAGAATACTAATCATTGTGGAGAGGTATTTTAAATAGCTCTTGGGTTTAACAACTTTACATGAATAAGCACTTAAAATAAGAGAAGTAATTCTATGTTTACAGGTTTTATTTCTTAACTGTGCTACTAGGTAAGTAATATTTTCTAGAAAAATGCAAATAGAGAAGGTATTGACAGCAATGTTGTATAAGGCACAAGAAAAAGTTATCACACAAAAAGCTCACGAGTTAAAATCACAAGCTACTTTCTAGAAACGTGGGCAAAATCCGAAGTCTGTATTCACAACCAGAAATAAATTTGCATTCAACATATAAAAACGTTCTATCTCATTCTTTATATCTCTATATAAATTTAAACATAGAGATAGATAATTAGATAGATATAATTTTTGTGTGGCAGTACTGGAGCTTTGGAACTTAGGGCCTGAGCACTGTCTTTTAGCTTTTATGTCCAAATTTGGTACTCTACCATTTGAGGCACGCCTCCACTTCTGGGTTCTTGATGGGTAATTGGAGATAATGGTCTCTCAGACTTTCCTGCCTGGCTGGATCAAACCACAGTCCTCAGATTTTAGCCTCCTGCGTACCTGGAATTACAAGCATGAGCCATAGGTGCCCCTTGCCTATACGTAACTTTTTTTTTTTTTTTTTGGTCGGTCATGGGGCTTGAACTCTGGGCCTGGACGCTGTCCTGCACTCTTCAGCTCAAGGAGAGCACTCTATCGCTTGAGCCACAGTGCCACTTCCGGTTTTCTAGTGGTTTATTGGAAATAACAGTCTTACGGACTTTCCTGCCCAGGCTGGCTTTGAACCGCAATCCTCAGATCTCAACCTCCTGAGTAGCTAGGATTACAGGCTTGAGTCACTGGCGACCACGCCCGGCTATTCACTTTTTTTCATTTTTTTTCAATTTTTTTTTTAAATTGTGAAAATACCATAGAGAAGAGTTACAATTACATGGGCAAGGTAATGAGTACATTTCTTAACAAGCATTATTGCCTCCTCCTTTGTTTCCCTTTCTTATCCCTTCCCATCCCCTTCCCACCCCCCCCCCCCCACCAAAGTTGTAAAGTTCGTTTTTCGATATAACGTCTTGTACATCTCATTGTTGCAATGGGTCCACCTGTATCCCCAGTTAAAAGATTTGTTTTTTCCCTTCCCCTCCACAAAGTATAATAGTGAAATACCGTGCCTAAACATGATTGGTTATTTTCTGTGCTCCTGCTGTTACTGTGGCTTGAACTCAGGCTGTCATACTCTTGAGCTTATTTGTTTATAATGAGTGCTCTACCACATGACCATCTCCAGACTGGCTTTTTGCTGATTATTTTGGGGATAGTCTCATGTATTTCTCTGCTTGGATTGCCTTCAATTTATGATTCTCTGATCTCAGCCTTCTGAGTATCTAGGATTACAAGTGTGAGTCACCAACTACAGTAAGCTAAGATTTTAAACTGACACTTTAAATTAGCATAGTTTTAAAAATTACCCTAGATAAATTTTAATTAGCATTGATAATTTTTTTAATTACCATAGATAATTTAAATTACCAGGGATAAATTTTAAGTGATCATAAATGATTTTGAGAATTTGTTAATTTTTTAATTGTCAAAATTTAAGGAAATCCTATTTGAAATTGTATGCACATTTTAGAAGAAAATAATCACTAACTTATTCATTCATTATTAATTCATGGACTTCAGGCACTGAAGATACAAAATATGAACCAAATTTCTCAAGTAACTCAACATATTTGTGTACTTTTACTCAGAAATATGAAAAACTCATTTGCAAATAAAAAAATCTCTACAATACAGTTAAATATACATAAAGTAAAAGTAATCCACAAGACCAATGAAGGGCCTTTATAGGATATATTTGTATTCATAGTGTAGAATTATACAGTCAGACATAGAAAAATGGAAAATACTACAACTTAAAAATACACTTGTTACATATATTTAATTTTTTATTTATTCTCAATTTACTAATTATCAATAATTTTTTAAAATTTTTTATTGTGAAAATACCATACAGAGGGGTTACAATTACATGGGCAAGATAATGAGTACATTTCTTATCAGGCATTGTTGCCTCCTTCTTTGTTTCCCCTTCCCATCCCTTCCCAAAGTTACGACTTGTACATCTTATTGTTGCAATGGGTCTTGTTTTTGCCCTTCCCCTCCACAAATGATACCAACATCAAATACAATGAAATGTCCCTCCCCCATATATTTAATTCTTAAGGCGATTTGGGTAGTACTCAGTATATAGTATGTTGAAAATGAACTATATAACTTGTGGGCAAGGACAGGAGGAGAAAAGTGGGAGTGAATGAAAGGGTAATATTGTCCAAAAAGAAATGTACTCACCACCTGACGTATGTAACTCTAACTCCTCTGTACAACACCTTTATAATAAAAATAAACAAGTTAAAAGCTAAAATCAATAAAAAAAACACTGATCAGTATTTAATTTTTTAAAAGGCAATTTAGGAGGTACTCAGTAGAGGCTACACTGGAAATGAACTATACAATTTGGGGGCAGGCCATTTGTTAGGAAATGGAAAGACTTGGAAAAAAAAATATATTAAGTGAAGTAAGCCAGGCCCAAAGAAACATAGGTCCCATGGTTTCCCTTATTTGCAATATCTAGTATATGTCTGCGTCAAGCAGAAAAGGTCAGATAAGGTGATGTTAGGGAAATGAACCCTAAGATACATATTCAAATGTTTTTTTTTCTTTCATGCTATTGCTTCTAACACATTTATAAGATTATTTCTTTGTTGCTTTGTATGTCCCTCCCCCACAGTATAAACCCTGCTTTCACTGTATTTGTGGAGGGGAAGGGGAAAAACAAATCGTTTAAACAGGGATACAGGTGGACCCATTGCAACAATGAGATGTACAAATCGTTATGTCCATAACGAACTTTACAACTTTTGTGGGGGAGGGGAAGGGGAGGGGGAGCAGGAGGATTGGGTGTGGGGGCAGGGGGAAGATGGGAAGGGGAAACAAAGGAGGAGGATACAATGCTTGATAAGAAATGTACTCATTATCTTGCCCATGTAATTGTAACCCCTCTGTACAGTATTTTCACAATAAAATAAATAAATAAATAAACAAAAAAACCCAATTTGGGGGCAGGGACAGGAAGAGGAAACTTGGAGAGAGCACAGGAAGGAATGACACTGTTCAAAAAGAAATATACTCATCACCTATCAAACAGTAACTCTTGTATACATCACTATTAATAAAGATAATATTTAAAGCCGTTTAAGAGAGCTTATGGACACTATAATCCCATGTTTAATTAAATACATTACATATGCATGGGGAAATGTCTGGAAAGTAGTACGTCAAATTACACATGTGAAACATATGGTGAAAAGGAACAATTAATTCAAGGGAGTAGGAAAGTCATTTCAAGAAAACAATGTGAGTGTATTAGAAATCTGTATGATGGGATGAAAATAAACACATAGTAAGGAGAGAGAGAAAAAACAACAGAGTGAGCAAGTGAGGGAGCAAGCAAGTGAGAGAGAGAGAAAGAGAAAGAGAGGACAGAATCTAAGCTTATCATATACAAAATTCAACTTTAAAAAAGGTAGCACACCCACTGGACACTATGTTGAAATGAACAGTCTAACTTGGGGTGGGGAGGGAATTTGGGAGGAGAAAAGCAGAAAGAGAATGAGGAAGGGTGTAGCACTGTTAAAAAGGAAATATACTCATTACCCAACTTATATAACTGCATCACCTTTACAATAAAAATTTTAGAGTCTAAAATAAATATTTTCAGACTAAGAGGTTTAAAAAGATAAGATACAATAGACAAATACCATGTCACAGAAAATACTATTCCTGTTTACCACTTTGTACATTAGTCAAAGTAACTCAAAGTTATTGTTTCTAGAATATTGGTTGGCTGATAAAAATATATCCAAATATTCACTATTATTTGCATACCAATGATTTACAACCTGAAAAGGTAATTGTATTTTCTGTTCACTTGGTAAAAAGTAAATAAATCTCTACCCCCTTCAAAAAAAGAGCACAAACTTAAATATAATCTGCAAATAAAAACATCAAAAAATTCTCTAAATAGAGATCAGTTTTAGTTTACAAAGTTAGGTAAAAAATTCTTCTAGGCCTATTTTTTTGTTCTTTTGAGGAGCTTCCATGAGATTTCCATGGTTGCACTGGTTTACATTTTCAACAGCAGTGTGTAAGAATTCTTTTGTCCCAGAATCTTCATCAGCATTTTTTTGGGGGTGGGGAGGGTTGGTCATGGGGCTTGGACTCAGCCTGGGTGCGATCCCTGAGCTCTTCAGCTCAAGGCTAGCGCTCTATCACTTGAGCCACAGCACCACTTCCAGTTTTCTGGTGGCTAATTAGAGATAAGAGTCTCATAGACTTTCCTGCCCAGGCTGACTTTGAACCATAATCCTCATATCTCAGCCTCCTGAGAAGCTAGGATTACAGGCAACAGCCACCAGCACCTGGCTTCACCATTTTTGTTGTTTGTTATCTTGATGTATGCTACTCTGTCTAGGGTAAAAGGGCATCTCATTATAGTTTTGATTTGCATTTATTTTACAACTAAGGATGTTGAATGTTTCTTCAGATATTATTTGCCCCTGTACTTCTTCTGAGATCCATCCAATTTTATTGACTATTTATTAATAGGATTATTCTTTTGCTGTTTACATTTTCAAATACAAATTTTGGACATTAGTCCTTTGTTTATCAAGTAGCTTGTGAAAATTTGTCCTATTCTGTGGGCTTTCTATATTCTATTTTATTGAAATCTGTTCAATTGATTTTGTAATTTTGTCAAAAATTAGTTGGCATATTTACAAAGTTCTGTCTTTGGATTATATGCTCTTTTATCTCTCTAGTAATACGACTTGCATGAGTAAGGGATATAATTCTTAATTTTGTTCTCATGTGCTTATTGCTAGTATGTAAAAAGAAACTTGACATTTTCATCAAGCAACTATTCTGTTGATTCGTTCAAATTTCCTATGTAAGCAATCATGCTATTTAAAAATAGAGTTTTATTGTGTATACCAATAATGGGGCTTAAACTCAGGAACATGACACTCTCCCTTAGTTGTCCACTTAAGCCTAGTGCTCTACTGCTTGAGCCATACCTCCACTTCTGGCCTTTTTGGCTGTTAACTGGAGATAAGAGTATCACTAACTTTTCTGCTCAGGCTGTCTTCGAACTGGGATTCTCAGATATCAGCCTCCAGAATAGCTCTGTGCTTACTTTTGTTTCTATTTTCTCACATCATTGTAGTCTAGAACTTCCAGCAATGTGAGGAATAAGAATAGTGAAGGCCAGTATTGTGGGAAAAAATGAACATAGGGTTTACTATGTGTTTACTATATGCCTTTTATACATTTGGTTAATTACACCACTTGCTTGATAATAATTTTTTATATGCGTTGATTCTTCTCATGCTTTCGTTCATCAATCCATGGGCTAATAAAACTTGTTTTCTTTAGTTTGTTCATATGGTGGATTAACTTGTTAGAATTTTTTTTAATGTTGAGCCCACCTAGCATCTTCACATATTTATTGCTGATTTCAATTTCTCCAAAGGATGTTTCCATTTAGGTTTCTTGATGCTATTCACCTTTAAATTCCTTTATGTTATTTTTATTTAGTTACAGTATCAGAATAATATTTAGCTTCAGAAAACTGGGAAATGTCCCCCTTTTTAATTTTTCTGACAAGATTGTGTAGAATTGAGTATCCTTTAAAATTTGACTAGAATTTTCTTTCAAAGCCATGTGCCTCTGAAAATTTCTTTTTCAAAAACTTCCTAACCAGGATTCAATTTCTTTACTAGTTAGTGTTATTCAAATTATTTATTTCATATTGATGATTATGAAAGTGTGTGTTCTTCAAGGAAGTAGTCCATTTTATCTAAGTTGTCACATTTGTTTTAAAAGAACTGTACATAGTAGTCTCTTAGGTCGTTTTCTATGGCATATTGTAAGAAATTACCACAGACTTGTTGAGTTAAAAATCTAATCTACTATGTCACGGTTCTTGATGCCTTAATCTCAAAATCAGTTGTATCATGCTTTCAGCAAAACCAAGCTGTCAGTAGTGACAAGTTCTCTACAATTTTTGGGAGGAGATGATGTTCTTGCCTTGTTCAACTTGACTTGTGAGCACATAACTCTGTCTCTGTGGTTCACTTTTCTTTGATTCTTCTATGGGTATCTAATCTTCCTTTGTTTCCTTTGTTTTAGAGTACCTGTGAGTGGGCACTGGTGGCTCATAGTTGTAATTCTAGCTACTCTAGGATAATCTCAACTCCTTTTTCTTTTTATCCTCAATAAAGTAACATTTACAGGTTGTGGGAAACTGGACAAAATACCCTTGAGACAACTTCTTAGTTGTCTTAGTTTTTTCTTTGGTTTGGTCTCATTTAGTTTTCTACAAGGCAAGTTTTCTGTATGCAACCTAAGCTGGCCTTGAACTCAAGATCCTCCTGAATACGGCCTCCTGTGTTGGGATTGCAATTATGTGCAGCAAAACTGAATGTTGTTGTGGCCATTTCATTTTAACATCCCATATTATCTCTCTCTTCCTCTCCCACCCACCCCCATTTATCTTTTCTGAATACAGTTCATCTTTGTTGCCTTGGATTTTTCTGTTATTTTTAATTTCACTGATATTTTTCTATCCTGTCACTATTACTTCCTGTTTCCAGTATCCATTACTCTACTCTCAAGTTCTAGGTGACCAATGACTATACACTCCCTTCGAGTGAAGTTATTCAGGACTTGTCTTTCTGTGCCTGACTTACTTCATGTAACCTGGTATCTAGTTCCACTCATTGTCCCATGTCCTTTAGTTATAAGTTCTGATTACTGATTTAAGTGATTTCCTGCTTAAAATATGTACATTTAGTTCTCTAAGTTTCCCTCTCACTATAACTGTAGCTGTATTCAAAAAATTTCACCACACATTTCTATTTCATCATTCGATAGATATTTGATTTTCTCTCAAGGCTTTCTCTATGTCTCATGGATTATTTAGAAGTCTGTTATTTATCTTCCAACTATTTGAAGCTGATCTTTCTTTTAACTTTGCATTGTTGGTTTCTAACTTGATGCTATTGTGGTTGGAACTCACACTCTGTCAGTTCTTTATCATTGGTTGAAATTTTGTCTTCTGGCTTAGGATATGATGAGCATTCTCTAGACATTTAAGTACGTATATTCTGTTGTTAATGGAAAGTTTTATGAATGCCAGTTAGATTCAATTGTTAATGATTTATTGAATTCTATGATCTGGATGATTTTCTATTTTGTATATTTTATTACCTATTGAGAGAGACACTACATTTCCAACTTCTCCCTCAAGATCTATCCTTTTGGGTTTCATATAACTTGTAATCCCATTGCTTGATGCACAAATATGGAGGATTGCTATTTAATTTGGAATATTAAGACCCATTAGTCTATAATATCTTTTTCTGTTCCTTATACTTTCATTTTCCCTCCTCCTCCTCCTCCTCCTCCTCCTCCTCCTCCTCCTCCTCCTCCTCCTCCTCCTCCTCCTCCTCCTCCTCCTCCTCCTCCTCCTCCTCCTCCTCCTCCTCCTCCTCCTCCTCCTCCTCCTCCTCCTCCTCCTCCTCCCCCTCCTCCTCCTCCTCCTCCCCCCCCTCCTCCTCCCCCCCTCCTCCTCCCCCCCCTCCTCCTCCCCCCCCTCCTCCTCCCCCCCTCCTCCTCCTCCCCCTCCTCCTCCTCCCCCTCCTCCTCCTCCTCCTCCTCCTCCTCCTCCTCCTCCTTGCCTTCCTGCTTTAATTTGCTTTCTCACATGTTTCTTTCAACAACTCTCTTTTACCAAGGAATGCCCATTACTTTCATGTTCCATTTTAAGAAAACAAGTTAAAGGATTTTGATCTTTGTTCCTGCGTAAAACTGTCTCTGTGAAACCTGACATTTTCATGGGAAATGGTCCTGATCCCCAGTGAAAAGAGTCTGCTTGCCAAAAGATTGAAGTCACCTTCCTGCCTCTTTATCAGTCCCCTCACCTTTTTCTCCTGCATTCACCTCTGCTTTATCTAACTCCAAAGGATTACAAGCAAGGCACAGCTACACACACACACATTAACGTGAGGAACTCCAGAGCAGAAATAGCACCAAAATGAGTGACTAATTCTGATGCATCAATAAATAGAAAGACAGGTAAGAAGAGTAGTGGGTGTATGTAAAGGGCAAGGGGTTTAAAGGGAAAGAAGAGGTCACCGATGACACATGGAGAATTCTAGAAAGGAGAACAGAGGAATTGCTTCTACTCAAGGGCAGAGGTCACTTCATTTCTAAATAAATACATTTTCACAATTTGACTTTTCATCTTGTCTTGAACACGGACAATATTTGGCAAGGCAAATTTCAGGGGAATGTGATTTAATTGTTCATCAGATTAGGCCAGCCTCCCAAATGTCATTTGCTGTTCTGTTTTGCCAACTGGACCTAGTTTTACACTCGGTGCACTTTAATATTAGCGCCATGAAAGATTGGCATCTCCCAGGGTCTGAAGTGGCTCAAAGGGGATTTTCTCCTTGACACTTGAACTTCATCAGCCAACCTGCCTCTCTGCAGTTCTCCAATACCGGCATCACATGAGAGTATTTGCTTTTCTGCTTCTTGTAGCTTCAGCCTCAGTGAAAGTCAAACAAATAAACAAATATAGATTTGTGCTGAATTTTAACAGCCTTTCCAAATAAATTTTTCAAAGTATATTTGATACTAGGTATGTACTTTCATTTTTTAAAAACTCCTTCTCCTGTTTACAATTATCTTAGATTTGCATATCAGGGTAGAGACTTAATATCAACCCCAGTTCTTCAAATATAAATCATAGGCACAAAATCCTTCATCCTTCTGTTCCTCCTAGCTTGAGAGGTACTAGAAACAGGAAGTAGATGATATGTTTAGGCCCTTTCATGCGGCAGCACATCAGCTGCAAACGCTATCCAGAGAGAGGTTGTGTTCTGTTTATAATAAAAGTGCTGCAGAGGAAATACACAGCCATAATCTCATATATTGTCTATGAAGTGGTCTACATATTTTTTTTCTCTGGAATTATTAGCCTTCATTCTAATACTTTTGTTTACATCTTCTTTCCTGAGCAAAGTTAGGTGGAACATTTAAACCAACCTAATGCAAAATGTGTAAACAATGTAGCGATTGTCCTAGAGATATGAAGCAAATCATTACCACCAACTATTTCTCAGGCACTGAAGCTGCAGATTTGACCTCAGGCATTATATAAAAGCATTTTGGCTGTAGCTTCTTCTACTGGATGCTTGTATTTCAAGAGATACAGTGTATTATCATAAAATAAAATTCAAACACATTTATAAATAAATAAAACACTCAACTTAGGTAGAATGCATTCAAGTGGCAAATATATTTTCAGTAGACTCAATAAAATCCTGTAGGGCATGCAAAAAAGGAACCATCATGATAAATAATGAGCAGAATTGAGTTCCATATCTATCTTGACCAGTTAAGAAAAATTCAGGGGTAGGCATGTGGCTTATGCCTATAATTCCAGCTACATGGATTTGAAATGATTGAGGTTTTAGGTCGGTGGGGAAAATAGTTAGCAAGAGCTAATTTCAACAAATAAGCCAAACACACATTTGTTATCCATCCCATCTATGTGGGAGACATAGGCAGGAGGACTTCAGAAACCAATTAGCCTTAGGCAAAAACATAAGACCTTATCAAAAATATTACTAAACCCAAACAGAGAGTAGCTGTGACTCAAATTTTAAGGCACTTACTTGACAAGTATATGACCCTGAAGTCAAATCTCAGCATCACTATCTAGGAGGATATGTAGACAAGTAAGGAAAAGGAAGGGGGAAGGGAGGAGGAATAAGAAGAAGTCATTCATAGAAGAATTTCTGGATTTTCTTTTAAGCATTTTAATAAAATGGAAAGCATGTTTGAAGTATGTTTTTCAAGTTAGAGAAGCATTAAAGAAAGTCATTTATGAATTGGAGTTATGCTGTATTATAAATTGATGAACACAGAGAATTAGATGAAGTTTTGCCTACTTTTCAAATTCAAGATTCAGGAAAAATCTAGGAAACAGCACTAAATATACTCAGGCAATAAATATACTCAGGTATTCTGATCTCCAAGAACTTTAAAAAGACAGTTTACTTAAAACTTAAGGTTCTGCTAATCATTCATGGAATAAACACACAGGAAGTCAAGTTCTTGACTTACTGAGTTATTTCTGATTTAAGACAGCCAGCTACTGCCTTAGAAGAAAAGGCTTGGAGACTAAGGCTTCCAACATCCAAGAAGTGATAAATGTCACTCAAGTCATTTACAATCAACAGAATATCCCTTGGGAACATCACAGTCTGAGACTAGTCTAAATTCAGCTCTGCTGATTGCCAGCTGTGTGACTTTGGGCAAGAAGTCTTCATATCCTTATTTAGAAAATGTTCTACATGATTATTTCATAACCTGTTGCCCTAAAACATGTTGAAACTTTGCTGTAGATTATATTCCAAGATGGAATTCCAGTCTGTCTTCCATTTCAAGTGATTCTTTGCTATGTCCTTTTTGGTCTCTCCTATTGTTAGAGAATGTTGCTTTATACACATCTGGAGTATAGCCCTGTTTTGTGACTTGCTTTGTCCACATGTGATAGAGGTGATATTGTTAGCTTTTTGAAGGTGGGCCTTTTATAACTTTATGTTATGTGTTGTTTGTCTAGTTGGAAGGTTTTTTCAGTCCACCTGGAGACATGTAAAGGGTGAAAATTCACACGAAAAATAAGTGAATGATCAGACAATTCCAAGTGCCAGATAATCCCCTACCTTTCAACTCAAAAATACCCAGAACTGCAAAAAAATAATAATCCAATTTTGCTGTTGTCTTAAGCCATTAAGTTCAGAAGAGATTTGTTATGCAGCAGTAGCTTATTAAAATGGTGCTCAGTCAAGTAGCTGGTATTATTAACAAATACATTTGAATGAAGATTGAGTGAACAATGTAAATAGTTTTTTCGAACAGTGGAATGTCAGGGCTAATGTTGACTTAATACTCTAAAGGGTGAAAAACTTTTTTATGCCACATCTGCCTGAGTTATTTGAATGCAACTACTGTTTTTCCTGGAAAGTTGCATCTCAGTTTGGGAAATGCTGATGTGGTTGAACTCCAAAGACCTTTCCAGTTCTAGCATTCTAAAAATCTGCAAGCTGAACAAGGAGTGTCTTGGTCACTATTTCTTCTTGATTATCGTGATGACAAGAAAACTCGTTCCTTAGTTGGCTGCTATGAATTTTATTATTCCATTCCATGGAAACCATTTTTAATCAATTAACAGTGGAAGGCAGTATTGGAATTATTAATGAGCAATTAAATAGAGATTAAGGAGCTATTAACCTGAAACTTGGTGTTGGGGACTTGGCTGTCAGGTGGTATGGGAGCCTGATGGATGTAGACTCATAAGAGGTTGTCATCATGATGAACCAAGCCAACTGAGACCTAATAGATTTATCTATATCTTCTTGGCAGAGTATAACAACATATGGAATTGTCCTGCTAATCTAGGAATCTAGAAAAAGTTCTTCATACTAAGAATGTGATTAGGACAAGAACTGTATGTGCACGATGCATACTGCACATTCTCACAAAATAATCATATAGAATAATATATGTAATAACTGTGTTTGTGTGTATGAGAGAGAGAAAAAGTGAACAGGTAATTATGATTTCAAGTGCTAAATTTCATAGCCATTAAACATGATCTTCTAAGTGCATTCATGTTTAACAGAGTGGATCTAACTTGGTCTATGCATATTTGTGAATACATTGCTTGAGTGTGCATCTGTCTATGGCATTTTCTTTGTGTACTTATGTGATTTTGCAGGTAAGTACAAATGTACATGCACATGAATTTGACTGAGACAGTGTAACTAATAATAAACTGGGGTCCTTAGGAGCACAAAGACACTTGAGGAATAACTAACAGCCAGAGGAATGAAAGGGATTCACCAAGGAACAGAAGTTTCACATGAGTAGTAGATATAAAACTTCTGTTCCATTGGGAGAAGTTTTGTCCTTGCCTCCAGAGCAGAGAGCGGGTAGTAAAGATCCTCCAGCCCAATGGAAGTGTTCAAGGAGAGAACAAATGGAAATAAATCCATACATATACAAGACTGAGATCAGCATATTCAGTCCATTGATGGATTCTTGGCAATGACTGACTGATGTATCTCATGGACATAAAATGTTGAGGATTATTTTAAATAAATAAATAAGTAAATAAATAAAGCATTACTAAGAAAACTCATTTTCCTTTACTTAATTAACATTTTACCAGACAAATTATCCTATAGGTTTAATAATTCAAACTTTAATAATTCAATCTAATCCAGACTGATTTGGATGTCTGTCATTTAGTAATTTTTAAACACTTGAATGTATAAGTCATTTGCAGAATTTATTGAGTAGTGTCAAATGTGACTTTCCCATTGAACATACATTAATACATGCATTAATCTTCATAACAGCATGAAATGAGTAGTTGTATGAACACTGTACAGATACAGCAAGTAGATCACGGAGAAGTTCAGGACCCAGAAAATGATTGTACATTGTGTAGATTTTAGACTCACCTGTGTAGAGGATTGACTACAACCCATGGATTAAGCCAGGTATCGGTGGCTTATGCCTGTAATCTGAGGATGAGATCTGAGGATCATAGTTCAAAACAACCTCAAACTAGAAATTCCCTGAGATTCTCTTCTCCAATCAATCAGCAATCACACATGCACAGAAAAACAAACAAACAAACATACAACAATAAAAACCAGAGGAGCTGTAGCTCAAGCCTTGTTTGAGTATAAAAGCTCAGGGACAGCACTCAGGCTCTGAGTTTAAGCCCCAAGACTGATGTGTAAGCACACCCAAACATACCCCCCACATTCACACACATACACATACACAAACACATGTGTGTGCATGTGTGTGCGTACACACACATACACACTGAACTCAATAACCTCACTTCTTGTTAACTTAAGACAGATAGATTCCCAAGCACCCTTCCTATTATTGCTTGGGGTCAGAAACTGGGAGTGGAAGGGCCTCAGTTCAGTTTTCTTGAGTGGGTGAATAGTCCTCAGGCACCAAATTTGTCTCCAAGAACCTTTTGAGAAAAGAAAAAAAACCCTTATGGTTAACAAATACATTCACACACAAGTAAGGTGAATGGAATTTTTCTGTTTCTTGAATTCTTCTTCAGGCCCAGAGAAAGAGGAGACTCTGTACCCAGAATCTTGTCTTCTTGGCAAGATTAGCTAGAAGCAGGTTGCTAGGCTCCATGACACCAAGGAACAGTGTGTATATATATCTCTGGAAGCTATAGATCATGACAATAAATGACAATGATCTCATCTGAACAACAACCAGAAGCATCTCAGAACTCATACCTTCCAGTTCAATAATGTCTATGATTTTACATGGGACTAAAATCAGCTGCCATGATCAAAGTAAATTAAAGAAAGCACCAGGTTTAAAGTGAGGATCTTAAGCTTGGTAAACAGATAAAAGAAGGCATCAGGGAGACTCAGAAATTCACTTCTGCTAAAAGTTTGGAATTAGCCCTTGGTATTAAGATTCCCACTGATGACAAAGAGTGATGAGTTAATAAAATTAGCATTGGCTGCTAACCCTGACTTTGCAAGCTTCCCTCAGGAGAAACTGATGACTTAAAATCAAGTGTTGAAAGGAACTTTTTGGGTTAACATTCAAGAGAGAAAAGAAAATGCACTCTATAGCAAACACCTATTTAATGTCAATGTCTGTAATAGTATCTTCACACACATTATCTTATTTGATGGTCAAACAGCCCTAGGTGGTAGATACTCTCATCTCTATTTTACAATTGGAGCTCAGAAGTGTTAAGAAACTTTCTCAAGGTGTTATAGTTGGTACGACGCAAAATGTAGCACCAATATCAGGATAGTCTTTCTTCCCCACTACCCACTTATATAATTCAGTTTCTGATTCTATTATTCAAGTAATAGTGTAAAAGATGAAGGGTAGGTGAATACAGTTATTATATTCAATATACTTATGTAAAAAATGGAACCAGATAACTTGAGCATTAGGTGGAGTTGGGAAAGATGAGAGAAAACTATAGAAGAGAGGATGCTGATCAAGATACACTGTACTGAAAACTGATTTGTTTGTTGAATTAAAACCCCCTTGTATAACTTCATATAGACATTAGAAAATAATAACATAGATGACTATTTCTTCCCTACATAGAGGGAGGCTTTGAAATGGATGTAACAATAAACGATACATTCAAGATTACAGAGTTAATCTAACAGACTGGTCCATCCTTGTAGGAATTCTCAAGGGGAAAATGAAAAGTACACAGACAGAAATCACCTTCTGAAAAACCCTCTTTCATAGACGGCTGACTCTTATACCCAGTACACAAAATGGAACCATTGTGAGTCTTGTCTTGCTCTAGATAGGATAAAAGAGGAATCAGAAAAAGGGCTTGGAGAAAGGAACGTTGTTCTGTATATTTCTTTTTTTTGGGGGGGGGTCAAGTCGTGGTGCCTGAGCTCTGGGCCTCGGCACTGTCCCTCAGGCTCTTCAGCTCAAGGCTAGCACTCTACCACTGGAGCCACAGCACCACCTCCGGCTTTTTCTGTTTATGTGGTCCTGAGGAATGGAACCCAGGGCCTCATGCTTGCAAGGCAAGCACTCCACCACTGAGCCACCTTCCCAGCCCTCTGTATATTTCTGAAGTATACCTTCAGGTTTAAGTGTTAGACTGAGAGAACAGCTGATCTACAAGGTCAGCCATGTTTGTACAGTAGGAGCCATGGAATCATTTAGAACGAAATTCTTTATTACACACGTTAATTAAACTATAGTACATTAAGGGGGATTTTTAAAATGCTCTAATTGAGCCAATTTTGAATTTTATTTATTTTCTAGATTTAATGGGTATGACATTTACCACAAATTAAGAATTAGCACAAGGGAGTATTTTCCCAGTGCAACTCTTTTGAACAACTTACAATTTAACAAAATGAATACCAGAAAACTGGAACATGGTTTGTTGATGAGGAGCTAAAGTCAAGGGAAAAGGGGCAGATGAATGTAGAGAGGAAGGGTGGGTGAATGCAGTCATAATATTCAATAAAATGTACTCATTATCTTGCCCATGTAATTGTAAACCCTCTGCACAGTATTTTCACAATAAAAATATTCCATATGCCCATATGAAAATGGTAACAGGTAAATGGAGGGGATGGGTTGGGAGAGGTGGGAGGGCCAACATCTTGAATTGAAACAACTGCTTGAATGTATTTTTTATGTTTTTATTGTGAAAATACTATATAGCAGGGTTACAGTTACATGAGCAAAGTAATGAATACATTTTTTATCAAGCATTGTTGCCTCCTCCTTTGTTTTCCCCCTACTATCCCTTCCTTCCCACCTCCACAACCACACTCCCCACTCACCTAAATTGTAAAGTTCATTTTTCAACATAGTGTCTTGTACATCTCAATGTTGCTATGGTTCAATCTCTATTCCTATTTAAACATTTTGCCTTTCCCTTCCCCTCCCCAAACTATACTGACATCAAATACAAATAGAAACTTCTCTGAAGAGGAAATAAGAATGACCAATAGACACATGAAGAAATGCTCAACATCTCTGGCCATAAAATAAATGCAAATCAAAACAACATTGAGATTCCACCTCACCCCAATTAGAATGGCTATAATCAAGAATTCTAACAACAACAGATGCTGGAGGGGATGTGGACAGAAAGGAACCCTACTTCATTATTGATGGGAGTGTAAAGTTGTTCAACCACTTTGGAAAGTAGTATGGAGGTTCCTCAAAAGACTCCACATAGAGCTCCCCTATGACCCAGCAATCCCACTTTTTGGCATTTACCCAAATGATCCCAAATAAGGCCATACTAAAGCTATCAGCACCACTATGTTTATTGCAGCATTATTTACTATACCTAAGATATGGAACCAACCCAAATGCCCCTCAGTAGATGAATGGATCAAGAAAATGTGGTATATATACACAATGGAATTCTATGCCTCCATCAGAAAGAATGACATTGCCCCATTTGTTAGGAAATGGAAAGACTCGGAAAAAATTATATTAAGTACGGTAAGCCAGGCCCAAATAAACATAGGTCCCATGGTTTCCCTTATTTGCAATAACGAGTATATGTCTGGGACAAGTAGAAAAGGTCAAAAGCTATGTACATATGACCAGATAAGATGAAGTTAGCGAAATGAACCCCAAGATAGGGACATCAGTGGTTTTTTTCTCTTTTTTTGTTTGTTTAGATGATTTTCTTATTCTGAAAATACCATACAGAGGGGTTACAATTACATGGGCAAAGTAATGAATGCGTTACTTATCAAGCATTGTTTCCTCCTCCTTTGTTTTCTTGCTATTGTTTCTAACGCATTCATAAGGTATCATGTGATTATTTTGTTGCTTTGTATGTTCCTTCCCCACGGTATAGTCCCTGTTTTCACTGTATTTGAATGTATTTTTTAAATTATAAATCCTGTATTAGAAATAAAGGCTGCATCTTGAGCATTTCCTCACAGTGCATACGTTCTTCTTGCAATCTTTGTCCCATGGGGGAAACGAGAAGACAGAGAGCAAGCTTTCAGACATTTGGATTCTAGGACTATACCTCACTAAGTACTTATAATCACTTTTTACATTCATTTTCTGAGAAATATGTAGGATGAAACCATTACGACTCATTGGTGCACCAGGACTTCCCCAAGTCCCTCGGAAGATACATACAGTTCACTATCTCTCACAATGGATTCCCTTCCATCTAGGAAGTTGTTGGAGAAAAGCTTGTCTGTAGGTTGTCATTGCAACTCCGAGACATAAACCGAGTTTTGTTCAGGGCCTGCAACATGACTAACATTGTTTCAGATACAAAATAAATAAGTATTGTTCCTATTTTCTAGAAGCTCCTGATCTAGAGGGAAAGACTCTGGGAATAAAATGACAGAAGGGGTTATAATAAAAGTTTGTTGTGGTAATTTATGAGGATGAAAGATAACAAGTTTCTATCCTCCTGGGAGATATAAAAGAAATTTTTATTGTGAAAGCTGGTCTCTGAAGGAAGAAATGATAATATGTAGGACCTTTCAAGCAGGAAGAACAATATGAACAAGGACAAGGAGGCAGAAGCCTCAAGGACATATTTGGGCATGAGCGAGTATTTGGGAGGCACTTCCACAGAGGAAAAAATACTTAGATAGGAAAGAAGCTCAGGTTAGGGAAATAGACTTGGTCTTGATGGTCTTGGAGTGGATTCTTTGCATGGACCTTTGCATACCAGGGAGCTCCCAAAGTTCCCTAAACGAGAACTTTAGGAGCCCTTTTGTGGTCTTTAGGAGAATGACCAGAGCAGAAACAGAAGGTCAGGCAGGAGTGTCTTCACTTAATTAAAGGTGAGAATGATGCCTTTGTGTCTCAGATTATCTGCCACTAATGAGAAACAGATTCACAGTCCTAATATGTGCCACTTCTAAACCATGCTTCAGAATTGGACACTGACGCCTCTGGTAAATGTCCAGATTAAAGATTTAGGGCAAGATTATTGAGCAGTGTAATGGATATAAAATACCCAGCCTCTCTCGAGGAAATCTCTTTGCTCTGGGTTACAGGGAGTAACTAAGGAGTCTAAAGTCAGTGGCTCTGGTCAAGCAGAAGGATCAATTCTCTTCTCCCTTCCAACAAGAGAATCCTAACAAGAGAATCTTTCAAAGAACCCCAGACTACAGGACAAGGGTCAATCAACAGTACCATATTGCCTTCAGGGAAGCACTCAAGCATGCTTCACAAGGCTGGGGTACTAGCGTTTCCATATTTAAAGCTGTTTAATTCCAGGATGAGAAGTTCAAAGGGAATTTCTGAGATAACTGGTTGGAGTAAATTTCTAGGTGGGTTTATTGTCTTTTAACAGACTTCTCATCACTAGCAAATGGCCACTTGATTAGGTGTTTGGTGGACCTCCAAAAGAAGAAAGTGTACAAGCCAGATACCCTGATATGTCCAAATAGTTTTGGGCCCAGGATTTGGCCAATTCTCCTTGTTCTTTTGGCTTTCGTGGTTTTCTTCATCTCATGCACATGAAAAGTAAGCCTGGGTCCATTCTTCCTGACAGACGCAGTCTTGGTGGAGTCAAATCTCTATATCTTCCTATAATCTCATACTCCAGGGACCCCATTATTTTACAGATATCTTTTAACTCTCTGACTCTTGATCAGCCATACCAACCATTTTATCCAATGGTTCCTAAGTATTCTTTTTTTTTTAATTGTGAAAATACTGTACAGAGGGGTTACAATTACATGGGCAAGATAATGAGTACATTTCTTATCAAGCATTGTAGCCTGCTCCTTTGTTTCCCCTTCCCATCCCTTCCCATCCTCCCCCTGCCCCCCCACCCAATCCTCCCTCCCCCACCAAAGTTGTAAAGTTCATTTTTCCACATAATGACTTGTACATCTCATTGTTGCAATGAATCCCTAAGTATTCTTAAACATTGCATTTTGAGCTGAAATATCTTCTACTGGTGTTGGCCTACCTTAGGATTTCATCCTACCCTTTGCCCCATTCGAACCTGTATGTTCTCCTTTTTCCAATTTTGTCATTTGTAGACAATGTGACCTTGAGTAAGTTAAATCACTGTTTGTAATTCTGTATCTGCAAAGCAGGGCCATATGACAATTCCTTTGGAGCACTATTAGAAAGATTCATTGAAATTGCTAAACCAGGTCCCAGATCCAATCCTAGCACTTGAAATGTACTATCCTTAGATACAAGGGAGTATAGAAGTGAGTGGCATTTCTTGGCCATTTGGCACTTTTCAAGACTGACCTCCCTTCAGAACACTTACCTTCAAAGTTCTAGACCAGAGTGGAAGGTGGCCTACAACACTGCAGCTTAGTAGCTACAGAAGAATGGTCTCCTTTCTAACAGCCTCAGACTTTCCTATGCCACCTGTCTCTGGAATAACTGTACTAGAGGTAAACATGGGAGTTGTGAGAACAGGTGTCTTAATTATTTACTTTTTCATATTTGTTCTAATAACACTCACTCTGTGTGTGTGTGTGTGCACGCACACACACGTGCACACATATCTAGTTAGTGTGGAACGAAGCCCAGACCTCACACTTTTGTTTAGCTTTTTCCACTCACAGTTGGCGCTCTACCACTTCAGCTATAGTTCCAGTTTGTACTTTTTGCTGGTAAACTGGACATAAGAGTCTCACAGATTTGTCTTCTCTGGTGGCCTTAAACTATGATTCTCACATCTTACCCTCCTGAGTAGCTAGGATTAAAGAAGTAGCCACTGGTGCCCCACTACCAAAATATTCTTTATTGGGCAATCAGGTGCATGAAACTCTTAAGATCCTTATTCTACAAGATTGAAACTTGGATGAGGGCAAGATTGTACTATTTTCCTGTTGTATTCCCCAAATTAGAGCCTAAAACATAGTAGAAGTTCCATGATCCACTGTAGGGAGGATGACAATTGAGTTAAAGGAAAAGGTTCTAGGGACTCTGCAGGCAGGGCACTTGAAACCAGATGGAAGACCTACTAACTGGAAAGGCAAAGCATCATTTCGTTAACTTCCAAAAGAGCTGCTTAGAGCTCGAGCTGTGTTCTCTACACCAAGTGTTATTCCTGCCCTGCTGAGGGGACACACTGAGGATAATACTGATCATGCCCAGGTAGCTCAACTCCTGCTCTGCCATCACCTATGGACCCACAAGCAAGGCATTTGGGCCTGAGTCTCATTCCTGTGAAATGCAGCCAAGAGCACTTTTGCACCCGGCCCTAATCTCTTATTGGGTGAGGTTATATGAGGGCTGGTGTGCCCAGTGAAAGGAAGGACAGATGACAAGTGGGACCAAGATGAACGCACACATTGTATTCTTTCTCCATCTGCCTGAGTTAATTTTTAATAAGGCAAACAATGAATGTTTGAGCTTCCTTCCTAAAATATTTTGACTAGCAATTTCCTGAGTGGGAAGGTTTTAACCAGTCTGTCTCCAAAATAGTGAGTAAAGAAAACAGTGAAACATGCTAATTTGGCAGAAAATTAAATTACAGTATGGCTGACATCAAGCAATTTGGGAAAATATTAAGTGTGGGTAATAGAGGGGAAAGAGCCTCTCAAGCGTGTTCCCTGGAATCCTGTGCTGACGCCCAGCAGAGAGCCCCAGCTGACCTCTGGGCTGTCACTGCAACCTGTGTTTCATCAACAAAGGCAAAGGATCCTGGACACATCCTGTTCTCAACTCAGTCTCCTTCCTCACCTCCATCGACCTGCACTGAATTTCTTCCCTCCATGATGCCCCCTTGTCCACACAGGCCATTTCTTTCCTGTTATCTATTTCTTGTAGCAATTGCACACAGAACGGAACAAGGTACTTTATGTACCCCTACCCTGGAATTTAGAGTCTGTAGGCACCTCTGGATTCTGACATCTGAAGGAAACATTATTTGCCGTGCTCATGTTTTCTTTATGGAACTTGAAAGATTATGCTTTATTTTGCATTCCAAGCTCTTCCTAAGCAAAGTAGACTATTTTTTTAATTTGGTTTGTTCTTTGTAGGTACTAGTCTAGTTATAGACTGATGTCTACAACCTTAGCTAATCAAGATGCTGAGATCTGAGGATCAAGGTTTAAAGCCAGCCCAGGAAAGACAAATCTGTAAGAATCTTTTTAAAAATAATTCTATTGTAAAGAGGGGTTACAGTTATATGAGTAAGGTAATGAGTGCATTTCCTATAGAGCATTGTTAACTCCTCCTTTGTTTTTCCCCTACCATCCCTTTCCTCCCAATCTCCCCGCTTCGTCCCTCTAATCCCACCCAAAGTTGTTTGTTTGTTTTTGTTGTTTTTTTTTTGTCAGTCATGGGGCTTGAACTCTGGGCCAGGGCGCTGTCCCTCAGCTCTTCAGCTCAAGAGTAGCACTCTACCACCTGAGCCACAGAGCTACTTCCCCCACCCAAAGTTGTAAAGTTAGTTTTCAGCATAGTGTCTTGTATGTCTCATTGTTACAGTGGGTCAGCCTGTATCCTTGTTTTAGCATTTTGTTATTTCCCTTCCCTTCCCCAAGTTAGAAAAATGTATATACAAGATACAGGGTACCAGAAACAAATACAGGGACAACAGGGATTATACTATAAGGGGAAGAACATACAAAAGAAACAAAAAAACCACATAGTATATTAAAAACAACAGCAACAAAAAAACTCTTTTGTCCATATATTGGGGTTCATTTTGCTTAGCATCATCTTATATGGTCATATGTATATAGCTTTTGACCTTTTCTGTTGTCTGGTAAGATTATTCTAGACGTATACTAGTTACTGCAAATAAGGGAAACTATGGGACCTATGTTTCTTTGGGTCTGGCTTCACTTAATATATTTTTTCCAAGTCTTTTCATTTCTTAACAAATGGGGCAGTGTCATTCTTTCTGGTGGAGGCATAGAATTCTGATATATATATATATATATATATATATATATATATATATACATATATGTACATATATATCACATTTTCTTGATCCATTCATCTACTGAGGGGCATCTGGGTTGGTTCTATATCTTAGCTATGGTAAATAATGCTGCAATAAACATATTTGTGCTGGTAGCTTTAGTATGGCCTTGTTTGGGATCGTTTGGGTAAATGCCAAAAAGTGGGATTGCTGGGTTATAAGAAAGTCCTGTGTGAAGTCTTTTGAGGCATCTTCATACTTCTTTCCAAAGTGGTTGAACAAGTTTACACTCCCACCAACAATGCAGTAGGGTTCCCTTTTGGCCACATCCCTTCCAGCATCTGTTGTTACATTTCTTGATATAGCCATTCTAACTGGGGTGAGGTGGAATCTCAATATTGTTTTGATTTGCATTTCTTTTATGGCTAGAGAAGTTGAACATTTCTTCTTCATGTGTCTATTGGCTATTCTTATTTCCTCTTCAGAGAAGTCTCTCTTTAAGTCTTCAGCCCACTTATCGATGGGGTGGTTGTTTCTTTGAGGATTTGTTGTTGAGGAATTTAATTTTTGACTTCTAAGTATATTTCCACTTAAACAAACCAAAAATACCAGAATTTGAGGCGTGGCTCAGTTGGTAGGGTGCTAGCCACGAGTGGAAAAACCTGAGCAGCAGGGAAAGGCCATGAGTTCAAGCTCTAGTATTGGCAAGATATCTTGTTTGTTCTACATTTGATGACTTAGGCAATTAATCTGCATGGAATATGCTGACCCTGTAATTAATCTGTCTCCAATTCTTCTATTAGAATTAATATATTAAAATGTAAACTCTTAGAACAGTAAACATGGTAATATTGATCACCTATACACTTCCCAAGTTCCCAAGGAACTTTATGCTTCTCTATACATTTTCTAAGGACCTTAACACCTCCAAATCAAGTGGGCAGGAATAGCAGCCAGCATGAACAGAAGAAGAACAGAAATGGGAGACCTTACAAAGAGCCTGGAATGCATATGCATGCTCATAGGAGTCTTCAAAGTAAACTACACTCCTTCAAGTTCCATATTAAAAAATGAGCATCATAAACAGTTTATTTGCTTCCAGAGTCAGAATCCAGAGGGACCTCCAGATTCTCTAAATACCAGGCTTTAAGGATCCACAAAAATGTGACACAGCCCTATTACTCGACTCAATCATTAGCTAATCACCAAAAATGAGCACTAGACCATCCTAAACCAGCCAGCCTTCCACCCCATCTGAGACACCAATATTAATCTACAAGCCATCAGCACAGCACAGCCTGGTTCATCCATACATTTGTGATTAGTAACAAAAGCCCACTCTACTAAGCTACTAGGCTACTAAGTCCTAGGTGGTTTGTTTTATAACAGTCAACGAAGTAAAATACATGATTATTTTCTTTTCTGTTCTTTTTTTCTGCTTCTATGCTTCCATTACACACACACACACACACACACACACACACACACACACACACACACACACACACATCCACGACTTAGCTGCAGCTCAGTGGAATATGGAGAGTGGTTCAGTGAGGTCACAGAGAACAGGTTGGCAGCACAGATGGTTGCATAACACAGAAATTTTCTTTACCAGTAAAACCTCTCTCTCCACATATTTATCAAAATTATCATGAAGACCACACTAACTTCTCAATTTTTTGATAAACTGCAATCATTCCTAATTTTTTTTTTCTCCATCAGTTTACTTTCAGGAAACACAACACTTTGGCTGGCCAAGAATCATGAGAAAAATTTGTTGGAAGATGTAGCAAGGACCCATGTCTTGAAAGTAGGTCATATTTAGTTCGATATTGAGAAAAAATTTATTGTCCAGAGAAGAGAGAAACAAGCTAGAAAAAGCATTGGTTAGCTGGATCATCCAGCAACTAGAATTGAACAGCTCTCAGGGTTAGATTCTAGTCTTGGGGATACAGGTAAAGCAGGGATCAAAACATATGTCCTATTGGGCAATGAGTGCATAAGTAAATTAAATTGAGTCAGTGGTGATAAAAGATTAGAAAGGCAAAATATTTACAATGGGATGATGAGATAAGGTCTCTCGCAGAAGGGTCCATTTCATCTGAGTCTTAGAGGAGGTGAGTTTTAAGTCTTCTAGATATACAAGGAAATAGCGTTCTAGGTGAGAGAGCATCCAAGTATACAAATGCGTAAGTGCATAAGAGATTTTTATTTTTTAGGAAGAGGAAAGGAGGCAATAGTAATTCACCAGGCTGATGGAAGGGGGAGACAGAAGATGAGATCAGAGAAGAAACAGGAAAAGAGACTTTGCACAAAGGATGACATAAGCTGGCCTAGATTTCATAAGACACTCTGGAAACAACTAGAGAAACATGGAAGGAGCAAGAAATCCCAAGAGGAGACCACTGATTGATAGCATCTAAGGAAGGGATGTGGCCTGCTTTAATGGCACCATGGGAGGTAGAATGCCTTACAGTAGCATGCAGAGTATAGGTAAATATTGGATATGTATATATTTCACATGCATTTGGAGGGGGGTGAAAATACATTGCTGTATATAAGAGCACAATCAAGTCAGGGTAAACAGAGGAGGGGTTTAGATTTTGGATAAAGAAACTTGACTCTGTTATAGATTGGTTATCATAGTTTGATTTGCTTGGGAAGCAAGTCAGAGTGGAAGGGGATTTGGAGAAAAATAGTGGAAGATGCTCAAATAATTTAAATACTAGAGCCAAGAGTTTGAAAACTTAGAGTATGAGGCTTGGGTCACGAGGGCAAGAAAAACTCTTGGAAACGGTCCACTAATGCTTCACAGAAGGTGTCTAGGAAGGGAACATTTCAAAAAAATCAAGGGTTCTACAGCAGCTAGATACAGAAGCAGGATACAGGGAAAGCCAAAACACTTCCATTCTGGTAAACAAAATTGTCTGCTGGTCTCAATGACAGGGGAACAATTTAGGCAGTAATTGGGGACTGTGGCCCAAGGAAGCCTATGTTTCAGTTCCTCTTTACATCTCCAGTGATACGAAAATGTATAGAGCTCTCCTGGCCTTATCAGATTTAGAAGTGGAAGCTGGATACCTGTGTTTTTCTATAAATTTGGATATTGTTGAAAGTCATTTGTTTAAACATTCTCTCCCTCTCTCTCTCTCTCTCTCTCTCTCTCTCTCTCTCTCTCTCTCTCTCTCTCTCTCTCTCTCTCTCTCTCTCTCTCTCTCTCTCTCTCTCTCTCTCTCTCTCTCTCCCCTCTCTCTCTGCAGGTCAAAATAAATTCTAAGAAACTGAAGCCCATGGGTTGAGTGGTCCAACCAATCAATCACTAATGAAGTGTTACAAATCTTTTTTCTCTCTAGGTGATCTGGATCCAGAATCTGAGGCTAGATTCTCAGCCTCCCTCAGGACATACTGCTTTTCCTTACCTTTCCTCCTCAATCAGCTACTTCCAGAGGATAAAGCACTGGCCCCTCTCTGGGTGCTGGTCCTTATAACTCCATCAGGGTGACATAGTCAAGGGTCTGATAAGATAGCAACATTTTTGTCCTTTCTGTCCCACTGGGGCAGGGCTTGTAGCAGCAAGCATGGAGTCCCACCTGTATATTCTTCTTCCTCCTGTCAGCACTATATTCTTCTGTTGCAAAGCTTTCTCTGTGTGCAGGAGAAATCTAGGAAGCCTGAATTCCTTGGAAGAGCTTTCTGCCAATGAGGAATGGAAGTTGGTAGATATATACTGCAACTTGCTTTTTCTTGAGTGGCATAACTTTAGCATATCCCATGCTTTCTTCCAGAAGTCCCCATGGAACCTGTTACCCATTGAAGTGATCTGTTCATTAATATGAGCTATATTCACTTCCTTGCTTTCCTAATCTTATTTCCTCACTCTTTCTGGCCTTTCCTGGAATAACTACTTGCATTCAAATCCTTGTCTCAGTGATTACTGAAAACATTATAGATCTCCCTTTTGGTTGGTAGCAGAGCCGCTTGCTCAGTGGGAAGATGATGGACATTTGCAAACCCTTCTTCAGGGGCTGAGATCTCAAGCATGTGGGGACTTGGTGACAAGCAGGCTGATATTTGCCCTTTCCAAGTCCAGTGTTATTGACAAATGCATGAAACTCGGCTTGAAACAAAATGTTTCTTAGCTCTGTTGTAAACAAGCTAATCCACAGACAAAGCACTCCCTCTGCTTCTCTCCCTTCAACCCTGGCACACTTTGTTCAGGATCCTTGGTTGACCTTTTAATTGTATTTCAGTGGAGGATGGAGAGAGGAAAAAAGAAAGGTTTCACATCTGCAAGCAAGCAAATGGCTACGACTCAGGATAAAGTCTGCGTGAAGAAGGGACAGAAGGGTCTACCAGATGCTTCAACAAGTCAAGAATTTTCCACTTTAGCAGACTCTAGGCCCTTGCTGCCCACCCATGGAGCTTTGAGGGGTAGCTGGGTGAATTGTGAGATCCTTACATGTATTGATCCTGTTTAACAGGAAGAGGAAAAACAGCTCAGCTAAGCAATAGACTTAGCATAGTCTCTTTCCCTGATTTCTGGGGCTTTGGGGTGGTCCCCCAAGAACCGTAGTCCTCTTCAGCCTCATGTTTCTTGGACTCTTCCTGGTGCTTCAATGCTGCATTCCATTCAGATGCTATAGGAGGCATAGTCAAAAACAAACCAGACCATAAATGCATAAGGCGTAGCCAAACACCATGTATGCTTGTTCTTTCATATGTTCTCGATGCCTAGTACAAGGTCTGCTACATGCTAGGCACTTTATCAATATATGGGGAATCAATCCAAGAAACTCTGTGTGTGTGTGTGTGTGTGTGTGTGTGTGTGTGTGTGTGTGTGTGTGTGTGTGTGCTAGGCACTTTATCAATATATGGGGAATCAATCCTAGGAAACTCTGTGTGTGTGTGTGTGTGTGTGTGTGTGTGTGTGTGTGTGTGTGTGTGTGTGTGTGTGTGTGTGTGAGGGAGAGAGAGAGAGAGGGGGGGGGAGAGTGTGTCTGGGCTGTTAATGGGGCTTGAACTCTGATCCTAGATTCCAGAATTTTAAAAATCATGAGGGAGATTGGGGAGGGAAGGGATAGTAGGAAAACAACCAGGGAGGGGGTAACAATGCTTGACAAGAAATGTACTCATTGCCTTACTCATGTAACTGTAACCCCTCTGTACAGCATCTGTATAATAAATTATTTTTTAAGTGTCTTCCTACTTAGCTGAGTACCAGTGGCTCACACCTATTATCCTAGTTACTCAGCAGGCTGAGATCTGAGGATCAAATTTGAAGCCAGCCCAGGCAAGAGAGTCTATAAGACTCTTCTCTCCAATTAAATCACAGGACAAAAACCAAAAATGGGGCTGTGGCTCAAGGGGTAGCATGCTAGTTTTGAGCAAAAGGAGCCTAGTCCCAGAGTTCAAGGCTAAGGACCACCAAAAAATGTTTTTAATCCTTGTTTGCTCTTGATTTGATTTGTAGGCACAATAGTGAAATTCTCCCTCCATTTCCTCCCCTATGAAAGTATTATACCTTCTACTTTATCCGAACTTTCTGCTTGCTAGACAAACCCTCTTACCTCTATGCAATCCACCTATATTAAGCTTCTGTAGTAGCTAAGAAATTAGACATGAGACATAATATCCAGGTCTTTGAGGTGAAAAGGTCTTTCTTTTCAGGCTGACCTTGCACCATGATCCCAACAATTTCAGCCCAAGTACCTAGGGTCATAGGCATGAGCCACCAGCACCCAGCTGATTGGAAGACTTATTTTAGGAAATAAAACCTTTCAGCTTGGCACATGGCCAATGAAAAACTATTAACCATTGTGGTACCCAATTTCTGAGCAATTATGATAAAAAGAACAAGATGACGTAAATTTTTTTCTCTGCTTTAAATCTTATCTGTACTCTAAACTCCATCAAATTGTTCTTTAAGCCCTCCCAAAATGTCATTTCTCAGAAATAGATGTGACTAAAACCAGTCTTAATAATTTTACTGACCTGTAATTTCAGATCTATAATTCTTGTCATAGAAACTAAATTACACAGTACCTTTCCTTTCCTCATTTTCCCACATCCACCACTCCGTTTACCATGATCTCAACAACACATGTTTCTGAAGCAAACTCTTTAAGTAGGGGAAATGGAAAGCCAGCTCTGTGTGAAGGTAGCTTCCTTCCCAGTACTACTGAGGGTCAGACTTACAGAAATGATTGGTCCTGTGTTTCTCTCACTCAACACAGCACTGGGAGAATGGTGATCCTAGCACCTTCCTTCTAAACAGTTGTTTCTGAGGCCTCAGAACTTCCTAACATGGCAGCATCCAAATTTGAGTTTGGAAGGGCAACCATCTAGCAAAAATTGGGATGTGAATAACTAGAAGCAAATAAAGATACACATTCTTCCTGTTAACCCCATGGGAGATGAATCCTTACTTGCCTATAAGAATGAATTATATTTAAGGTCTCCAAAAGGTGAAATCTTCAGTTCATGGCCTCTTTAATTTGTCCACAGAAAGAGAAATAATACTCCCCAGGCCAGTAAACTCAAGTCAAAGGATCCTACTTGGTCACTAGAAGTATAAATGCATACTCTAGTTCTGACTTTTGGAAGCATATATAGAAAGGAACTACAGAAATGGATAGAGGTACTGTAACTAGCCTTTTGTTATCTCCAGATTACCTGATGCATGTGATGATCTTTGCTCTAATGAAATCTTGAGAAGTTTACTAATTGCTCATACACAATCCATTTTTTAGACCAATTCCTTATGTGCTATGTTCCATTAAATGTAGGTATTACTTTATAGTATGGAGAGACAGACAGACAGACAGAGACAGAAACAGACAGAGACAGGCAGAGACAGGCAGAGAGACAGAATGAAAGATAGTAACAGATAGAAAGACACACAGAGAGATAAATTCAGCTAGATTTGTTACCAAGGCAGCTTGCCAAATCAAACATTGAAACACTTCTTAGGAATTCATACATTTAAATTTTAAATGCAAACTCAAAAAAGTAAAACAAAACTTGATTAAAACAGATTCCAATGGGAAATCTTGACCTTAGCCCTTGAACAAGTAATTTAGAAGACTAGGGAATTAGCTGCCCATGGCTGTAACGGTATTGGCTTAAAGCACAAATTCTATGATGCACAGCATCTTATGGAGAGCTGTGCAATATGGTTTTCTAATAGCACCAAATGGGTGGCTCAAACCACAGCAATGAATTAGTGCACAGTTCTGAAGACCACAAGTCTGAAATCAAGGAGTCAACAGAGCAGGGCTCTTCTGAGGTCTGTGTAGAATAAGCTGTTCAGCACTTGCCCTGTCTTCTGGTAGTCCCAGGCATGGTTTGGTTTATAGGCAGTACTCACTCTTGTGTGTTTACATCTTCCCTTGTATGTCTCTCTCCCATTCCAAAATTTCCAATTTCAAAAGGTATCAGTCATATTCAATTAGAGCCCATTCTAAGGTCAACACATCTATGTGTGTGTGTGTGTGTGTGTGTGTGTGTGTGTGTGTGTGTGAGTGTGTGTGTGTGTGAGTGTGTGTGTGTGTGTGTGTGCATGCACGCACATCCTTGTGCCTGGGTTTCCTAAGTAGCACCCTCTGACCTTGAACTCCTGTTCCTCCTGCTTCTCTCTCGCAAATGCTTCTATGACAGATGTGTGATACCATATCTGCTGTGGCAGCGTTTGATGATCTTGTTGAACCTAATTCAACCATAACAATAGGAAGGATTCACTCCTAGCCTTCAACCTAAACAACTTTTACAATACATATTAGCTAAGACACACCTAAAACCCACAGACACACAATAAATTCATGTTTCCTTGCATAGCAGAATCCTCCATCCCATGTGTCAACTTCAGAATGGTTCTCAGGTGCCATAGGTATGAGTGTTCCATGACTGCTGTAATGAGTTAATATATATTAAGAGGTGAATAATAATATGAATTTATTCTCTCACTGCTTTAGAAGTCTAAAATGGGTTATGCTAGATGGTAATCAAGGCATCGTCAAGGCTACAACCTTTGGAGCCCTTAGAAGAGAATTTTCTGTTGCTTCCAGTGGCCATGAATTTGACTTGACTGGTGGCTTCTTCTTTGAACTTTAAGCACATCCTGTCTTCATTATCACTTTCTCTTCTGCAGTAAAACTTCCCTCTGCCTTCTTGTAAGGACATTTGTGATATAATTTAGAAGCCACTCTACTAAGTCAAGGTTATCTCTCCATCTCAGTGTCTTTACTTGAAACCTAGAAGTGAAGTCCATTCTGCCATACAGGCAGCAATCAGTGGTTCCGGTAAGGAATACTTTAATACTGTTGGAGTACATTATTCGGTCTACCATACTATTACAGCAATTCAAATTGCAGTGCAGTTCACCTCATATCCACAAGAAACTCTGTGTGAGTGTGTGTGTGTGTGTGTGTGTGTGTCTGTGTGTGTGCATGCACATGCATGCACGCACGTGCTTGCGCTTATCTTGGGGCTTAAACTTGGGGCCTGGGCACTGGCCCTGAACTTATTTTGTGCAAGACTAGTCATATACCAGTTGAGTCACAGTTAGTTGTGGCTAGTTGGAGATAATAGTCTCACAGAGTTTCCACCCTGAGTTGGCTTCAAACCATGACCCTTAGATCACAGGCTCAGAGTAGCTAGGCATAAGGAACTGGCATTCAACAAGAAACTCTTTATAATGCCTATGTTTGCTGGCTATTTCCTCAAACTTACTCCATTTTCCTCTCCAACCTGCTTTCCTCTATTCAACACCTTATTAATAAGAGCCTGACTTCAAGCACCACTATGTCTCACTGATCAGCCCATGGAGACATCTGAATTACAAACATTTAAGCAACTATTATTAATCTTCAGTTCTGCAGACACACCTTCGTGTCTCATGCACCACTACTTTTTATAAACTATACACTATACGTTTTCTATATTATTTTGCTAACGCACTGAAGATCTCTTGGCAAATCAAATCGTTTGAAGTGTTACATGTTAGGGTGCTTACTGCCTCTCCTAGTAAATTTATTCCTTAACAAATTTAAAACATTTACACAAACTCCAAGCATGTTCCTACCTGAATGAATAAGAGTATCAATTGTGATTTTTCCTCTTTAGATAAATATTCTTTCCTGTTTTTCCTGTCAAAACCTCCAAGGAGAAAGTTTGCTCTTTGTGGTGGTAGATAAACCATGTGACATCTTTTCCTCCAGTGTGTGGACAGAAGAGAGAAAGTATGGGCTCTAGCTTTAAGTATCTCAAAGGAATACAAGAGATACAGTTGCTCCCCAGGGAACGTGCAGACTTCTGCTCAAGAATGAACCATGCTAGGAAGTTGCTGGTTCCAGAATGAGCCAGTAAAGCCATCCTTTGGACACCAGGGAGTAGAAAGATAACTGCCTGTTGTTCTAAGTACAGGACATTTTGCAGCAACAGTAGACTAACACAACCACTGACATTGATTGCTATTTAATCATGATAAACCTGGAGTAGTTAACAAAATCAACAGACCCTTACAGTCTAATTAATAAATAGAATAAATAGAGTAGTAGTATCAAGACTATGCACTCTACTTTGAATCAACATATTTCTGATTCCTTAAATTCAACTTATAAACATTTTAGCATTGGGACTTATTTTAAGTTACCTTTCCTGAATAGTAGTTATTCTTACCTTAAGCGATCAAGCAGTAGAATGTAAAGTTATCCACGCCACATGACCTTTGTAAAAAACTTAATAGGAAGAAAGTAATTTATATTAATTAGTTTATATGCTAATACTTTGTTGTTCACTGTATGATTCATCTTTGAGATTTGGGATATGCATTATACATCAGTCTATAGCATGCTTGTGATATTGAGAACATACATAATAAAGATTTTTGTTCTTGAGGAAATGAGCCCAGAAATATATTTAGAAAACTGAACTAGACAAAAAGTCACTTATAAGAATAGTACACTACAGGGTAGAAGATAGAGGTATATGGATCTAGTAAAGGAAATTTTGGATGGGAAGAGAAGCTAAGCTTTTAACTAATTGAATGAAAATGTGCTTTTGTTTTTTTTTAATCAGATAGGTTTTGCTCTTTAGCTTCTCAGTTGAGAGATAATTGCATGAAATACATTTTCCCCAGATTTCATTTATTCAACTTTTTTCTTGTATGATTGCAGCATAAGTTTTATTCCTATTTTATGTTGATAGATTTTTGATTGTTTCTAGTTGCTCATTAAAATCTGTGGTGTGGATCGGACACATATCAATCTACTCACATTTCACTGGTCTAGGCAAATCAAAGATTTTTTTGCCTTATTGCAGAGAGAGCAATTGTTATTTAGTTGCAGGAATAATTGAGACGATGCTTCACGAGGAAGGGAAAAGGAATAATTAGGAAAGAATGGTAAGAATTAGTAATAACATCAAACAAGACCGGCGCTGGTGGCTCATACACCTGTAATCCTAGCTACTTTGAAGGCTGAGATCTGCACAAATTATACCAACATAAAATACAGTGAAAACAGGGGTTATACCGTGGGGGAGGGGCATACAAAGCAACAAAGAACTATCTTATAAATGTTAGAAATAATAGCAAGAAAGAAAAAAAATTTGAGTCCTTATCTTGGGGTTCATAATTTGTGGAGGGGAAGGGAAAAAGCAAAACAAATTGTCTAAAAAGGGATACAGGTGGACACATTGCAACATTGAGATGTGCAAGATATTATGTTGAAAAACAAACTTTACAACTTTGGCGTGGGGGGGGAGAGGCAACGGGGGGGGAGCGGGGGACGAGGCGGGAGGGGAGACGGGGGGAGGGCAGGGGGTGTAGGGGGGCGAGAGAATGGTAAGGAATGGGAAAGGGAAACAAAGGAGGAGGCAACAATGCTTGATAAGAAATGTACTGGTGGACCCATTGCAACAATGAGATGCACAAGTCGTTATGTCGAAAAAGGCACTTTACAACTTTGGTGCGGGAGGGGGGAGCGTGTATCGGGGAGGATTGGGTGGGGGGGCGGGGGGGGGGGAGGATGAGAAGGGATGGGAAAGGGAAACAAAGGAGGAGGCTACAATGCTTGATAAGAAATGTACTCATTACCTTGCCCATGTAATTGTAAACCCTCTGTACAGTATTTTCACAATAAAAAAAAAAGAAATGTACTGATTACCTTGCTCATGTAATTGTAACCCCTCTATGGTATTTTTACAATAAAAAATAAAAAAATAAAATAAAAAGAATAATTTTAAAAAGAAGGAAATAAAAAGAATAATAAAGAAGAAGAAGGCTGAGATCTGAGCACTGCAGTTCAAAGGTAGCCTAGGCAGAAAAGGCTGTGAGACTCTTAACTCCTATAAACCACTAAAATATTAAAATGGGGCTGTGGTTCAAGTGGGAGAGTGTTAGCCTTGAGCAAAATAGCTGAGGGACAGTGCTCTGAGCCTGAGACTTTATTTACTTCCTCCATGGATTTCCTAACTATTCATCAACTAACTCCCTTCAAGTCACTTTGCTGTCATTTATTCTATTTATTGCTGAGCTCCTTACATATTTTCAGTGCATTGTCTGTCATCCAGTTGATGTTTCATTGACTACATACAACTGATCCCTGCAAACTGGTGTGAGATGTTGTGGTTAACCCAAAAGTCCACAGTCTACATTATAATGTTACTAGGTGTGATAGAATCTTTAAGAGGTAGGCCTAATGGGAAGGCCTTATGCCACTGGGGGTCTGATGTGTTCCTGTAAGTCCCTTAACAGTTCTTGACCTGAGGCAGCTGTTTAAGAGGAGCAAGTGTGATGCATTCTACTCACTTTGTTCTCTAGCCAAAGATGTAATTTTCTTGTTCCTACTGTTATTATCTGTCAGGAGGTGACACAATCAAAATGAAGCCCTCATGACAGAATGTCATTAAGCCAATTAGACCCCAAGATGTCAGATCTGTGAGCTATACAAACCTTTTTTATGTATAAGAAACATATGTCAGGTGTTTCATGATAGACATAAAAACCTGACTAGTAAGCATGGTTATTTCAGCAGGACATTTGAAGTAAAGACAACACTATAAGCTTTGTTTACAAGTCTTATCATAATCTTAAAGGAGCCATACAAATTAATTAATCTGAGAAGCTAAAATATTCTCCAACTAAGCAAATTAAGATAAGTATAACAATTGATATACAAAATTTTTTCTTTTCATACACCAATAAAATGTTTAAAATAATGCTATTTAGGTACAGGACAATAAGAGTAAGAAAGTATGTATATTCCCAAATGTGGGGGAAAACTTAATTCCACTCTATTTAAAAACTTAATAACCTTGGAAAAGATAAAAGACATTTCAATTTGTTTTATTGCACTAGCATAAACCTGACAATAAAATTTGACAAATAGAGAGCTAGAAAATAATCTCCATACCAATCTTTCCACGAAATAGAAAGGACATGTGAAATGATTGTAGGTCTGGAAGTTAAATAGATCTATATTCAAATTCTTTCCCTTCTATAAATATGTATCTTGGGACTTGAAAACTTTGTTGTTTTAAATCCTTTCTTCTAAAGTGAGACAGTAATTTTTAGGAGTAACTGGGCATTAAAAATGATATATTTAATTTTAACAAGTGTGCATCAAGCTTCTGTTGCACAGTACCTGCTAATATGTAATGTGAAGTGGAGGAAAGATGGAATTGACAAAATATGAACAAGGACACTTGAGGAAACTGTGAATCCAGATCGTATAATAAAATCAAATCAAAGATTTCATATAGGAATTTTAATATTAGAAATACACTAATTTAGTTTCTTACCTTATACCTAAAGGAGAAAAAAATGAATGAACATCTCAATCAGCTAGAAGAGCAAGCTTGACATTGATTTTAATACAAAAAATTATAAGAAAATTAAAGAGTCAAATGCTACTTATAATCTAGGAATAAGATTATTCTAAGCTTGACTTCAAAGGGCAGCTGCAAGTCAAACAAGAAACTGGAGAAATATTTAAAAGTTTATCTGGCACATTATTTTAGAATTATATAATAATTCTATATTAACCCATGAGAGTAGCTAATTTACTTATTTATTTATATTTATTTGATATTATGTACTAAAAGAATATTCCTGTAAAAATAACCCAACTAGAAAATAGAGAAAGATAGAGGCATTTAGCAGAAGATAAATGGAGATGACATAAAAACTTATAAAAGATATCTAAATTGGGTGCAGTGGCTCATGAGTATAATTCCAATTACACTTAGTTGGCATAGGTAGAAGGATCAAAGTCCAAAGCTAGTCTCTGGGACAAAAAGTATTCGAAACCTCCCTTATAGACATCTAAAGCAAAAAGTGCTGGAGGAGCCAAGTGCTGGTGGCCCACGCCTATAATCCTAGCTACTCAGGAGGCTGAGATCTGAGGATCATGGTTCAAAGCCAGCCCGGGCAGGAAAGACCGTGAGACTCCTATCCTCAATAAACCACAAGAAAACCAGAAGTGATGCTGTACCTCAAGTGGTAGAGCGCTCACCTTGAGCTGTAGAGCTGAGGGACAGCGCCCAGGCCCAGAGTTCAAGCCCCACGACCGACAAAAAAAAAAAAAAAACGTGCTGGAAGTATAGTTCAAGTGGTAGAGAACCTGACTAGCAAGAATAAGGTTTTAAGTTCAAAATCCATTATTGCCATATATATATAGATAGATAGATAGATACATACATACATACATACATATAAAATATATATGTATAGCTACACATATATGTATATACATATACATGCATACATATAGGTATACATATGTATCTATACATACACATATATATTTAAAATATATATCCTAAAGTATCAATAAATTTAGACATCTCATTAGAAAATCATTTTGTTAATCTCTGAACATTAGCAAAAGTTATAAGTAATGGTACCCAGTACTTGGTACTTTGTAGATGCCTGTCCTGGCCACTATGGGAGGCAATACAAGCTAACATAAACTTTTTAACAAGTCACAGTAATGAGGAGTAAAAACATAAGCAGGCTGGCTATTCTTTAACTTAGCAAAGTCACTTTTAAAATATATTTTCAGAGCATAATTGGATAATTTCACAATGATAAATACTTCAGACTCACTGTAAAATTTAACAAGTAGCAAAATGATGTACTCAGCTTAAATGACTATCAGTAAAGGACCAGCTAAACAAAGTACTGTCAAACCATGGAATATTAACTTGCCTTAAAAATAATGGCACTGTGTTAATTTGGATAAAAAAATGTCCCTGTTATTTTGCTTTAGAAAAAAGGATGTCTCTTTAACAAGCATGTATGTTTTTGTTTTATATTATACAAGTTTATTACTTAGCCATGTATTTTGCATTAACTAATTTTGTGGAAACACAGGAAAGAAGACCCACCTTCTCATTAGAGAACATTTTTTAAACTATTTTGAGGGCCTATATTTATTAAAAGCTTTAAAAATGTTGATACTTGCCAGGTGTTGGTGGCTCACTACTATAATCCAAGCTACTCAAGAGGCTGAGGTTCAAAGTCAGCCCAGGCAGGATAGCCCATGAGTGACATGATAATTTTCAATTAGCTACCAAAAAAATAGAGCTATGGCCCAAGTAGTAGAGTACTGGACTTGAGCAAAAAATGCTTAGGGACAGTGTCCAGGCCCTGAGTTCAAGCCCCAGGACTATGTACTCACGCACGCATGCACACACACATGCACACACACACACTCCACACACACACACATGTTGTCCATACTTAAAAGGATAATTACCCTTCTGAAAATAGTCTTAAAATAACAATGTTAGCCTTGAAAATTGCCGAGAGTTAATTTTAAGTATCTTGCCACAAAAAATTGACATATAAGGTAACAGATATACTAATTAACTTAATTTAGTCACTCTACAATGTATAATTATGTCAAAACATGCTGTGAACTCAGATACCTACAATATTTATTGGTGAATTTAGAAAGTTTAACGGGGGTAGGATGAGACCTAGCTGTAATACCAGCTTCTTGGGAGATAGAGGCAGGAAGAACTTGAGTTTTGGGCTAGTCTGGGCAAAATTAGCAAGATCCTATCTCACATGCAAAGTAAAGCAGAAGATTGGGGACTTAGGTCAAGTAGTAGAGCATTTGCCATGTAGGAAGATCTGGGTTCAAACCAAAGTACTAGAAAAATCATAATCATAACCATATCATAAAAATAACAGATGATCAGAAATAAATATCATGTATCTAACAAGGGTACATTCCTCATTTGACAAAAGAAATCTTTAACACTTTAAAATACAACTCAGTTGCACTGAGTTCTTGCACTGGGAGGTGCTATTCTAAGTACTTTGTGCAGCATCACATGGGAAAGTTTGTCCTTCATTCACTACAATAGCCCTAAGAGACAAGGGCTTAGGAAATTACATGTGTTTCCCACTACCCAGCAGGATGCTCTTCTATCCTTATCCTTAGGGCTAAGGATATTGGGACTAAAAGGGTCCCTATTTGAAAGCCAGCCTGTGGTGTGACACTCCACCTCATCTAATGCTTAGGGATGGATCCCTTTCTCAGTGTCAAAAAGGTAGTGAGAGGACTGGGTATGGTAGCACATGCCTTCAATTCTTGATATTTGAGAGTAAAAGATCAAGAGGTTTACAGTTCAAGGTTAGCCCTGGACAAATGTTAATGGAATATCATTCAACCAATAGCAGAGTGTAGTGGTACATGTCTGTAATCACTTATGTGAATGAGGTTTGTGGCCATCCCTTTGAAGATCCTATTAGAAAACTAATTTAAAGCAAAACATGGTGGAAGCATGGTCTGAGCGGTAGGTGCAGACCTATCAGGCGTGGGGTCCTGAGTTCAATCATCAGTGTGGAAAATTAAAAGATACGGGCTGGGAAGGTGGCTCAGTGGTAGAGCGCTTGCCTTGCATGCATGAGGCCCTGGGTTCGATACCTCAGCACCACATAAGCAAAAAGAAAAAAGCCAGAAGTGGTGCTGTGGCTCAAGTGGTAGAGCTCTAGCCTTGAGCTGAAGAGCTGAGGGACAGCGCCCAGCCCCAGAGTTCAGGCCCCACGACTGGACACCCCCTCCCACCAAAAAAAAAAAAGAAAATTAAAAGATGGTAGCCTCCAGAGAAAGGAGTGAGGTCCAAGTTGGCTTCTGGATCCTCCCTTCCTTTCTCTCTTAGCTTATGTTACCATGAATGCAGTATAAGGACAGGGAGAATTGTGTGTGTGTGTGTGTGTGTGTGTGTGTGTGTGTGTGTGTGTGTGTGTGTGTGTGTGTGTGTGTGTGTCCTGTGTGCTACAAATAAAGTGCCTCATAGTATAGGAGCTCAAGGCACCTGAGCTATTACTTTACATACTTGTAGAGTAATTACAAGTAAAGTAATTGAAAATTTCAGAAGTGAATTGCCAAGTATTCACAGCCTGCCACTTCTCAGTTCCATGGGGAGTGTCAATCACTGAGCTAAGCTGAGCCTCTGTAGAATGACTATAAGGAAACTGTGGATGGTGAGATGGACCCAGGACAAATGATGTCAGATTCGAAAGACTCTCCTGCGACACCATTGTTATTTACTTAATCTTCACATGAATCCTTACTAGGTTGTTTCCCATCGCTGTGACAAATATTTGAGACAAAATCATTATAAAGAGAGGATCTAGGGGTTCCATGCCCATGATCCCACAAGCCTCTGGTCCTGCTGCTTTTAGGCTTGTGGCAGGAGTGGATGAGGGATTAATGCCGCTCACCTCTCCTCCAAGAAGCAAATAAAAAAGAGTGAAGGAGAAGCTAGGCTCTCATAATTCCCTTCAAGGACGCATCTCCCAGAGATCTTCACCTAGGTTCCACCACTTAAAGATGATACCAAATTCGACTTGCAGCAGCTAAGCACCAGGTCTTACATAGACAATCTGTGGTTGTGCATGTGTATGTACATGAAATCAGGGCCTGGGCACTGTCCTTGAACGTTTTTTGCTCAAGAGTAGTGCTCTACCATTTGAAAGATGACTGTTTTTCCACTTCTGGATTTATTTGGGGGAGGGGGTTAATTGGAGATAAGAATCTCACTGGCAAGGGATGTGAAGGGTAAACAAAGGAGGAGGCTGCAATGCTTGATAAGAAATGTACGCATTATCTTGCCCATGTAATTGTAACCCCTCTGTACAGTATGTTCACAAAAAATAAAAATTAAAATTAAAAAAAAATCTCACTGGCTTTCCTGCCTGGGGTTGGCTTTGAACTGTGAACCTCAGATCTCAGCTTCCTGAGTAGCTAGGATTACAGGTGTGAGCCATTGGTACCTGGTGTAAAGTCCTTTTCTTTTCTTCTCATTCTTTTTGTCAGTCCTGGCAATGATTGAACTTGGGACTTCACATTTGTAAGACAGGCACTGTACCACTTCAGCTACAAGTCCAGGACATTTTTGCCTTGGTTGTTTTCAAGGTAGGATTTCACTTTATGCTCAGGTCATCCTGGAATTTAGTCTTCTTATTTGTGCTTCCTTCTGCCATTTAGTGACATGAAGTCTCCTAACTGTTAATGTCTGGCTGGGCCTTGAGTCACCATTTTTTGAACTCTGGCTGTCAAGAAGTTAGTATTAAAAGCCTGAGATTCCATGCCTGGCCCAGTATTTAATCTTATGCATATATAAACCTTATCTAGACAGTATATATTGTGCTGGATAATATTGTCCAGGATAATAGACCTTACAGAAGTCAGGACTTTTCTTCTAGAAGCACACATTGTATAAGTAATAATCCCAGGATTTCACACTTAGGCTATGCAATGCTGAAGTGTATGAATTAGATCTCTTTTCCATATTGAAAGAACACAAATGTCAAAAGTAAGTTACTGAGCAAGGCACCAGTGGCTTATACCTGTAATCCTACTTACTTAGGAAGCTGAGATCTAAAGGATTATGGTTTAAAGACAAGAGTAGAAAAGTTCACAAAACTCAATCTCCAATTAACAAGCAAAATGGAGTCATGATTCACGTGGTTGAGCACCAAATAAGCATTCAAGCCAAGTGAACTCCAGCCTCTGAATTCAAATCCCATTACCTTCAGTGAAAAGTAGGCTATTGAAAATATAATTCATAAGGAAAAAATGTAAAAATGATTAACTTTCATTTGGACATTAAATCTCATCAAGTGCTTAGAAAATAATTTAGTTGCACAGGGAAACATCACCGTATATGAAGTTAAACGTGAGATCAATAATTGTTCAAAGTATATTACAAATGCACAGATTGAAATATAATAGCAACATACTAAGAAAGGCTAATCGTAGTTACCTTATTGTAGGTGATTTTTTTGTATTTTAAAATATCCAGCATGTCCATTAATATTTATGAAAATTGAAAGCAATAACAAGAGTTCCCATGTGTGCCTCTATGCTAGCTATTATAAAAATGTCAGAATGAGGTAAACAATTAAGTCTTTTCTTACACTTTATGATTTATCTTAAAGAATTAGACTTCTCAGCCGGGCACTGGTGGCTCACACCTGTAATCCTAGCTACTCAGGAGGCTGAGATCTGAGGATCGTGGTTCAAAGCCAACCCCGGGCAGGAGAGACCGTGAGACTCCTATCTCCAATAAACCACCAGAAAACCGGAAGTGGTGCTGTAGCTCAAGTGGTAGAGCGCTCACCTTGAGCTGAAGAGCTGAGGGACAGCGCCCAGGCCCAGAGTTCAAGCCCCAGGACCGACAAAAAAAAAAAAAAAGAATTAGACTTCTCTTCATACCACATTTTTTAAAATCTGTTCATTAGCTGTAGAGCATCTGAGCTGTTTTCATAACTTGGATATTGTGAATAGTGCAGCAGTAACCATAGATGCACAAGTGTCCTTACTGTATCCTGACTTGCAACCTTTTGGATAAATGTGTGTACATGCCCAAGAGTGTTATTGCTGGATCATATGGTAGTTCCATGCTTAGTTTTCTGAGAAATTTCCATACTGGTTTCCATAGTGGTTGTGCTTGCTTCCTTTCCCACCTACAGTGTAAAAGTGTTCCTTTCCTTGTATCCTCTTCAACATGTGTTGTTGTTTATGTTTTTGATCATGGCCAAACTAACAAGTAAGATAGTATCTCAATGCCATTTTGATTTACATTCCTTTATGGCCAAGGATGTTAGTTTTTCTTCATCATACTTGGACCCCCAAAATAAACATTTGCATAATTCCTACAGGCTGATATGTGTGTGTGTGTGTGTGTGCGCGCATGCGTATGTGTGTGTGTGTGTGTGTGTGTGTGTGTGTGTGTGTGTGTGTGTGTGTGTAGAGAGAGAGAGAACATGTTTGTAATTGTGGAACAGTTTGAGGTGACTTTGAGGTGGGAGAGAAAAAGAGAGGATATAAATATTGTAATGCATTATACATTTTACCTTTCATGGCATCATGAAATCCACTGAAAATTGGATAACAGGGAGTTAGGGAAAAGAGGAAAGAGAGTAATAGAAATCAAGGCTGCTAGTCTGATTTAACGTATAGATGTGTGTGTGTGTATGTGTGTGTGTGTGTGTGTGTGTGTGTGTGTGTGTGTGTGTGTAAAACTATGGTGAAATCTGTTTGAACAGTTCATAGCCACAGAATGAGGAGAATATAAATCGGGTTATGTCTGAGGAGCTATTAGTGAGAGGGAAGAGGGAAAATGGAGAGGCTGAAAGAGGGCAAATATGGTCAAGATACTTTGCATAAATTTATAAAATTAGAACAATGAAACAGGCTAAAATTGTTTTAAGAAGATCAGGAGGAGGTTGAGCAATGGGGATTAAATCTGATGAGGGTATGTTGTAAGCAAATATAGGTATGTAAAAATGAAACTCTCTTGTACAAGTTAAAAGAAAAAAGGTCAACTTCTCAAACTGTAGCATGCATTCTCAAACATTAGACATGGAGGTAACCATGCTGCAGGACAAATACTATTAGACAAATACTATTAGAATTACTGCAAGTTAATCTTCAAGACAATTTAGTGATAATTGTATTTACCATATGAGGAAACAGAGAAGAACAGGAAAAGGAAGTCAGCATCCTTGACCTAATGAATCTCTACCTCCTTAGCAAATTGAGCATAGATATTAATTCCTTAAAAATGTTTTCTATCTCTTCTCTTTTGGGAATGAATAGGGGTGGGAATACACACAAAGTAAGTGACATTTTTCTATATCATTGTGCTTTGGAAAAAAGAGCAATACATACAAATGTTCCTCTGAACACAAGAACTCAAGCCAGAGTTGGGCAATGCACCTACTTGTGGGTTTCTCCATATCAAAATATAATTTTGTCTCAGTCATTTTGACCTTTATTGAGTGGATGGTACTCCTCTACCAGAGTAGAATAGTTAGGTGGATGTTTTCAACTGTCAATCATAGACTCTATCTCCCCAGGGGTGCTCTGTGGTCTACTAAAAATGTAATTCTAGTGAGGAATTGTGACACATACCTGAAAATCGCAACAAGAAGACCTTGAACTAGAGGCTAGCCTAGTCTACATAGTGAGATTCTATAAAAGTGGTGAGGAAGATACAGTTTTAAAAAATCAATGCATAGTCTACAAAATTAAGAAACGTGAGGGGAGTGGTAGGATTGGGAGGGATGTAGGAGAATGATGAAAGAGGTACATTGGTCACAACATTCAATTCATATACTACTCTGGCAACTCCTTTTACAACTACTTAAAGGTAAAAATAAAATTAAAAGAATCAATTATTCACAGTAGTTATTTTTTTCTTTTTCTTTTTTGGGGGTCCGGTAGTGGGGCCTGAATTCTGGGCCTGGGTGCTGTCCCTCAGCTCTTCAGCTCAAGGCTAGCCCTCTACCACCACTTCTGGCTTTTTTCTTATGTGGTGCTGAGAAATCGAACCCAGGGCCTCATGCATGCAAGGCAAGCGCTCTACCACTGAGCCACCTTCCCAGCCCCACAGTAGTTACTTCTTTTAAGGTGACTTTCCTTGAGCTATTTACCCTTCTACTGGGCTTGTTTACAGTGCATCTCCATCTTTTTAGTTTGTTTTGATATACTGCTGCTTCATTGAGTCCATTTAAAGAATCAAAATTGAACTCCAAAGGCAACAAACAGAGATGTGAAGGGGAAACTCTCTGATTCTGGAACTTGAAACTACATAGTGGGTTGGAAAGCAGGCTAGGCCCTAGTGCCCACAGGCTTTTGCAAGAGAAACATAGACCAAGTAATTGTCATTGAAGCAGAAGGGTTCAGATTCAGCAGACTCTCAGCCTCCATGAACTCCTGCACCAGCATATTTTTTCTTAATCTTCTCTGACTAGTTATCCATTTCTTTGTGAGTCTACCACAATGCCTTTTCAGGAAGACACTCTACTTTCCCATTACATATTTTAAAAATCTTGGGAGGACTAAACCAACTGACTTCATTTACCTGTGGGTAAGAGTTCTGCATGAATTCCCTCAGACTTTCTCACTTAGGATGACTTTGTGCACAGTACTCATCAGGAAGAAAATAATCACAATATATTCACTGGGAAATACTGAGATATCACCCTATTAAATCTCATTTCCTCCAATTTAGGGATGATTACACCCTTATCTTTCCAAAAGATGACTAAAAATTGGTTCTTGAATATGGGATATTCCAATTAATTCTCTGGAATGTTTGTAATCTTCCATTTTCTGGTATTTTTCATCAAAGAAACTTCACAACTCATTCTCACACTACACAGGACCAGCTTTCAGTTTATTGAAAGTGTATTCTTTTCCAAATTAACTTTTCCTATCACTTCATAATACAAAAGGGAAAAAATTGCCAGTATAAAATAGAATTGCAAAATGCTGGGTTAATACTTAAACTGGAACTGCTCTTATAATATTTTACTTTTATTTTTAAAAATTTCTACTATAAGTCAGATGTCAATGGCTCAAGCCTGTAACCCTAGATACTCAGAAGGCTGAGATCTGAGGTTCACAGTCAGCCCAAGCAGGAAAGTCCAATTAAGCACCAACAAAGCTGGAAATAGAGCTGTAGCTCAAGTAAAAGAACAAGCCTTGAGCAAAACAGTTCAAGGACAGCACCCAGGCCCTGATTTCCAGCCCCAGAACTGACACATTGTTACACAAAAATCTACTCTAGAAAGGGGTTTTATCCTTTTTTATGAGCCTACATTTTATAGCAAGTTTGTACAATTCATAAAAGATTAAAATGAAAATAAAGTATCTTGAAATTACACCTGGAATTACTCCATTATTTTAGCCACTGCTTCCTGTGTAACCTAACACAAATATGGTTGTAGCTCATGTGCTGTTTCTATGGTGATTAATATCTTACTGTAATGCATACTTTTTGGTTTACTTTAGTTTCTCTCCCCTTTTACTGTCATCAATACCACCTGATATATTTCCATAGCTTAATCTCTTGAATATAATTATAAATCATAGCCACAACTGCACACAGATCTTGTCTGTAGTTTCATAAAAATGAGATCCTATCACTGCATTTTGCCTCTCTTGCTTCATCCTTCATAACAGAAAACTATCCAACTTAATTTATTTCCATGGACAGTTAACATTCAATTTTGTGAACAAGCTGATATTTATTCAACCAACCATTCTCACACTGATATAATTTTTCCCAAGTTGTTGTTATTTGGCCACTATGATGATAAAAATTGTTATAAATATTGGGAACAAATAATTAAGTTATTTTTTTACTGATTATATGAGTGTATGTTTTGGGAGTCCAATGGACTACAGCAAAAATTCTCAGAAAATATAAAGCTATTGATAAAGTGCTGGGCATCTTATAAAGTAGATATGTAACAAGTAGGATTATGGAATTATTAGCATCTATAATAAGCATAATGGAGAAAGAATACAGTCATGTGTAACATAACATTTTGGATGATGATGGATTTCATACAGAATGATTGTCCTATAAAATCATAATGGAACTGAACAAATCCCATCACCCAGTGAAGCTGTCACTATCAAGATACAGATGTTGAGACATACATTATTTATGTGTTAATGGTGATGATGGTATAAAAATAAATAAATCCCACTGCACTGCTAATTATGTAAACATACAGTACAAACCATTATTCCTAGGACATAACACTTGAAAATGATAATAAGCAATTCCATTATTGGTATATTATGTACTCACTATTCTGTGCTTTTTATAAATAAGCATTCCTTCTACTTATAAAAATGCTTAGGGTTAAATAATATGCTGTGTTTTGCCAATAGCCAACTCATACATCTCATGTGTATAGACACACACTCTGTGACTTTGCATAGAGATGAAATTGCCTGACAACATATTTCTTAGAATTCATCTCCATTACAAGAGAAAGCATAACTGGAAGCTATTCATTTTTAAAGCTAAATGAAATAGATTGCTTGGGAACAAATTTAACAATGAAAAGTACTCAATTTAACCTAAAAAAATGATTAGATCTTAAAGGACACCAGATAGAAACAGATTTTAAAAATTTTGCATATTTCTGATATGAGATAATTTCTTCTATAATTAATAGAGACTACATAAATATATTTAACTTAGTTTCAACTAAAATTCTAAGTTTTTGGTGTTTCTTTTGAAAACAGATAAAATAGCCTCTCAGAAAATAGAAAATAGTTTGATAGTATTCAAGAAAGATATAAAGACTAATGAGAGATCCCCTATTGACAGATGTTAAAACATATTGTAAGGCCAGTGTGCGGAGAGCAGGATGATTTTGTCAGAATTTCCCTTCACCCTTCTACTAAGTACAGTGAAAGCCCTAGACATCGCATGGAAACAGACACAAGAAGCCTCTCAAAGTTAGAGACTCATGTGTTAGATATCACTGGGCTAGAAAAACAACACAGTTGTAAATTCTTTGGTGTATTTTTTGTTTGTTGTTTTGATTGCTTTGTTTGATTCTCTTATCCTAGAGTTGGGTCTGAAGAAGACAGCCAACTAAGAATGCCAACAAACATGGCAAAAAGAAACTGCTCAACCTAAAGGATGAGGAAAGAAGGCAAGCCTAAGCAAAGTAGAAAAGAATCAGAGAACAACTGTTTCACTCCCCCCAAACAACACAAGGAAAAAAGGCAGTGTCTCCATGCTAACCCCTGAAGGAAAGGCTGAGGCAAAGAGTTAATTGTATGCACTGTGGGGTGAATAGCAGCACCTTTGGTAGCATCACGAGCACCACCCAGGTTGTCAGAAGAAACTAAGCAGGACATGGATATTCATCTCTGCCAAACACTAATGAACACCTTTGCCAGCCCTGCCATGGGGTGTCCTTATGGTAAGCCTATATTTCCATACCCATCCAGCCAGGCATCCTCTTCCTTTCCATTGGAAGGTCAGTGGACAGGCAGAGCTGCTTCTATTCCTCATAGCTGTTTCTTTTCCTTTTGGTGTCTGGGAGACCAGATAGGAACCACCAAGGACGCATTCTTTTCTCTCCCAACCATGGTGGTGAGACACTAGGCTTAGTAAGGGGCCATTTCAGAACACCAGCCACCCATAGCAGTAATTCAGAACCCTACCTAGGTCACATGAGAGCATAAGGAGGAGTTCAAACCCCTCCCCCCACCCCCCCAGCCACCAATGGCATTCTCAGAAGAAAGCTGAAGGAATTTGTCATCAACAAATGGATACAAAGGAATTGTTCAAAGCATTTCTCTAGGCAGAAAAGAGATTATAATACAAGAATATTGCAAAATCAACAAAGAAGAAAGAACGTGGTACACAAAAAATATGAGTAAATAAAACAAGCTTTTTCTTTTTCCTTGAGCTTACTAAATTAGTTTTGACAGTTGAAGCAAAACTTATTATGTTTTCTAATAGGATTCTAAATGTAAGGAGATGAAATATTTAAGATGATTATATTATGTATAGGGGAAAATAAAACTTCCTAAAGAAACTTCACTCAAACGGGGAAAAAAATGAAACTAGTTGACAGTGATGTTGCATGTAAAAGATAATACCTAAAGCAATCACGAACAGAGCTATAATGATGTGTACACTTAAAATACCATGCACAAAAATGAAATGCTAAAAATATTAATGCTGTGCCACAAAATGGTAACTGGCCTCTGAAAAGCTCCCCAAGATCATTAGTCATTAGAAAAATACAAATTAAAATCACAATGACTTGTAATTCTACAACAGCACAATGGTCAACTTCACAATGGTCAAATCGAAGAATAGTGGCAACCTCAAACAGGCAGACAAAATCCACTAAACATGTAATGAATCAACAACTATCACACTTTGGCATTTATCCCAGTGAAATACAAATTTATAATCACATAAAACATGCATAAAAAAATTTATAGCAGCTACATTCATACTACTCCAAAGTTGAAAACATTATATAAAAATGAACTCCAAGAATTGGAAACAAGAGGTTCTTACTATGTCCTATATGCAGTTATTTGTATTTTTTTCTGTTTTAGTTTTTTGTATCCTTTGCCTTGTATATGAGCTCATCTGGTCCATGGAATTGAAAGGGAATCACAGAAACAGCAGGACAAAGGATGCACTAAGGCAACAATGATACTCACTGCATACTATGTTGGAGATGAACTTTATAACTTGGGAGGAAGGGAGTAGGAAGAGGTAAGCAGGAGACAATGAGGGAGGGGTAATTATTTAAAAAGAAATGTACTTATTATCTTACTGTACTCATTAACTGTAACCCATTGCTCATCACCTTTACCATGTGTATTTTAGATATAAGAACAAGTGTATTTTAGATATAAGACCATTGTTTGTGGTATGGCTAGGGAAGATCTTCTCCCACTCTGTGGGCTTTCTATTGATCTTGCTAGCTATGTCCTTTGCCATGCAGAAGCTCTGCAGTTTCATGCAATCCCATTTGTCCAACCTTTCTTTGATTTGTTCTGTTTCTGGGTCTTTATTAAGAAAATTTCAGCCTCTGCCAGGGAACCCTAGAGTTTCTCCTATTCCTTCCTGTAATGTTTTCAAGGTGTCTGCTTTTACTTTGAGGTCTTTAATAAATTTGGAGTTGATTCTGGTACAGGGTGATATATACAGATCTAGCTTTAGTTTTCTACAGGTGTTTAACCAGTTTTGCCAGCTCCATTTAATGAAGAGGTTGTCTTTTTTCCATCCCATTTTTTTCTCTCCCTTATTGAAGATTAGGTTTCTATAGGTCTGTGGGTTCGTTTCTAGGTCTTCAGTTTATTCCATTGGTCCTCAGGTCTGTTTATATGCCAGTACCAAGCTGTTTTGATTACTATGGCTTTATAATAGACTTTGAAGTTTGGTATTGATATTCCTCCAGCCCTGTTCTTTCTGCTAAGGATTGTTTATGCTAAGGATTGTTTTTGCTATTCAGTGTCTTTTATTATTCCATATGAATTTTTGGATTGTTTCTTCTAGTTCATTAAAGAATAAGGTTGGGATATTGATTGGTATTGCATTGAATTTGTAGATAGGTTTTGGCAATATTGCCATTTTCACAATGTTAATTCTCCCAATCCAGGAGCATAGCAGGTTTTTCTAATTCCTTAGTTCTGCTTTAATTTCATTTTTCAGATTTTTAAAGTTTTCATCATACAGGTCTTTCATTTCTTTGATTAACTTAATTCCTAGGTATTTTATTTTTTTGTGGGGCTATTACAAAAGTAGTTGTTTTCCTGATTACAGCTACGTTCTTCTCATTAGTGGCATACAGAAAAACCATTAATTTTTGAGGATTAATCTTATACACTGAAACTTTGCCAAAGTTTTGGATCAGCTCAGGTAACTTGGGAGTGGAGTCCATAAATATACTTAGAACTCAAAAAATTAAATCCCCCAAAAACAAACCCTCAAAGAAACTGTCCCATTAATAAGTGGGCTAAAGACTTAAAGAGAGACTTCTCTGAAGAGGAAATAAGAATGGTCAATAGACACAGAAGAAATGCTCAACTTCTCTAGACATAAAAGAAATGCAAATCAAAACAACATTAAGATTCCACCTTACCACACTTAAAATGGCTATTTATTAGGAAATGGAAAGACTTGAAAAATTATATTAAGTAAAGTATGCCAGGGCCAGAGAAACACAGGTCCCATGGTTTCCCTCATTTGCAATAACTAGTATATGTCTGAGACAAGCAGAAACAGTCAGACAAGTTGTTAGGTGAAATGAACCCCAAGATAAGACCTCAACTGTTTGTCTTTCTTACTATTGTTTCTAACGTATTTATAAGATGATTTCTTTGTTGTCCCTCCCCCACGGTATAAACCCTGTTTTCACTGTATTTGATGTTGGTATAATTTGTGGAGGGGAAGGGAAAAAAACAAATTATTTAAATAGGGATACAGGTGGACCCATTGCAACAATGAGATGTACAAGATATTATACCGAAAAATGAACTTTACAACTTTGACACAGGGCGGGGGTGGGTGGAAGGGGAGAAGGGAGGGCATGGATGGTAAGGGGAAACAAAGGAGGAGGCAACAATGCTTGAGAAAAAATGTACTCGTTTTCTTGCTTATGTAATTGTAACCCCTCTGTATGCTATTTTCACAATAAAAAGAACTTATTAATAACAAATATATATATATATTTTTAAAAAATCTAACAACAGATGCTGGAGGGGATGTGGCCAAAGAGAACCCTACTACATTGTTGGTGGGAATGTAAACTTATTCAACCACTCTGGAAAGCAGTATGGAGGTTCCTCAAAAGACTCCACATAGAGCTCCCCTATGACCCAGCAATCCCACTTTTGGGCATTTACCCAAATGATCACAAACAAAGCAATACTAAAGCTACCGGCACAACTATGTTTATCACAGCATTATTTACCATGGCAAAGATATGGAACCAACCCTGATGCCCCTCAATAGATGAATAGATCAATAAAATACTATATATATATATATATATATATATATATATATATATATAATGGAATTCTCTGCTTCCATCAGAAAGAATGACACTACTCCATTTATTAGGAAATGGAAAGACTTGGATAAATTGTATTAAGTGAAGCAAACCAGACCCAAAGAAACATAGGTCCCATTGTTTCCCTTATTTGAAATAACTAGTATAAGTCTAGGATAATCTTATCAGATGAGCAGAATAGTTCAATAGCTATGTACATATGACCATATAAGATGATGCTAAACAAAATGAACTCCAAGACACGGACACAAGAGGGTTTTCTTTGTTGTTATTGTTTTTAATGTACTATGTGATATTTTTGTTTCATTTGCATGTTATTCCCCTCATAGTATATCTCCAGATGCCACTGTATTTGATTTTTATACCTTGGTATTGTGTATCTTTTTATTTGAAGGGGAACAGAAGGGTGAGACAAAGAACCAATGCAACAGCGATATACACAGGCAATATGTTGGAAATTATCTGTACAACTTGGGGGTGGGGAAGGTGGGGAGAGGGAAAGTAGGAGAAAAATCAGGGACGGGGTAACAAGTTTAACAAGAAATGTCAAACTTATTACCTTACTTACGTTATTGTAACTCCTCTGTACATCACTTTCACAATAAAAAATAAAAAGAAAAGGAAATAGAAAAGGAAAGAACTTTACTCTTTCAGGGGGTAAACTGTTCCTTAGGGTAGGTACATTCATACAATAAACTATTGATCCATATAGATCCTGATGACTCTTGGAGAATTATTCTCAGTGACAAACACCAATAACAAAGGGTTACCTACTGTGTGATCCTCCAATATAACATTCCAGAAACAACAATAATAGAAATAGAGAATAGGGGGCCAGGGCTGAAGCCAGAGATAGAAATAGGAAGGAAGTGGATATGGCTATGAAAGGACCAAGAGCTGATCAAATTGATGTTAATATATATGATTGAGGTATACATTGGAAGGTATTACATTGGAAGAAACTTAGTAAAAAGAAGAGACTGTATAACATTTCTTACTACTACCTTAACAATGATCATTAAATGCATTTTTTCCATGGTAAACTTTTCCATACACTCTGTCATTACTGGTCTAGTCAAACCATTTGGGCTTGTACTTGGTAATGGCACACAGTTTGATCTCAGATTTTCTCATTGCTTAAATTGTCTTCTTTTGTGGAAACTGTATATTAGTTATTTGTAGTTCTTTGTTTCAAATACCTTGCACCTTTTATTTTATTTATATCCATATTGCACTGATTTTAAGAACATGTATATAATGAACATCAACACAATGTTTAGTATTTGAATGGTGATATATATGTATGTATACATACATATATATGTATGTGTATGTATATATGTATGTATATATGGGGTCTGAACTCTGGGCCTGGGTGCTGTCCCTCAGGTCTTCACCTCAAGCATAATGCTCCATCACTTGAGCCACAGCACCACTTCTGGCTTTTTCTGCTTATGTGGTACTGAGGAATAGAACCCAGGACCTCATGCATTCAAGGCAAGCACTCTACCACTGAGCCAATGGTGATATTTTAATATTTAATTGTATTTCTAGCAGGGTTTGCTATTCAGGTGATTCAAATTATGTATTGCCTATCAATGTATTAACTGTAGATATTTCTCCTTAAGGTTTTTGAGGCTTGTGTTTGTATATAAAATAATTGACTTCCGTGCCTGCTGCCAAATGGTTAAAAGTGATTTTATAGCCTCTTATCATTTCCTTATAGATTTTCATTTAGTCTTTCTTCCATTATATATAATTAAATGATCCATGAGGATGACACATAACTTTATTTGGCTATTCACAATTGTCTAAAGTAATATATTTTAGAATAGTCAATCATATAACCACTGAGTTTAAATGCTCTTCTTTTCCAAGCTAATCTCCCACATACCTAGGAGTCTCTAGACTCTTTAATTCCATTGATTTATCTCTCTGTTTCTAGGCCAGGATCAACTTAGCATTTTGGAGTCATTAGGATTTCTAGTGGGGCAGCAATGCACATTCTGCATTCATCAACATCAAGACATTTCTTTCCATTTTTCCTTTACCACATGAAATTCAAGTATAAACCTACAAAGTTTGTATGTATTTCTAATTATTCTCCATGCTGCAGCTGTAGTTTTGATGTTCCTTCCTTAAGAAACCAACCCAAAATCCCAGTGACCCTTTTACCATGGTGTTCCCTTCTTACCATAGGTCTGAGCTAGAGTCCAAAGCTAGTGTAAACTACATTGGCACCTGGAACCTTGCTTGGCCCTTTCTTTCTTGTTTGTACTGAGTAATTTGTTTTACCTTCTGGCAAATGCAAAAATGTGTTTCATTAACTTTAAGGAAAACACAAAAGTGTACATGTAAAATGCTTGCCACATGATAGAGGGTGAATATGGTCAACATATTCTACATATACGTGTGAAAATAGAACAAGGAAGCTTGTTGAGATTGGTTTGAAAAGGAGGAAAGAGGAAGGAAGGAGAATAATGATGGGTAAATAGCATCAAGGTATATTGTATGCATCTATGGACATATTCAAATGACCCTCCCATAACTAATTGGTGCTAATAGAACAAAATAAAATAAAATGCTTACAACAGTTTGTGACACGTGAGAAGCACTCCTGTCTGTAATCTCAGCTACTTAGGAGGCTGAAATCTGAGAAACATGGTTTGAAGCCTGCCCAGGCAGGACCCTAATCTCCAATTAACTATGAAAAGCCAGAGTGGAGCTGTGGCTTGGGTAGTACAGTTCTAACTTTGAGCAAAAGAGCTCAGTGACAGGGCCCATTTCCCAAGTTCAAGCCTCAGTACTGGCACACTAAAAAGAATTTTAAAAAAAACCCAAAAACTAAAAGCACACCCTCAAAGTTCACCTGTTGAAAGCCTGGTCCTTATCTGGTGACATTGTTCAGAGGTGATTAGATCATATGAGCACTCCCCTCATCGGATGAGTGTATTGGTAAGTTTACAGCTGAATGGATGATTAAGTGTGGCTTAGTTAAGAAAACACATCACTGTGGGGGTGTGCCCTTGAAAAGTGTGTCTTGACCCTGACCCTTTTCTCTCTTTTACTCTCGGCTTCTCGGTCACCATGGAGTGAAAAGCATTTCTCCACCATGCCCTTCTGCCATGATGTTTGTACCTCAACACAGGCCTAAAAGTAATAGAGCCCAATGACTGGACCAAAACTGTAAGCCAAAGTAAGACTTTCCTCTCTGAAGCTGTTTTTCTTTCTAACACAACTCCTAGTAACTTTTGTTTTTAGTCATTATTACTTGTGGTAGCATTTTCTCTAGTTAGTATTTGTCTCTCTTTGCTTCTGTTCCCATAGTTCTTGGCATTCAATTTGTGCACTAAGGTTCTGCCTTGGAGCATTTTGCTTTGGAACACATGTCCCTCTCACACTAGACTTTAAGGCTTATCTTTCACTAAAGACAATATATATTATGTTTGTCAACACCAGGCATCATTTTAATCAAAATAGGAACTTAATAAATTCTAAGGCCAGCTAATGGACAATATGACTATTAATTTCCTTACATGATCAAGGCATAGACCTTAGGAATTTTTTAAGCAAAATACTTTTTTCCTACTATCAAACAGCACAGAAAACACAATTCAGAATTCTTGGCCTCTGGTCATAAGCATATGTGTGAGTTTTCTCCATACACCAAACAATTTTCTAGTCAGGCACCAGATGGATGTCCTATAATTCAACTCCATTCCAATACAATCTACCCAGAGGTAAAGTTAGACCCTATGTGAGGGGCTCAGTCCCATAGGACTACACCCACTTTGGATGCCAATCACAAGCCTCTCCCACTAGAACTTCTAGCCACCTGTCTATAAATTGAGAATTTCCAAAACCCCTTCTGCAGGCTTGATAATATTTTATAGCAGCTTCACAGAATCCAAGAAAACACTTTAAATATGCTAATCCATGTATTATAAAAGATATTGTGAAGGATGCAGCTGAATAGCCAGATGGAAGAGTTGCTTAGGGCAAGGTGTGAGGAGAATGATGCAGAACTTCCAAGTCCTCTCCAGGTGGATGCACTGTCACTACACACACTACACACACACACACACACACACACACACACATACACACACACACACACACACACACACACACACACACACACACACACACACACACACACACACACACACACCCTCCTCAGCACCTCTATTTGTTCAACAATCTGGACAGTCTCTGGGTTTGTGGTATCATACATAGGAATTGCTGGCCAATGATGGTCATCAACTCAAACTTTTGCATTCCTGCAGTTTGGATGGTAAGGCCTCTAATCACATGATTGATATCCATGACAACTAGTCCCCATCCGGACACCTACCCAGACCCACTGAGAAGGAATTCATTAGCTGAAGAGATACTTCTATCATCCAAGAAATCCTGATGGATTTAAAAGCTCTGGGTCAGATAATCCTTTTATTTAAGAAATTACAAAAATCTTAGAATTCTCTGTCATTAACTGAAATAATAATCCAAATTTTTTTAGAGCATTTTCTTGGGGCTTCTCTCTTAGAGCAATTGTATGCCAGGAACTGAGGACAGAGACCAATGCGTATGTTTCTTAATTACTTCACAGTAGGTAAAGACAACTTTGAATACCTTAGGGAAACATACTTGGTAATTACAATAGATACAATTCATTTGACCTCCATATTATTGCCCTAAACACTACTGTGTCTTCTAGAAACCTGAGATCTAGGTCATGCTCTAATTGCCTGCATGTTCCTATGTGTCTCTATGTGAGTTGTCAGAACTGTGTTCTCTAAGGAAAGCTTTGACTACATGATGACTGTTTTCTCAGAGGAACAGATATATTTTCCACCCATGAACTCACTGTTTCCAACTTACCAACAAGAAAGCAGGGAGGATGCTTTCAAGGACTTTGGAAACAAAGCAAATGCTGAGCTCTGTGGGGCTGGTCTTTGGGTGATTCCTGAATCTAGTAATCAGGAAGCTCAGACTCAGGGAAGAAAATGGAAGAAGAAGTAAGAACAAATGGAAATACTATAAACAGGTAGAGAAAAGGGGAAAGAATGAGGTGAAGTTAGAGAATAGTGAGGAGACACAAAGAAGGTGGCAGTGAGAAGCTAAGAGGACGAGACAAAGAGGAAGAAGATGTTCTCGGCCAAAGTCTTTCTCATTAACTCAAACAACTCACCTCTTCCTTTGCCACGCCAGGCTGTAGTGACTGATGACACACAGAGTGTCTTTTGTGTTTCTCTGAATCGTGCCAACACTTTGTAATTCTTCCTTTGATTCCAGCTGCTACCAACTAGTAATAGCTAATGGCTTCCTAGTTACTGTACCAACCCAGGTAAGGTTCATGCCAGAATCTTTTTTTACCTCTCTCTTTTTCTCACTGGTATTTTCTGAGCAGCACCTTGGACCTAAAGTGCAGCTGTAGTCTAAGGTTTCCAAATCAATGAAAAACCCCTTTAATGGCCATGAGGAATTAGATATACCTTTAAAAGGAAGTTATGAACACAAAATGTGCAGATTAAAAAAATGCAGGTCCATTAAATTGCTAAATGCTTTACTGGAAAATTATATGATTAGTAAAGCAGAAAAGGATAGACTTGGAAAAAATATTTTTAATAGTTACATAATGAAGAGGTAGTATCTATAATGTGCCAGACATCCTCTCTAAAATGTGTTAGACACCTAGAATGCCTAAATTTTATATATTTTATTACAGAAAGAGAACTACGCCAAAGAGACACAAATAAAAAAAAAATACAGCTGGGTGCTGGTGGCTCATGCCTGTAATCCTAACTACTCAGGAGGCTGAGATCTGAGGATCATGGTTCAAAGTCAGCCTGGGCAGGAAAGTCCATGAGACTCTTGTCTCCCATAAACTGCCAGAAAACCAGAAGTGGTGCTGTAGCTGAAGAGCTGAGGGACAGCACCCAGGCCCAGAGTTCAACTCCTCATGACCGACAAAAAAAATAGAAATTTGTAGAAGAGAAAAATCTAAGGAATCAATAAGCATATTAGGGTATTAGACCTCCCTAGTTATAAATGAAATGAATGTTAGCAATATCTCAGCTCACACTTATTAATACCAGCTATTCTACCTGAGAGGTAATGATGGTGAGGATTATGACTCAAGGCCAGCCTGAGCACAGAAATTATTGAACCCCCAATGTCAACCAATAGCTAGGTATAGCTACAAGCATCTGGCACCCAACTATGTAGGAAGCATCAATGGGAGAATCTTGGTTGATCTTGGCATAAACTTAAGACCCTATCCCCAAAATAACTAAAGCAAAAGGGGCTGGGATGTAATCAAGAAGTAGAGCACATCACATCGATCTTTAGTATAAAGCCTTAAGTTTGACCCCATCATCGTCATGGAAAAAATAGCAATGTTTTTCTGTTCATCTGGGATTGCATATTTACAATAATGAATCATGTTTACCTAAACTTGAATTTCATTGCTTGGTACTGTACTGGGTCTTGAACTTAGGGATTTTGTGCTCTTGTTTGGCTTTTTCAATCATGGCTGGCACTTAACCACTTCAGCTATGCCTCCTCCATACATTTCGAGGATCCTGTGGAGTTCTATTCTGTTTGCTTACAGTCAGTCCATGAAATAACAGGTTCAGTCAGACACCTCAATAAATCCTATCTTTCAGCTGAGGTAAGCCAGAGAAATACACACACACACACACACACACACACACACACACACACACACACACACACACACACATACCGAGAGAGAGAGAGAGAGAGAGAGAGAGAGAGAGAGAGAGAGAGAGAGAGAGAGAGAGAGAGAGAGAGAGAGAGAGAGAGAGAGAGAAGAGAAGAGAGAAATCCTGGCTGGAGTTGTTTTTAAGTGAGGTAAGGAAGACGTAGTGAGGGTCTTGCTGTACCTCTACATTTCCTCTATCCCAGACTTACCTGTCTGAGGCTCAGGGATCCATCTTTGACATCTTGCAAAGCTACCTGTTAATTCTCTGTGAATTTGCCTGAATTGAAAGTTTCATGCTGAAAGCACCTCTCCTAGTTCTTCCTCCCCAAAGACTCTGTTTCTGATCAGGCTAGATCCAAAGTAACATCCATACTTGGATTCCAAACAGCGTTCCAATAAACCATACTTGACAGTGTTCATCTTCCCCTATTTCTTATCTTCCAGAATCTGACATGTCCATTTGTATCTTAAACTCTCAGACAGTTAAGAGTTATATTTTGTGACTTCCAAAGCTCAGTTATAAGAAACCGTGCAGCTTCTTCTTAGACTGCTTGCAGTACCTGGGACATACCCTCTATAAATCTAGCTGACATGCTTTGGAAGCACCAAGTGAAGGCACTCAAGCCAACAGCCTAGTAAAACTCCCAGAAAAATAACCAGTAGCAGCAATCTGGTCCAGAAAGAGAGCTCTGTCCCAATCAGCTGAGCTTTCTGGTGCCTGCAGACTCAACCGAGGCCTATAAACCATATGACTGTCCCCTGAGGAAACAACCAGCACCAGCCCAGGAAACTCACACAACCACAAAAGGTCATAATGAATATGTGTTTTAAGCTGCTGAGTTTTAAGGGTGCTTTGTTACATACCATTAAATATCTGGAACAGGTGAATGAAGGCTACAAAACATAGACAAATGCCGCATCCTAATTTTTCCCATGATTACTACAGCTACAACCTTGAAAAATGAGTGGACCGAATTTCAAAAATCAACATGGGACAATTCAGCCAATGGATGCATTACTTCGTAACAAAACATGCTAATCCCTCTGCCTAAAATAGTGGGCTTCCCTCTCATTACTTTTTTCTATATATCAGTTCAGACCACTCTACCTCATGTGTGATACTCTCAGCTATTTCCTTGTAAAAATTTAACTTTTTCCTCTAGGGAAAAGCCCATCCCAAAGTAGCTTAAGCAATAGAGAGAATCTAGTGAGTCAGGTAACTTAAAGGGAAGACAGATATTTCTGGCTCCTAAAAAAAGAAAAGTGACTCTGGAATCTTAAAAGAGCATTTGATGCTTTCTGTAGACCCATTTGCTCTTCTACTCCTTACAGTAGCCACTCTGAAGCTTCGGACTTCCCCTGTGATGTTTGCAGTAACAAGCTTCATAGAAGAGGATGAGAATTCTGGCTCCACTGCTTACTAGCTGGATGAACCTTGCGTATGCACTCAACTGCTCTACTTTAATCTCTTCTATAAAATGATGGTAATAATAGCCTGTTGTTGTACTGAATGATATTTTATACTAAACACTTCATATGTTGTTCATCATGAAGGAAGAGCCTATGGGTGATGTTTTTATTGTTTGTAGTATTAATAACAAGATAGATGCATATTCTCTTTCACTTACCTAGCACAGAAAACAGAGTCTGTCTCAGCTTTGTCGAGGGTTTCCAGCTAGTTCCCATAATATACCCCGAGTACTTCAAACAGTCCTAAACATAGGATGGATAGCTGTGGGCTGGTGGCTCACACTCCAAATTCTAACTACTCAGGAGGCTAGATCTGAGGATTGCCATTCCAAGCCAGCCTGGGCAGGAAAGTCTGTGAGACTTTTATCTCCAACTAAACATCAAAATGCCCAAAGCAGAGCTAGGACTCAAGTGGTAGAGTGCTACCCTTGAGTGTAAAAGCTCCAGGACAGCGCCCAAGCCCCAAGATCAAGCCCCAGGACAAGCACAAAATTAGTAGAGACGGGGGTGTACTGTTTGGCTCAAATTGTTTATAACCCATACCTGGAGCCAGGACAGAGTCAGTCCTACTACAGGCAGGGAGATATGAGGTTCTGTCAGGAAGGTATAAAAGAGGAGCAAATGCCACAAAAGCAATTGACTATGACCCAGTCAGGGAGACTCTGTGCTCACAGCTGGACTGCTGTGCCAAACTTGGTATATCTCCCTAATCTTCCTCCAATGTCCACTCAGGACCAGCTTCATTGGTCTGATGGAGGACAAGAGATGTTCTCACACTCCTCTAAGTACCTGGAGCAAATATAGGGCATGCAAGATGCAGGAAAAGAGTCCTTCTGTCTCCCTTCCTCTCTCTGGCTCCTCCTTAACCCAGAAACTTGCTCTGGCAGTGCTGGTGTAACGAGAATTGTAATCCCGAATTCCCCACTGGGACAAACAAAGTTGTCTAAGTGCTAAATTCTCCTTTTGCCAGACTCTGAGTATTCAGACATCAGACTGTCATTCTGACTATGAGTTCGGGTGGATTTATTTATTTTTTTTAGAGCAAAACCAGTTTACTCAATCTATAAACCCATAAATCCCTTCCTTATGGTGTGAAGGAAAACACCACACTACAAATGATACATGTTTGTTTCTAAGTCTCAATAAAACATTTATCTTTCATGTACATAATTAATTGTTAATTGAAAGCATGATGAATTATAGCTGCCTATAATTAATTTACTAAGGGAGTTGGATGAAATATGACTGTGAGTCTCTCTCTTGTCTTGCTTTAAAAAGCAGAGGGAGAGTTGAATGCCATGCAAATTCATCCGTGGCCTGCTGTGTGCTAAACATTACAGACTTACAGACTGTTGGGAGGAGGGGGGAGGAGTGGACAGGAGCATCTTGAGAGGATGTCTCCGTGGGGACAGCATCTGGCATTTGTGATTTCCATTTCCTCCTGCATAAGGACAGGGGCTCCTTCCATCTGAGAGATGAAGCCATCCATACAGGCTCTCAGAAGAAGCAAAGAATTCACTTCAGGCCCCTGGTATGAGATGCAATGAGGTCAGTTTCAAGTTTACAGGAAGACAGTGGATCCGAAGGTTTCTAGATTATCAGGTGAGATTATAGAGGTTGATAAGTGCTAGGTCAGAAAGCACCTGGCTAGACTCCCCTTGCCTGATGATGGCTGAGAACTCAACAAATGTTCTTGAAGAGAATTTTCACTATATTGGTGAAATTTTATAGCAGTTTATTTTATACGACACCTAAAACACATGGCAGAGGGCCCTCAGAGGACGTTTGACATATTCTGAGGGTGTTTTGGACAAAGAGCTGTTTACCTCTGCTGAACAGCCAGACTCTGGTGATCCATGACTGCCTCCTCCAGCAGTTTTGCTCAGTCTCAGAACTTCCAGACAGGGAACTGTGCAGAGCAGCATAAAGGAATCTATTTCTCACTAAACTATATTTCATCAATAGTGCGCAATTAAAATGTCCTTTGATTTCTCAAGCTGGCAATATTTTTTTTCTCCCATTGTTGCTAGCATGTTGATTATGTCCTTAATTTATGAAGCTTCTTATGTGGTCAGTTCCATCCGTGAGTCACTTTTTCCCAGCTCTTATCCTCATCACTGTCTTGTGGTGGTCATACCCATCTGCAATCAACTGCAAGAGCCTTGCTACCACACTCAGGCCTGACTGGACTTCACCATCCCTAAAGCCTCCTTCCTACTTTCACATATCCTGCCCTGTAGTCACTGTCGCACTGTCCTTTTCTGTCTTTACTTCACCTCCTATCCTCTCTGCCACAACATTTTCCCAATCTAATATCCTCTTCCCACCTCATGGTGGTCCCTCCTATCCTTCTCCCCTCCCTGATCTTTGTATCTGCTTCTAGTTCTGGTCTCAGATTTACTCCATACTCATAAGGTGCCAGTGCCTCCTGCTTATAATCCTAGCTACTCGAGGTTGAGAACTGAGAATCTCAGTTCAAAGCCAGCTAGAGCAGAGAAATTTAAGAGACTTGTTTCTAATTAACCAGCAAAAAGTTGAAAGTTGTTCAAATGGTATGGTACCAGCTTTAGGTGAAAAAGCTAAGAGATAGTGTAGAGCCCTGTGTTCAAGTCCCAGTACTGGGACACACACACACACACACACACACACACACACACACACACACACACACACACACATGCACACACACACACACACACAGACTCTGTAAAAGCATCCCACCTGTAAAGATACTCTTTTTTGTCTTAAGAGATACAAATTCTATTCTCCTACTTATCCAGAGGTTCTTCTGCCTAAATGTCTAATGATAAGAAACCAGTTCCTATCCTCATACCAGAGTTTCTAGGAAACTCAAGAAGTAGCTTTTATACTTCTGTGAAGCATCCTCTGGCATCTAAGTGTTGAGGAAGAAAGCCTGAACGACCCTTGCTTTCTCAGACCCCATCTCTCCAGGAAACTCCTATAATCTCTGGGAGGTAGATAAAACTGTTTCATTCTTCAGGATCAGTACAGTTCTTGGACAAGCTCAGGAGGATGTGAACAAAACCAGTTAATCCTCACTAGTGAAGAATGACCTTGACGATCCTTTGTTTTGTCTGATTTTTTAGAGGAACTATCCTAAACAGAGAAGCATTTCAATCATCAATAATACAGTTCACAAAAGCCACATGCATGACAACATATCCACCATGCAAAGTTAGAAACTGTAGAAGAGTATAAAAAGAACCATTTGAAGTTCTTTTTTAGAAGCATTCTAAATCACCGGGTGGTTTAGAATAAGTAGAGATGATACACAGACTTGAAGATTTCTGGTTTTAAAACCATGGCTAACAGTAGATTCCAGTACAACCTCTCTCAATCTCTCCCTAAGATACAGATGATGACACAAAGAAAACACAGAAACACAGCATGGTAAATACAGTTCTCTGCTAGAACCTCTCAATAATGGACTCTTATTTTGATGTAGATAAAGCTGACTTGAGACAATCCTACCAAGCTTTCCATAGAAGATAAATACTTAATGAAAGACAGCTGTCAAAAATGTAGGGTGACCGCGGTATACACAAGACAATATGTTGGAAGTGATTTGTACAACTTGGGAGTGGGGATAGGGGGATAGAAAGTAGGAGAAAAACGAGGGAAGGGGTAATAAGTTTCACAAGAAATGTACTTATCACCTTACTTACATAACTGTAACCCCTCTACATATCACCTTGACAATAAAAAATGTAGGAGGAAAACCTTGAATGCCTTCTTCCATTTGTTGTTGATTCAGCAACCTGAATATAATTGGAAAACTGGGAAAGAAGCCAATTCTTGCCACAGAAAAATGACACTCCATAAAATAGGCTGAATACTGATCCAATGTCCCTTTCGCCAGACAGGTATTTTTAACATAAAAGTAAAAGATGTAAATTTCAAGAAAATAGCAAGTGGAAAAATTGTGGGTAAAGGAAACTTTTCTGGTGCTTTGTGGGAAATAAGGTTCTATAAAGGAAGTATAATAAATGAGAGCTAAAATGCAAATGATGGTATTCGAGCAATGTGTGTCCAATTGCAATGACTGAGATTAGAGTTTGTATTACTTAATTGAACAAGGTTCTGGGAGTTGGTAAAAGAGATCTCTTTAGTAGAACAAAAGAAATAGACATGATCACTTGAATCTCATTCTAGCCATTGTTAAAGAAGGGGATTCAGGGATCTGCTCAGCATTCAAAATGTAACTCATTTGGCAGGGCACCCCCTCTGTTCCATAGATCATGTTACTATTAGTATCACTCAAGAGATACTTGGATAACTAGTACATGTGTAGGACAAGTAGAAACAGTCAAAAGCTATGCACATATGGCCATACAAGATGATGTTAAGTGAAATGAATCCCAAGATAGGGACATAAATATGTTTTTTTCTTTCTTGCTATTGTTTCTAAAGTATTTAAAATGTACCATGTTTTTTTGTTTCTGTATGTTCCTCCCCTACAATATAACCCCTGTTTTCACTGTATTTGATGTCGGTGCTCTGCATCTTTTATATACACATCTCTAATTCAGAGAGGGGAAGGGAAAAAACAAAATGCTTAAATATGGATACAGGTTGACCCATTGTAACAATGAGATGTACAAGACACTATGTTGAAAACGAACTTTACAACTTTGATAGGGAGGGGGGTAGTTGTGGAGGTGGGAGGGAAGGGATAGTAAGGGAAAAACAAAGGAGGAGGCAAAAATGCTCAATAGGAAATTTACTCATTACCTTGCTCATATAACTATAACCCCTCTGTACAGTATTTTTACAATAGAAAACACAAAAATTTTAGAAACAAAAAAGAGATACTTGGAATTTAATATATTACACAAGAATATTATAATTCATAGGATATATTGCTGCCTATTTTCTTATATAATATAATCCTAAGAATGCAACATTTATGACCTATGATATCCAAATCTTCCAAAATGCAATATGCCATTATACTATCTCCTTGTTTCACACATAGTTGAGTTAGTCCTTAACTCACTACCAGTATGGTATGGGGGTTGTTGAATAGAAGGGTAGATGGAGGTGGAAAGTGTTGTTGCCGTGCTAAAGGTTTATCTCTTACCATGTAAAATATAGAAGAGAAAAAGCATGAAAATTCAATGCATGGGGTCTCAAAGAGCTACCATTACAGATGCTCAAAAATTGGCTCCTCTGGTCTCAATCTCAATAGAACCCATGCCACGATTATTTCAATAGGCTGTGAGTAGGAATATCTAAAATAACATGAAATAAGAGAATAAATGGGAGAGTTATTGTCATAGTTATTAGAAAACAAGTCTTGCTATTGAAAAGCCTGAAGCCTTGACTTCACAGTATTGATAGACTTGATTCAACAACAATGATGACATATTAGTAAAGCCTTTTTATTCCTTGAGATCTTTTTTTAATTTTATTTCAGGTTTGTCTTTCCATCCTGATCTCAAATACACCATCCCTCTACTTTAGCATCCCAAGTGTTGGGATTATAGTCTTGTGCTACCAGGGCTAGTCCTTAGCAATTCTTGGTACAGAAACCAAATTCTCTCCAAATTCAGGGGGCAAGGGGAAGTACTAACCAGAACAAACGGAATAGCCCCAGTGGAACATTTTGAACAGCAGCACAGAGGTTGGACCTTGGATAGGCATGCAGAATACAAAGATTTCTGTGGCACTGGAGAAGCCAAGCAAGATTTCTGAGACAGCAGAGAGCTATAATATGGCACTGGGAACTAGCTTAGCTCTTTCCCACAAAAGGGTGCCCTTAAAGCCAATGAGAAGTAGGGTGTTTCCTATAATTGAATAAGAAGAGGACTGTCACTCTAGGCTCCTTGAAAGTAAAATTAATAACAAAAGAAGAAAGTAAAATTAATTTTAATATTTTGTCCAGAGACACAAAATCCTATTTCCACTTCATTGACTACATTTAACAGTTAGGACTCAAGCTAAACATTGTGTCTCAAAATTCAGGCTTCAGTCACTCTGCTACCAAGTCCTAGTCTTTGAGAATCTAATTTTATATCTGGTCATGAAATAAATGATAGGTATCCACCCATTCCTAGAAGACTGGGACAGAATTAAGCATTGTTATAGTCCTGTTTAATACTATTAAATCATTGCTAATGATATACCTTTGTTTTAAGTACCCTCTTGAAAGTTTTTCTTTTTTTTCTGCCTCCCCCCCCTCTTGAAAGTTTTTCTTTCCTTTAAATGTGTTAAGATGTTAGGGGTTTGGAGAAACTTAATTTACCAATTGACAGGAATTTGCACTGGACATTTCCCATCACACTAGCTACTTTCACTCAGGCAAGAGAAGGAACATTTCTGCCCAATAGAAGACCTGCTTTTACTATGATTGGTGCAAACACAATCCTACACTTGCGTGAGAGGACAGCTGAGCTTTGATTAGTGTAGACACCCATGGTATCTCCTGCCTCCTTTATGGCTATATAAACAACCTGCTGGACTTCCTCTGTGAGTAACTGGGAGACATCATTCTATACTACATTCCTTCCACAGGATTGCAGCTTTAGGTTGCAATAAAGACTTTTTCTCTAGTGTTCTTGCCTATCTTAGCTGATCTGGTGACGAGAAAGAAAAGAAGTGGCAGGAGAGTCAGGGAGACGATTGTCAGGAAGCAGGACCAGGAAGCACTTCCTGAAGCAGTACACCATAGCAGAGAAAGCAAGAGATCTCCAATGGGAGTAACCTGAGGATAGGTGAGCCCAACAGGAGTGGTGGGCAAGGGGCAGGCAGCAAAGAGCACAGGCAACAGATGCCAAGTGCAAGTGACAGCAGAGGTGATCAAAGTGAAATGAAAATGGATATAGAAAGTTGAGGGAAACCTAATATCAGTGGTGAAATTAAAATAGACAGAGGCTGGTTGGGGACAGCTAGAGTATTGACCCCTCCAGAATCACATCCTTGTTTGGGGCATGAAAAAGTTGTAACATTTACTCTCAGACCTGAATATCATGCTCCTCTCTTAAATGTTAGGGATGACTAATTGCAGCCTACTACCATCTACTGTAAATTCCCACCAAGGGCCAAGATTAACCAGAGGAACATCTCTACAATTTCTCTCTGTACAATTTCTCTCTGGCTAGAACAGATTGGTGTCTATACCAATCACAGCTCAGCTGCCCCTTCATGCAAATAAAGGATTGTGTTTACACCAATCATGTCAATCCTTTATACAAATGTAAGACTGTATTTACACAAATCCCAGGTCGACTCTCGCCTCCAAAGCATGCCTTCTCTGGCCTGGCTGTGGTGGCAAAAATCTAGTACAATATCCTTGATGGAGCAGTAAGCTCATTTGTAAGTCACAGGGATGTTCAAAACTGTCACTCAAACCATAGGGATTAATCTGACACAGACGTTCTCAATCCTGGCTAAATACTAGAATCAACCTGGAGGCTATAATTTTTTTTTAAATGATAGGCCAATTAAATAAGAAGCTCTAAGACTGAGATTCCAGCATCAGCTTTCTCCTAAAATTCCATTGGTAACTCCTGGCCACCAGCATTGAGCAACACTCCCCCAGGACCACCCTCTATGAGACTACTTCAAGAAGACAGTAGCCCAAGATATCCCAGTGGTTCCTAGGCCAGCTTTCATGGTGCAAGATGCCCGTAAGTCAGAGCAAGAACTACTCAACCTAGAATTTCATATTATTTTCTCATTATTATTCCAAAACATTGTCCTACATGATTACCTCACATTATTATTCTAGGTGAACACAATCCATTTCATCTTTCTGGTGCTTGATGATTCCAATTGGAAACCATAGCTTCCATGAAGGAATAATTTTTTTCTCTTACTGTTGCTTTCGTTATCTTGGGAGAATAACTAAATTCGAAGCTATTAGAAACATGTGATAGAAAAGAAACTCAGGTAATTTGAGTAAATTGAAGATATGACAAAATTAATTAAGACTGTGTGGGTTATAATTTACCCATCTGTCAAAAATTCCTTAAAGAATAATTTAAACTGCAGTTAATAGGACCTATAACTATCAGAAAGTTTGTTTTTATATTATTTTCCTCTGCCCCCGAGACATTTTATTTTGTGACATGCTGCAGTTTATTTGTTGCGCTTTTCCCAGGGATATTGTTTGTGTGTGTATGTGTATGTGTGTGTGTGTATGTGTGTGTGTGTATGTGTGTGTGTGTGTGTGTGTGTGTGTGTGTGTGTGTGTGGTGTGTGTGTACTGGTACTGGGGCTTGAATACAGGAACTGGGCACTGTCCCTTGGCTTTATTTCCTCAAGTCTGACCACTACTTGAGCTACATCTCCCCTTCCAATTCTGAAGTGATTAATTGAAGATGGACTTTTCTTCTCAGGCTGGCTTTGAAGAACAATCCTCAGATCTCAGCCTCCTGACTAGCTGGAATTACCGTAGTGACTTCCTGGTGCTTTGCTCTCCCAGGGACATTTAAGTCATTTGTCATCAAATCAGTAAATCTCAGAGACTTCAGTTTGTATTCCCTATTTGTCCAGGTCTGACCTGAGGTTAGAATAGGCAGATCATATCCACCCCCAAAGATATCCACACCCTAATACTATAAATGGTGACTATGTTGCCATGGGGACATCTTACTGAAGATGCGAAACATTTTTTAATTTTTTAATTATAGAGGTGATGTACAGAGGGTTCACAGTTACACAAGTCAGGTAAGGAGTACATTTCTTTTTAGACACTGTCACTCCTTCCTTCACTCTCTCCCCATTTTTCCCTCCCATCTCCACCCACAAGTTCATTTCTAACAGTCTAAAAAGTACCACTGCTGCATTTGTTCTCCCTTTGTCCTTTAATTGCTGTGCCCCCTTTACCCTCCCAAAGACTGATAAAGGCACAAACAAGACAGAAAAGGAAAATAACAACAACAAAGGAAAACCCTCTTGTTTCTGTGTCCCAGAGTTCATTTCAATAAATATTATTTTATATGATCAGAGGCACTCTGGCCCTGTGCCTTTGTGTTCTTCCCCTGAGTATCCTCCTTTAGTGGAATAGTTAGGGGAAAAAAAACTCCAGAAGTTTAAAGATTATAATGTTAAATGAGGACATGGACCACAAATTTATAAGTTGAGGGTTTCCCACCATATATAGTCAGAAAAAAAGTGGGGTTCTAGGTCTTCATATAGCACAGAATTGAATCCTGGAAAAAAATAAAATAAAAAACAACGGAATCCTCTACAGCTTCTAGAAATAAATGCAGCGCTATTACACCTTTACTTTGGCCTAATATGACCTGTCAAGCTTCTGACCTAAAGGACTTTATTCTAAAGTTGTTGCTGTATGAACAGCTACGTCTGTGGCTACTTGTCATAATAATAATGAAAAATCTAATAGAGTAGGACAAGCTAAGGTGGTTAGAAAATTTGTAGGAACCTTGACTTGAATGCCAACAAATGAAACATCAAAGTTCATGTTAAATTCTGCATTTCCCTTTGCCCATTTCTGCCATATATGATACACGGAAAGTTTCCATTGATTTAAAATACAATAAAATGAACTCAATATTCTTATCAAAGCCTAGCCATCAAAGTTGGTATCAACTATTAATGCTGATGAGTGTAATGTATCTCTACCTTTGCATTCAGTTATATAGCTCTTCTCTGAAATACACTAATAAGGGCAGTAAATTAGTCTAAAAAAGAGCAGTGTCCTCAATGATATCAATGAATCTGTGGGATCCCCTCAGAAGTTGGAGCAAATATCTTCCTTGAAACTGAAGGAGGAAAAGTCAGTATTTGTTACTGACTACTTGATATTGTCGTATGTGTTTGTAAAGATCTAGGTATTATGCAATGTGACTAAGTGCATAATCTTATTTAACCTTCACAGCAATAACCAAGCAAATAAACCAAACCCCAAAATTTTTATTTTTATTTTTATTTTTTTATTGTGAAAATACTGTACAGAGGGGTTACAATTACATGGGCAAGATAGTGACTAAGCTTCTTATCAAGCATTGTAGCCTCCTCCTTTGTTTACCCTTCCCATCCCTTCCCAGCGTCCCCCCCCCCCGCCCCTGACCCAATCCTCTCCCCCCCCCCCACCAAAGTTGTAAAGTTCGTTTTCAACATGACAACTTGTACTTCTCATTGTTGCAACGGGTCAACCAGTAACTTTATTTAAACGACTAGTTTTTCCCCTTCCCCTCTACAAATTATACTGACATCAAATACAGTGAAAGCAGGGATTATACTGTGGGGGAGGGACATACAAAGCAACAAAGAAATAATCTTATAAATGCTTTAGAAACAAATCCATGAAAGAAAAAAAACATTTATATACATATCTTAGGGTTCATTTTCCAAACATCACCTTATCTGACCTTTTCTGCTTGATTCAGACATATACTAGATATTGCAAATAAGGGAAACCATGGGACCTATGTTTCTTTGGGCTTGGCTTTCTTCACTTAATATAATTTTTTCCAACTCTTTCCATTTCCTAACAAATGGGGCAATGTCATTCTTTCTGATGGAGGCATAGAATTTCATTGTGTATATATATCACATTTTCTTTTTTTTTCAGATATTTTTGCCATAACATTTCTTTTTTTTTATTATTTTATTTGTGAACATACTGTACAGAGGGGTTACAATTACATGGGCAGGATAATGCGTACATTTCTTACCAAGCATTGCAACCTCCTCCTTTTGTTTACCATTCACGTCCCTTCCCAGCCTCCCCCCTCCCCCCCAATCCCGATCCTTCTCCTTCCCCCCCCATTCCCCCCCCCCGCACCGACATTGTAAAGCTCGTTTTGGACATGACAACTTGTACTTCACATTGTTGCAACAGGTCCACCTGTATCCTTAACAACTGGTTTTTCCCCATCTCCTCCTCAAGTTATACTGACATCAAATATAGTGAAAGCAGGGGTTATACTGTGGGGGAGGGACATACAAAGCAACAAAGAGATAATCTTATAAATGCGTTAGAAACACATGCATGAAAGAAAAAAACATTAAAATACATATCTAAGGGTTCATTTTCCTGACATCACATTATCTGACCTTTTCCGCTTGACTCATGCATATACTAGATATTGCAAATAAGGGAAACCATGGTACCTATGTTTCTTTGGGCCTGGCTTACTTCACTTAATATAATTTTTTCCAAGTTTTTCCATTTCCTAACAAATGGGGCAATGTCATTCTTTCTGATGGAGGCATAGAATTCCATTGTGTATATATACCACATTTTCTTGATCCATTCATCTACTGAGGGCATCTGGGTTGGTTCCATATCTTAGCTATGGTAAATAATGCTGCAATAAACATAGTTGTGCTGGTAGCTTGAGTGTGGTCTTATTTGTAAGCATTTGGGTAAATGCCCAAAAGTGGGATTGCTGGGTCATAGGGGAGCTCTCTGTGGAGTCATTTGAGGAACCTCCATACTACTTTCCAAAGTGGTTGAACAAGTTTACACTCCCACCAACAATAAAGTAAGGTTTCCTTCTGTACACATCCCCTCCAGCATCTGTTGTTATTAAAGTTCTTGATTTTTGCCATTCTAACTGGAGTGAGGTGGTATCTCAATGTTGTTTTGATTTGCATTTCTTTTATGGCTAGGGAGGTTGAGCATTTCTTCATGTGTCTATTGGCCATCCTTCTTTCTTCTTCAGAGAAGTTTCTCTTTAAGTCATTAGCCCACTTATTTATTGGGCAGTTGTTTCTTTGAGGATTTGTTGTTGGCGGATTTAAATTTTTGAGTTCCAAGTATATTTTAGATATGAGACCCTTGTCCGATGTATGGCTAGTGCAGATCTTCTCCCAATCCGTGGGCATTCTATTGATCTTGCTAGCTATATCCTTTGCCATGCAGAAGCTCTGCAACTTCATGCAATCCCATTTGTCCAACCTTTCTTCGATTTGTTATGTTTCCGGGTCTCTATTAAGAAAATTTCAGCCTGAGTCAAGAAGACCTAGGGTTTCTCCTATTCCATCCTGTAATGTTTTTAGAGTGTCTGCTTTGACTTTGAGGTCTTTGATCCATTTGGAGTTGATTCTGGTGCAGGGTGATATATAAGGATCTAGCTTTAGTTTTCTACAAGTAGTTAACCAATTTTGCCAGCACCATTTACTGAAGAGGCTGTCTTTCTTCTATTCTATATTTTTAGCTCCCTTATCAAAGATTAGATGGCTATAGGTCTGTAGGTTCATTTCTGGGTTTTCAATTCTATTCCATTGGTCCTGAGGTCTGTATGTGTGCCAGTACCAAGCTGTTTTGATTACTATGGCTTTATAATAGAATTTGAAATTTGGTATTGATATTCCTCCAGCAGTGTTCTTTCCGTTGAGGAGCGTTTTTGCTATTCGGGGGTCTTTTATTGTTCCATATGAATTTTTGGATTGCCTCTTCTATTTCCTTGAAGAATAAGGTTGGAATTTTGATAGGTATCGCATTGAATTTGTAGATAGCCTTGGGAAGTATTACCATTTTCACGATGTTAATCTTTCCAATCCAGAAGCATGGGAGTTTTTCCCATTTTCTAAGTTCTGTTTTGATTTCCTTTTTCAAGTTTTTAAAGTGTTTATCATAGAGGTCCTTCACTTCTTTGGTTAAGTTAATTCCTAGGTATTTTATTTTTTGTGGGGCTATTACAAATGGAGTTGCTTTCCTAATTTCAGCCACACTTTTCTCATTGTTGGCATACAGAAAAGCCATTGATTTGGGGGGGTTAATTTTATACCCTGCTACTTTGCCAAAGTTTTGAATCAGCTTGAGTAATTTGGGAGTGGAGTCTATGGGATTCTTTAAATACAAGATCATGTCATCTGCAAAGAGGGAGAGTTTTATTTCTTCTTTCCCTATTTGGATCCCCTTTATGTCTGCATCTTGTCTTATTGATGTAGCTGGGCATTCTAATACTAGGTTGAAGAGAAGTGGAGAGAGTGGGCATCCTTGTCTTGTTCCTGAGTTAAGAGGAAATGGCTTTAGTTTTTCACCATTAAGTATAATGCTGGCTGTAGGTTTGTCATATACAGCCTTTATTGTATTGAGGAATGTTCCATGGATTCCTAATTTTTCCAAAACCTTCATCATAAAGGGGTGTTGGATCTTGTCAAATGCTTTTTCTGCATCTGTTGAGATAACCATGTGGTTCTTATCCTTGTTCCTGTTGATGTGATGAATAATATTAATTGATTTGCGTATATTGAACCAGCTTTGCATCCCTGAAATGAATCCTGTTTGATCATGGTATATGATTTTTTGCATGAATTGTTGAAGTCGATTGGCCAAAATTTTGTTGAGAAGTTTTGCATCAATGTTCATCAAAGAAATGGGTCTATACTTCTCTTTCTTTGATGAGTCCCTGCCTGGTTTTGCAAACCCCAAAATTCTGTGCCTCTACTAGTGTAAAGGAATCAAGGGCCATGAACATCTAGGAAGTTTCCAAAGACCACACAGAAGATTGGATATGCTGGATTTCCAAATGGCCAAGGATGAAAGTTATGATATCTCAACATTCGTGAAAAACAAACAAAAACTCTGCCTTAGAGTGCGTACAAAAATCTTCATCTAAATTTATGTGCATAAGACATATTTTGGTAGTATAATTCTAATCTTCCTAGGCATTCTTGTGTTCCTTCATGTTGTGTCCCACCTTGATGGACACTATTCAGTGGCACTACTTCATACCAAGCAGACATCTTAGTTTCACCCATTTCTCCTTATTTTTCAACAACCATATTAAGAAGGCAATCTCTCCATTTTCCAAATTAGAAGGCTATAATTAAATTACATGGCCAACAGAAAGTTTTGATTATTGCCAACCTGACAGAAACCCATGTTCCCTCCAGTATCCTAGGAGGTCAGAATGTGGATTGGGATTGCGTATACTTATTCCTTGAATCTCACCTTTCTGGGAACTGAGACCTTCAGTTATTTCTAATATTTGCCTTGATGACCACACCAAGGTTCAAGCCATTCTGTGACATCTTCAAAGAATCAGGCAAACAAGATTTCTTATATTTTTATTTTCCATGAGGTTTGGATGGTGGAAGAGGCTGCACTTCTTGAAACTTGAATGGAGAGCTATAGTAAGGACAGCACATAGAAAGGAGTGGTCTTTTAAGATACTCTGACAGTCATCATGTAGACCAGGCTTCCTTGACGGAAGCACCTAACCAAGTTGATGCAAACTTTAACACTGTAATCCATGCATTCCCAAAACATGCTGCAGATGCTGTGTAGCTCCTTTGAATGCAAGGGAAATATTATGTGATTGCATAAAACATGTAGTATTCACAAAGAGTTCTCCCTGCCAACCACTAAGATCCCACTAATTGATACACTGTGGTTTTTGGCCAGCCACTGTCTTATTTCCATAATGTCAGTTGGTGGTTTAGTACATTTTATTTTTTTAAGGTTCACTTGCACTGTTCACTCTGGATACAGAGCCAATTCATCCACCAGTGCTCAGCAGGAAGCTATCGATATGGAGTTGAACAGTGGCTTTTCAGCTTCTGTGTAAATTTCAGAGAGACAGAGAGAGAGACAGTGAGGCCAATTATTTCATACTAAGTTTGTTACATTTTCCTCATACAATAAAAACAATCTGTAGGAACATCAGTTGGATTCAATCTATAAACACATTCCTAAGCAACAATTCCTGGTAGAAGAACAGAGGAGAAAGGCTACAGTATGAGCAAAAAATGAAGCCCTTTAAGAAAATCAAGAAACATGCTCAGTGGTTGGCTACTATCATGGGGAGTAGATTTACTCTGAGTCTATAAAGCTGAAATTTGTCATAAAAGATGTATTTATCATTTAAAGATGAACTACAATATTACCCTAATCCCAGAAATCATTGCCTTTAGTCGGATATTAATTGGACCTGGTGATAATTTTTCTTCAAGTTGCTTAGCTGAGTTTCCATTTATTTTTCTTTGAAAGATACAATATTAAGGTACTACAATCACTATCCTCTGTGCTGATACTTTTAATTATTATTCTAAGATACAAGAAGCTTTTAGAACCCCAAATAGACCAGACCAGAACAGGACATCCCATTATATTCTGCACAGGATCAATTCAGACCAGGGAAAAGATCCTTAAAGCTGTCAAGGAGAAAAAATCAATCATCTATAAAGGGAAACCAATTATAATAACCTCAGATTTCTCAGCAGAGACAATTAAAGCAAGAAGAGCCTGGAATGATGTATGCCATGCCCTAAAGACAAAAAACTATCAACCAAGAATACTGTACCCAGCTCAACTCTCCTTCATAACCGAAGGTCAAATAAAAACCTTCCATAGTGAAGAAAAACTGAACCAATATATCTCCACCAAACCAGCCCTATAAAAGATACTTAAAGATGCCCTACATAGAAAACCAACAAGACCACAATAAAGCCCAAGAAACCACACCCAAACTGAGAATCCATAGGAAGAACCCAGTTGTCGCTGCTGCCAAGATGGTGGATAACATGCCAGGAACTACCAAACACCTCTCAGTCCTAACTCTCAACATTAATGGACTTAACTCTCCAATTAAGTGACATAGACTGTCTAGTTGGATTAAAAAGCAAGAGCCTGCTGCCTTCAGGAGTCACACCTTGCCCATAAAAACAGAGACATTTTCAAAGTGAAAGGCTGGAACAAAATCTGCCAAGCAAATGGCCTCCATAAACAGGCAAGAGTTGCAATCCTAATATCAGATAAAATAGACTTCAAATTAAAATTAGTAAGAAGAGATAAAGAAGGTCGCTACATACTAATCAAGGGATCGCTCCTTCAGGAAGATATTACAATTCTAAATATCTATTCACCAAACAACGGAGCACCCAAATTTATTATCCAAGAAACACTACTTTCCCTCAAATCTCACATAGATCCAACGACATTAATTGTTGGGAACTTTAACACACCACTCTCCCCACTAGATAGATCAACTCGGCAAAAACTCAACAGAGAAGCACAGGTCTAAACAACTGCATAGATCAACTAGATTTAACAGACATCTACCGAGTATTTCACCCAGCAGCATCAGAATACACTTTTTTCTCAGCAGCACATGGAACATTTTCCAAAATAGACCACATTTTAGGTCACAAAGCAAACTTGTCCAAATTCAGAAACATTGAAGTTTTACCTTGCATTCTCTCAGACCACAAGGGAATAAAATTAGAACTCAACACCAAAAGCCACCAAACAAAGTCTTGTAACACATGGCGGCTGAACAACACACTGCTGAATCACCAGTGGGTCATGAAAGAGATTAGAAAGGAAATTCAAATGTTCATGATATTCAACAAATATGAATATACAAATTCCCAGCTCCTCTGGGACACAGCAAAGGCAGTACTCAGAGGCAAGTTTATAGCTTTGAGTTCCTACATCAACAAATTGGAGAGATCTGAAACCAACAATCTACTGAGACATCTGAAACTCCTTGAAAAAGAGCAGCAAGATAAACCCCAATCCAGTAGATGGAAAGATTTATGGAATGAATAGAGTTTCTGGTTTTCTCAAACTTATTTTGATCATCAAAAGAATCAACATGATGCCTTAAGTTCTGAATGTGTGAGCATATCTACATTGTCAACATACCCTGGAGAGAAAGTCCTATCCAATGAAACTGACATTTTAAGTAGAATTAAGTGCAATTTACAATGTGTTAGTTTTTTTGGTATGATAAACTTGGATTGTCCTATCTATTTAGATAGATCTGAAGATCAGATGCCCATCCATCATCTAATTACAGTGATAGTAGAGTACATATTTGGAGGTAACATTTACCAACTACAGAGAAACATAATGCAGCTTTGGAAATGCAGAAGTTGGAAAGAGCTCAGAACCCTACTAGAGAGGAAACCACCATGGAAGAGTTTCCATATAGTCACAATAACATTGTAAAAGCAGTAGATGCTGGAGTGTAGACAGATGCCAAATATAGATCAATGGTAGCCAGAGGTGTAGCCATGGTCTTCAGGATGTGTGGACAATAGCCATCAATTAGCATATGGCAACTGGGAAAGGAAGTGGCAAAGGAAATGACTATGATTGACATTGGGAACCAATGGTCAGAACTGGAGAGAGTTCTCAAGTTCTGTCCTTATCCAGAACCCAAGTTACTGAATAGAGTTGTCTAGACTTAGAGCCTATTCCCAGAATAAAAAGAAAACATTAATACATAATACTATTTTTTCCATCATACCATGTATTCTCTCTTCTTGTGATAGTAGCACCAGTATTTCTTTTGTAAACTCATCTATCTCCTTTGGCTTTGAAGATATATATTGAGCTGAAGTTGATCTCACCTCTGGTCCATGAATGGGTATAGGACCCTAAACTATATAATCAAGTCATCAAAATCCTCTGAAAAAAAATGGTGGTGATATAGACCATGAACTGGCCTCTGTCCATGGAAAGAGTCCAAACAGATAAAAATAGAAACTCCCATATCTGCCATCAATGCACCAAAAGGGAGGCTGGTTGATCGCATTGCAAATATAGCAAAAATTTCAAAGTCCACATATTATGATTGGATCATTGCCTGTTGCATAAAATAATCATTGCCTTGGGTCATCATAGAGGCTTTTTCTGGATGTTGAAAAGTGCCAAGTTACGTAAAAGACTTGAGATCCTCTGACCTAGTGAACAGTTTTCATGCAAGTTAGAATTTTGTGGGCTTACATGTAAGCAAACCAAGAAAAGGGATGAGAGGCCTCATTTTTATCTTCATAACATCTATGTGTTTTTCTTTATTTTTGATATCTTACTTTATATTGTGGAGATATGGGGTGATACAGCCCATTTGACTTGAGTCCAAGATGATATTGCCAACTCCTAGACCCAAGTTTTATTTAGTGGTTGAATCTAACACAATCTAGCTCAGGATACATAAAAAGGCAATCAGAGCTGGCCCGGATGTAGAGTAGAATCACTACAAGGAAAAGGAAAATTGCCTAATTTGTCTTATCTTTGTGGCTATAAATTTATGTTAAATCTATTGTTGAAAACTGATTGTAAACATATGAAGAGATTCTACCTAAGAATGGAGGAGGAAAAAGCAGAATGAACTTGGAGAGAGAGATACTAGGTCCTGATTACGTTACTGAATTCTGTGCCTAAACCTAGCTATTTTGCAACTCTCCATTCAAGAGGGCCTCAAATTAGGTAAATTTGGATTGTAATTCTTTATTTCCAACCTAGTTTATTATGATTTTTGAGAAGCATTTTGAGAGTTTTCTTGAGAATTCCAAATATTAAGATTGCAAACAGTGTTAGCTATTTACTACTGCTCCTCAGTTCTGAGACCATCCCTCAGGGACTTTTTCATTCTACTGCTAGAAGTTTGCAAACTACATTTCCTGGAAACCTGTTTGTCAGTCATCTTCCTGTTAGTTTTGGCAAATATTGGGTGCTAGCAGGAGAGTAGAAGGCACAAAAGGGAAAAATAGGCTCTTCCTGCTTCCAGTTCCTTCCTCCTGTTCTGACAACCCAGGCAGATGCAACAGATCAACCTCCAGCAACTTTGACTTTCTCATTATCTGCCATTGGCTGTCAACTTTTCCTTTCAGCAGCTGGAGCATTGATATAATAGTGGCCGTAGAAGCAGCATAGAAAAGCTCAAGAGAGAGCACTACAAGAGAACATTAGAAAGGTCCTTGCCCCAAGTCACCACAGCAGCTCTGGAGACACTTTTCTTCTTTTGTAGCCTTGTTACTAGACCTATGAGATCAAAGAATTATTTGTATTATGTTGCCAAATGTTGGGGGAAACAACATGTTATGCAGCACTATTGTGGTAAGAATTCTTGCAACCTCCATAACTTATATAAATGCGCTCTATAAAATGTGCCTTTCTAGTTTTCCCTAATGGACAATGATTAATATACCAACTACCTCTGCCAACAGACACACAGTGGGAATTAGACAGCTTGATGATCTCCATGAGGCCATGAATGCTAATAGATACATGATTCTCCTAGAACAAATTGGCAAGTTACTGTCCAGGTGATTACTATCTAGGTGACAGTTCTCCACCTGCTAATGCCTGGGGGATATTCCCACTAAGTGACACATAGCTGTTTCCAAGTGAAGGCACTTACTTCTGATGACACCACCATTATTCCACCTCATTCTAAGTGATATAAATGACTTGTGTTAACCAAGAATCATACAGCCAGATGCTAGTGACTTACAGCTGAAACCCGAGCTATTCAGCAAGTAGAGATATGATGATCCAGGTTTAAAGCCAGCCTGGGCAGATAAATTGAGAGATTCTTATCTCCAATAAACCAGCAAAAAGTCAAAAGTGGAGGTGTGACTCAAGCACCAACTTTGAATGTAAAAGTAAAGCAAGAGTGTGAACTCTAGAGTTCAAGCCCTACTATGGGCTCTCTCTTCCTCTCTCTCTTTATTTCTCTATCTCTCTCTCATACACACACACAGAGAGAGAGAAAAAAATTATACAATATGTAGCTAGCTAGCTATTCCTGCAGATTCCACTTTCCCACTATTCTGATTATAAGCTGCACAACAACCTACCTTAAAGTTTAGTGGCACAAAATAAAGACTATTATTCTCTCAACTTCTGTGGGTCAGAAATTGGTTCTGGCTAAGCATAAATGGCTTTCCTCTGCTCTACAATATCTGAGGGCCTAGCTAGACGAGTGGAATGGGTAGGATTGACTTAAATGCTGAGATATTCTCAACTGCACATATTTACTCACAGGTCTAAAAGTCTGACTCCAACAGTCAGATTTACATGTGACCTCTCTATCATGGCGAAATAAGGAGACTGAGTCTATGCTTCTCCGAGATAATTAGCCCTTGATTGCCCCTGATTGTTTCCCTAGATGGTTTGCTTTTCTATTAGATTTAAATGTCCTCATCTGGTTTGCTTTGCTCACATAGAACACTTTTGTTAGGTTTGATTCCACACACCTTGTGTGGTTTTGGCATATATGTTTTGATAGCTGCATTAAGGGCTGCTGGTCTGTGAAACAAGAGCCCACCAAAAGTCTTCTGGCTCTACAATAAAGACTCATAATTTAGCCTCTTAAGTGGTGGCTTCTTTGTTTCTCAAGACTGAGTTTCTTTACAATGGCAGCCTAAAGATAGTCATACTTATTACTATATGACATGTTGGGGTGAGAGTGAATATTCAACAAAACAAAGCAGAAACATATGGCTCTCACCCCTGGGTATTACCCATATATTACCTATGGGGGCAATATATCACCCCCAACATCTTCTTTTTTGTGGTCCTACTCCCATTGTTATATCCCCACAGTACCGCTTTTATATTCAAGTATCATTATTCTTTATATTTTTCATCCTTTTAGACTTAGATTTCACATATGAATGTGATATCTGGCTTTTTTTGAGCTTGACTTATCTCAATCAACATAACGACCTCCAGTTCCAGCCATTTTCTTAAAAATGACAATTTCATTCTTCGTAATAGTGTTAAAACTGTTTTAAAACTATCAGAACACCACTCTCTGGGAAATGATGTACAAACACAGCCTTTCTTATTTAAGCATTGTGTTCTCACTGTGTCAGCAAAACTGTGATTTCTCCTTACTGGCTGTGGTGGTAGAAATCTCTAGGATAATCTAAGGATGACAAAGAACTGCTTTGTGTCCACATTCTTAGGTAGTTCAACTCCCCATGTAGAACCTTCTGTAAACATAGCTCCAGGCAAGGTAACATCCGAAACGCACATGGGGAAACTCCATTGTCTTTACAAGTGGTTATGACAGTTAAGCTGCTTCTCCACACTGCAACGTATTTCAAAATATCTTTCAAGGTCCACTCATCACATCCTCAAAATGATATCTACCACACAACATCATCAGATGATATCAAGAAAGCAAGCCCAAACTCACCATTCTCACTAGTTACTGGGAGACACTGATCCTTTGTGGCCTTTGAGGAATGATTATCACCAACCACAAGGCCTGGGAACCTCCTATAATCTCCAAAGTCACCTGTGAGTTATAGGGGAAAATAAAACCAACATCGTGGATGGGCTTTTAATTCTTCTGGGTACTTCTACCAAACGATACTGCTTAGATCACAATATGTCTCTCCTTCATCATATCCAGCTGGCCACAGTCTCTCCAAGAGGCAAAAGCGATTGGGCATAAGAGAAAATGAAGTTAAGATTATTTGCTGACTTCATACATGTTTCTATTAACATATGCTCCTAATATGATTACTGATCTCAATTCTAATTTAGTATCCCCTCTGTAAAACCTTCTGGCATGGTCATTAGGAATTTTGGATGGATAACCTTTGATCCCTCCTTTGTCTCTGAATTTCAGCTATTCTCAGGCCAAAGCTGTAACCATTGTATAGATACAGCGATTAAGAATTACCTCAAGGTGAATGGCATTGCCCCATTTGTTAGGAAATGGAAAGACCTGGAAAAAAATATATATTAAGTGAAGTAAGCCAGGCCCAAAGAAACATAGGCCCTATGGTTTCCCTTATTTGCAATAACTAGTATATGTCTGGGACAAGCAGGAAAGGTCAAAAGCTATGTACATATGACCAGATAAGATGATGTTAGGGGCTAGGAAGGTGGCTCAGTGGTAGAGCGCTTGCCTTGCATGCATGAGGCCCTGGGTTCGATTCCTCAACACCACATAAGCAAAAAGAAAAAAGCCAGAAGTGGCGCTGTGGCTCAAGTGGTAGAGCACTAGCTTTGAGCTGAAGAGCTGAGGGACAGCGCCCAGGCCCAGAGTTCAGGCCCCATGACCGGACCCAAAAGAAAAAAAAAAAAAGATGATGTTAAGCAAAATGAACCTCAAGATAGGGACACAAGTGATTTTTTTTTCTTTCTTGCTATTGTTCGTAACATATTTATAATATACCATGTGATTTTTTTGGTTTCAAAGTATGTTCCTCTCCCACGGTATAACCCCTGTTTTCACTGTATTTGATGTTGGTGCCCTGCATCTTGTATATACACTTCTGTAGCTTGGGGAGGGGAAGGAAAAAGACAAAATGCTTAAATAGGGATACAGGTTGACCCATTGTGACAATGATATGTACAATACACTATGTTGAAAAACAAACTTTACAATTTAGCAGGAGGAGAAGGGGAGAGTGGGGAATGTAGTTGGTTAGGTGGAAGGAAAGGGAGGATAGGGGAAAAACAAAGGAGGGGGTTACAATGTTTGATAGGAAATGTACTCATGACATTGCTCATGTAACTGTAACCCTGCTGTACAGTATTTTTACAATAAAATTTATATAAAAAAAGAATTACCTCAAGGTTTTGTGGCATGGACAGCATTGCAAATCTGACCCCAAACCACCAAAATTGTAAGAGCCAAATCTCCAGTTCTTACATGATCCCATTATTCATTACACTCTTAATTTGTTACAACAGATGATTATCTTTTCTTCTTCCTGTACTGTCTCCCCTCTGCACTAAACATGGTGGAGGCTGGACAGCTTCAGCAGTAGATGGAAAATAGCCAAAAGTCTAACTGATTTCCACTGGAGATGCTGAAGAAAGGTGTATTGCAGAGTCCAACATGATGGGGAAAAAAGAAATAAATGAGAAAAATAAAACACAACAGCTCTGTTCTAGGATAATATTTTGTTTATCGTGTTTTTCCTCCAAGGAGTGCAAATACCTTGCCCAAAAGAACGTACTGCTGTTTCTGATAAATTGCCAGAAATACTCCCTGCAAGACTCAGAAAAGAAGGTCTCTATTTGTTTCTACGGAAACCTCAGCCTGACACGAGGCACTTCATACTACAGCAATTTGCAGACACTAACTAGACCTGAGACTCACAAAATATGAGAGTGGGGGTGGGGGGAAGAAGGTATGTTAGAACTACAAAGAGGAGGCCACAGTGTTTCTTCCCTTTTGTAGTACTTAAATCTATTGTATCTTTTGAAATAATCACTTTTTAGTGCTAGAATTCTAATAGCTTTCTTCTTCCTTGCACAGAAATCTTTCTTCCTGGCTCTACTCCTGCTATTCCTGCCCCAACCAGACCTAACAAGAAGCTAGAGGCTTTGTGACTGCTCTTTTCGGTACCCATTTCAGGATACAGCAGGGCAAAGTTGGTCCTACCTGGTCATAGGTGCTATATACCTCTCTTTGGAGACACTCTCCCCATCTTTCACCTCAGCAGCTATTCCCTCCCTCATCCTAGCATAGCCACAGCTATTTCCACAGCTCGCTGCCCTTCCTGGGGCCCTATTGTCAGAAATGGCCTTCCCTGATCTTCTCTGATCTATCACTGCTCCAAATGGCATTGCTTCTTGCCACCCTACATGAGTATAGCTCAGAACCAGATGGGCATTAACTGGGGATATAGCTTCATTTGAACGTCCCTAGGCAAGAGAACTGGTTCCAACCCAATCTGAGCCATTTCTCTCCTCACTTCCTCAGAGCTATACTTAGTCCTGCTACCATCAAAACTAATTTTTTGCCAGGTGCATTTGGCTCATATTTGGAAGCCTAGCACCTCCAAAGGAAGAGCTGTTAGGAAAATCACAGTTCAAGGCCAATCAGAGCATAAAGTTAGCAAGACTCTATTTCAATGAACAAGCTGTGAATGATGGTGTATATCTACAGCATGAATTACACTGGAGGTGTAGATAGAAGGACCACAGCCTGAGAGTGACCCTGGATTAAATAAATAATAAATAAATAGTGAGATCCTATCAGGAAAAAGTAAAGCAAAGAGGGATGAGAGAGTGGATCAAATGGCAGAGCATCTGTCTTTGCTATTGTGAGATCTTGAGTTTGAGCCCCATTACTGCCCAACCACCAGAAAAGACTAATTATATATACCCTGCATATCTCTTCAGTCGCTCTCTTCTGTAGCTATCAATAGAATGAAAAATACATCAGAATTCACTTAATAATGGAAAGCATTCATTTCACTTTTGGAACATCGAGAACAAATACTGAGTCTGAAAACTTCTGAGAGCTGAAGGAAGTGCCATTGCTGGGGCTGACTGCTGGACGGTGACCATGGCTGAAAAGAGAAATGGATGCAGAAGTTGAATACTAGCCTTCCCTTTTATTATAAACTTTGTAATGCTGAGATTCTCCCAGGGTTTAAAACAGTGGATCTCAATTTTTAATATGTATCAGAATTACCCTAAGGGCTTGTGAGGGTTTTACCCTCAGAATTTCTCACTCAATAATCTTGAGTTGGGCTGAGATGTATTTATTTATTTTATTTATGCACTTCACATGGAATGCTGATACTTTTTATCTGAGGACCACATTTGGGGAACCATACATAGAGGCTTGGCATTTGAAGAAAAGAGCCTTCTTGCTCTTTGGAGCAAAGAGAGTCAATAGGTGAAGAGAAGAAAATGAGGTAGAGTCCTCCAGGAAAGCCAGAAAGGTGGCTATAAGCCCCTGTGTGAGCAGGATCGCCCAGCAGAATGGATATGTGGATGTGGTTTAGTCACCATGGCAATGGACTTGAATGTTCAGAGAAATATTAGTTATAGTGTCAACAAGGCTGGGATATTTCCAGAAAAGAAAGTCAGCCAGACCATCTGAGTTATGTGGCTTGATGGCTAATGTTTTGAAATACATAAAGTAAAATAGGCAGAAAAATAGGGGATGCAGAGTTTCCATGGAGTCAAAATTAACTGATAAAAGTGTTGACACCAACTTCTATTGCCCATGTTCAAAATATCAGAGACTGGAATTGCTCCTATGCACATTTCATTATTTGAACGATAACATGAGATTAGTCCAATTTAGTTCAGTGCATTTTCATAAAACACCTGCAAGATCAGAGGCTATTGACACAGATGAAAGCAACTGATCCCTGACTACTGCAGGCTGTACACTCTCTTGTCATTGAGGGGTCCTCTAACCCCAGGACTCATGGTTGACAGTGTAGTGCTATAGTTAAGAACATGGACTATGGCACCTAAAAGTCACATGTAAATCCTTGACTCTCTATAGCTCACCTGTTATGTGTTCCAATTGATTGGATTGATATCACTGAATTGCAATTTCCTCTTTAAAATGGGGTTAATAATTCACCCCTAACAAGCTGTTAAGCAATGGATGAGGAAATGTGTACCAGGACAAGCAAAATGAGAAGGCTTTCTTTCTTGGCTCCTGTCCTCTCTGTTGCCTATCCAACAGTGACATTTAAAACAGCAAAGGCAACAATTGTAGACCCATTCTCTACCTGATTGTCCCCTAGAATTTGAATGAATAAGACTATTAAAGGACAGACACAGACGGGTTTCATCATGAAGTCTGCATACATATGACCACCATTCTGAGTCCAGATGTTGCTTTGAAACTTGTGCCATATTTCTCCCTTGTTCCAGTCATCTTATCTTTCTTCTTCCCTTTATTTGAGAGTCCATGTTAGTTTCCTACTTTATCACCATGTCCTAGTATGTCTTGCTTTTTTCTTTTCCTTTACTTTTAGATGGGTTCTGTTTCAGTGTCCCCAGAAATAAATTGACTCATTCATTCCATATATGTCTTTTTTAGTGCTACTTTGCCTACCTGACCAGATTCCTAGATATTAGGAATCACTACTTCTATTTACACCTCAGAATAAAATAAGACTGGAAAGTACTCATGGATTTGGGTCAGATGAAATAGGAAAATTCATGTGATAGGGCATATGAATGAGCACAGGGAAGATGGGATATAACTATGCTAGAATAATATGACTTGCTCTGTCTTGTCTCCAGTCCTCTCTCCAAAGATTCTAGTACCTCTGGTACTAACTAGCTAGGTTACTAGATACAGTCAGTCCCTCCTTCCAAAGTTAGTGCTGAAATAATAACTATTTTGTACACTGCATGTTTTCAGTCTCGATATTAAACTTTGCTCTAAAAGATGCACAATTTCTAGACTGTAGTCATACTAAGTAAACATTGGTTGATTAAGATCAGCTAACTGAAAAAGTATCAGGGATGAATCCATCTGGTCATGAGGGATGAAAGTTTAATCTAAATATCCTTCACATAAAACCTGGGGGTCTAGGCCCCCTGAAGAAGGGGGCTACATAACTAAAAACTGCATCCCATTGAAAATAGGATTTCCTTTTTTCAGAGGCTTCTGGAAAAAGACTGATTAGCTACCTAGAAACTTGAAGTCAAGAAGCAGGATTTGAAGAAATCAGTTATCAAGCCATTGCAAATTCCAGACAAGAGAAAGATAGTTAAATTCAAATTGGTATCAGCAAATGTAAGGGAAGCAGGAAAATGTTTCTCTAGTGATATAACCAGAATAATTTATTAGCAAATTGAATGTATTAGCAAATAGATTCTGCAATGAAGAAGCTAAAGATTTTTGACTTGAGGATATTTAGCAATCTATATTCTTTTATTGAGGTGAAGATGTTTGATAGAGAAGAAGCTATGGAAGAAATCATGAGTTCTGTTTTGTAAATATTGATTTTGAGTAATTTGTTAAGTATGCAAACAGGAATTTGTAGCAGGTTGCTGAATTTAACATTCAAGTCTAGAGTTCAGAAAAAGATTCAGAGTTGTACACAAAATGTTTGAGTTTTCAGATGGTAGATAGTTATTAAAACTACAGGCTTAAAGGAGATGAGTAGAACATGGGATGTAATGACTGAACATTTATAGGTGGTCAACATTTATTGGTCTAAGAGATGGGTCCAAAGTTAGTGCAAGAGGCTGAGGATTAAGTACAGAATTGTCCGTGTTTTCCAGGAATCACAAACAGAAAGGAAATGCTTATTCTTTTTTGGAACATACCAGATAATTGCTAAGCATATTGGTTCAGAACTACCCAAGGCCACAATGTCATATCAAGTTATTAGTACTGATAATGAGAATACAAAAAATAAACTTCCAGGGCACCAGTCCATATTTTCAACTTATTGAGGCTTTAAATAAAGGTGTTTATATATATATATATATATATATATATATATATATATATATATATGTGAAATTAGAACTGAAACAATGAATAAGAACATAGAATCATCTATTTCATTAGATACCAGGACAAATGGAATTATCATTCATCATATAGCTTCTATACAACTCCACTGTATATTTGTAAGAGAGTAAAAGTAAAAAAGAAAAATTATTTCTTAGTTTTATTATGAAAATTTTAAAAAATTTTTGAAGTTGTGGACCCATTAAATGGTTGAAGAGACACCCAGGGATGCTAGATCACATATTGCAAACCACTTATCTATACAATGGTGACCGTGAAAATTAGATGGCAACTAGCTAAGAAAGAAGAATTAGGTAAGTAATGTATACTGCTTCAAGCTACAAGTCCAAAACATTGTGTGTCATCCTCCATGATTTCCTCTTCCTTCCCCAGACCTTAAGATGGGAAGATTTCTAAATCCTAGTGGATCTCAGACCCAGTATAATGAATCCCCAGACCCCTGTAGGTGCCTCAAACACACCGTACTGTTTTAAAATGTTAATATTTGAGCTATAGGGTTTAGTTCACCTGGATAATAGAACAGGTTTGAGCTGTGGCCACTTACAGTCTCTTCTTGTTTTCTAGGAAGGAGATTGATGGTGACATAGAAATCCTGCTCAGTCTTCAGCTGTCATTTCAGTTTCCATTGTCTCCAGCCTACTTCATTCTGCCAAGAGTCCACCGTGGGTTGAGAGGTAGAAATGGAAGTGACAGAAGTCTGTTTCCCCATGTTTATGATGGCAAGGTGGGAAGTACTCACTCCCGAGTCACAGAGTGCATGGATCCTTTTCCACAGACACACAGGGGGACAGTATAGCTCTTGTCATCCCCTGTGAGCCAGCATAAGGAACTTGGAATTTGACCGTGAATGAAATAGGGAGTCATTCCAAATTTTTAGCACTAAATGCACTATATGACTCAGAGCTTTAAAAAATACCCTGGCCATTGGGCTGGAAAGGTGGCTTATTGGTAGAGCACTTGCCTTGCATGTATGAGGCCCTAGGTTCGATTCCTCAGCACCACATAAGCAAGAAAAAGGAAAAGGAAGTGGTGCTGTGGCTCAAGTGGTAGAGCACTAGCCTTGAGCTGAAGAGCTGAGGGACAGCGCCCAGGCCCAGAATTCAGGCCCCACAACTGGACCAAAAAAAAAAAAAAAAGAAAGAAAGAAAGAAAAAAAAAGAAATATCATGTCTTACTTCTTTACTTCATTTAGCCATCTGCCCAAATATAACCCCAAGCAACCCACCTGAAGTAGCTCTTCCACATCCTGTACTCCTCTACTTTTTCTTCATAATTGCGGTCTTTGTATTTGCCAGAAGTTACTTGTGCATCTGTTTAAATCGAATGCTCTCCTCCTGAAAACCTGGACTGGGCTTTGTCCTCATTGTTTCCCTAGATCCTATAATAGCATCCATCCCAAAGATGACATTCAAACCTCAGATAAATGAGTAAACAAAACAATCCAGTCAATCCTGTTGGAGTCACTAAACTTGTTCCTAACACATAAAGCCATAAACACAAAGCCTTCCACTACAACATATTTACTGTGATGCAAAATTATCTCAGGGGTAAAAGAAAGAACAGACCCAGCCTAAAGTCTGAAGCCTACCCTCAATTTGGCCTTGGCTGGAGCCTATGTTTCATTTACAATTTCTGGCTCCACACACTTAGTTATTTTCTTTTCCTTGACCATCTTGTGTAACAGCATTTAATAGATTTCCAATTCAGTCTATGACCCAGAGACTCCATAATTGAAAGCCACATTGAAATATGCGTATATTCCTCTTAATCATCAAACAAGCGTTGTTGAAGTTTTTCACCTTATCCTCAATGCTGTAGTAGATTGAGAAAAATCACCCAAGTCTGGCCAAAGGTGATTCCAGAAGAAACTTGCTGATCAAAAATAACAAGTTCAGTATTCCATAGGACCGAGGCCAATGTTCTCACTATTTACAGCTTAATCTGGAGCTGCTCACTTATGGGCAAGCCATCATGTCTCCCTCATCTGTCAGGCTGTTCACTCGATGTCACCTCATTAGCCTCAATGCAAAACATGCTTTTCTAAGAAATTAGTGATGCTGAATGGACTGATGAGCCAAGAGCCACAACTGTCCATCAAAATGGAGGAACTGACAAAGAAATAACTGCTTTTGTCAGGAGATTGGACGGCAGGAAACCCTGAGAGAGTCTGATCCCTTAAGACCCTTGAAATTAACAATCTAGTTCATTGTGTGCTTCACCTCTAACAGCCACCCACTGCTCCTTGGCTCCCAGCTTTCTGTCTGGCACCTGCATATTTAAATTTATTGTAGACTGTTTACAACATAAGTGGGAAATTTATTAAATACTTACGCTGTACCAGGAAATGACATTATTTTCCTTACAGTTATATGTCTTACAATACTCCTAGGGGAAGGTGTTTTTATTATATCATTTCCACAGATAAGGAAGTACCTGGTCCAGGTACCTAGCTACCTAACCGGCCAGCACTGGACCATAACCTTCTAAAGGATTACCAATGTTAACAACAATTCCAGTCAAACTTTACCTTAATTGCTCTATGTTTTATCATCTTATTTGTACTTTATTTTATTGTAAAATCGATGTACAAAGGGGTTACATTTACATAAGTCAGTTACATAAGTGAGTATATTTCTCTCTGATCAGTGTCACCCTCTTCCTCATTTTCTCCCAGTTTTCCCCCTCACCACCAAATTGTATAGTTCATTCCCAACATAGTGGGTATCACTGCTGAGTTGGTTCACCCTTGTCCTACCATTGCTCTTTTTTACTCTTATAAAACAATTCTTCAACCGTGGTATTCATTTGGAAGAGAACACATCCCTCCAAACAAAAAGCCATGCTGAACTTTCAGTAAATCAGGTGTAATGGCCCAATTAATACTCAGGATGGGACTTACAGATTTTTGACTCTGGTTCTAATAATAGCAGGTCCTCAAGTAATTTAAACCTGCAATGCAGTATTGTTACCTGAAGACTATGCCATACAGGAGTTTTGTTTAGTTTGGTTTGTTATGTTTTGGGCTTATAGAATTTACCCATCTTATGTAATCAGAACTCTTGTGAATAACTCCTTATTTCTCCCTCTGGTTCTTAACCATAATAAGGCAAACAAACAGAAGAGTAGGAGGAAGCTTTCACAAATTCTGGATATATTTATCATCATAATTGTAGTGGTGTTCATGGGTGTATGCCTATGTCTAAGCTTATCATATTACATACATTAAATAAGGGTACTTTGGTGGACCAATTGTACTGTAATAGTTTTGTTAGGAAAATAGCATCACAGCCATTCATAAAAATGAAGAAACAAAGGAGGAAATGATAAGAAAAACAAAGACTCTCCCAGAAGGTGATCTGTCCAAAAGGGATCATGTGACACCCCATAGCCCAGGCGAAGTAGCCTGGGAGGACTGAGCAGTCAAGCTTTGGGCACAGGGCTGTGGGCTTGCCCTCTGCTACCTTAGCACCTAGACCCTCCTCTCAACACACCCAGATATCCCAAATGACCTCATTCAGGTGTACCTGGTTTGGGACACCAAATCAATCAAAGCCAAAGGGCAATATTCAAAAGGAATTACTTTTGTTATGATTTTGCACTTTTAAAATTTTATTTTATTGTAAAGTTGGTGTATGGGGGACCACAGTTACAGGAGTAAGGCAATGAGTACATTTCTTGTCGAACATTTTTACCCTTTCCTTTGTTGTTCTCCCATTTTTAAATTAAAAATTAACATAATATGAATGAAACTGTTCTGAAAACTGCTCCAATCCAATTACTCTTAACAGAACACTTTTCCCCGTTCCCTTCTTTCTACCTATTTTGCCTGGTTGTCATTGTAGTGTCTACTAAGTTTCTAGCCCTTTATTTTACTAGATTCTACTATAAACTTGCTATTCTGTTTTAGAGTCCTCAAAACACTACCTTAATGTTTTTGTGGGGTTTTTGGCATACATTATGTTACAGCCCTAGATAGAATCTTTAAGCAAACCTCCAAAGGGTTGATAGTGAAGCTGATTTTCTTTAAAACATTTTTCTATAATCCTATCACACACACACACACACACACACACACACACACACACACACACACACAATGGAGAGTTTATAGTACACCAGACTATTCAATTGTTCGACACTTGTTAAATCATTTAATCTTCAAAGAATAGTTCCATCACTAACACACACACACACACACACACACACACACACACACACACACACACACACACACACACACACACACACACACAGGAGACATACATAGGTTATTAGTAAACCCATTCGCTAACCCAAGGCCACCAGGCAGTTGAGAGAGAAATGTGACAATGACTGAAAGATCATCTTCAGTTCCTCACTTTTGTAACAAACTTATCTATGCACCTGTGCAGCTCTGTCCTGGAATGATCACCTTAGAGAAAAGTCATAGAACCTAAAATGGTAGAGATAAGCAACATGAATATATTTAGACCTCTTACTATTCCCACAATGCTTCCCAAAAGACTTTTTCCTACTTCCAACTTCACCGACAATGAACAATCATGTCAATAAGACCATATACTGGCCCACTTCCAGTTCTATTATCATAAATTTCCATGTTACTTAACAGCTTCCAAAGGGCTTATACAAGTATTTTACATTAACAATTTTTTGACTACTAAAAGATGGCATTTTGCAATCAACTCTTTCTAATTATATATATATATATATATATATATTTTTTTTTTTGTTTTTGTTGTTGTTGTTGTTGTTCGTATTCATGATACATTAAACTACTGTGTTCTTCTGAGGCTATACATCTGAACAAGCCTTTTATATCCTGTGTTCTTTTCCCATAACTTGTCAGGCTTGATGTATGAACAGTTTCTAAGTAGGTAGTCCATTTTCTTCTCAATATTTTATACTCAGTGGTTTCATTAGAATCTACATGTCATGTAGTGTCTGTTACTCTGTTGAATCTAAAAATAGACAGCATGGTCTTTTCATATTTAGGTAGTTTTTGATACTTATGGAGTGTTTTTTAGAAAAATAGGAATAATATTGTAGATGTCATACAGTAGATGACAGGACAAAAAAAAGTACCTCAGAACAACAGAATAGACTGATTCTGTTGTTAAACTAGAATATACATGCTAACTAGACTATGTTATCATGTATTAATTATATACTATATCATATATTCATTAAATATTATGTATCTTATGTATCTAATATATTATAAATAAAAATAAATACATAAATTATGCTACATCTTACATATTATACATTACATATATATTATATATAAATATATACAATATATATATAGAATATATATTTTGTGTTTGTCAGCCCTCAGAGTAATTTTGTAAAACAGTATTTAGTAGACACAAAAAAAATCTTTTGTGTTTATTTTTTTAATGCAATGATATGATTGGATAAGGGTTGAGTTCTAGGAAAAGATGAAGGAGAACAAACTCACAGATTCATTAAGTTTTTCTCCCACACCAACCCCAAATACGCAGCACTTTACTGTCTGGGGCTTTCAGGGGATTAAGTGGAGAAGGACTAAACAGTGATTAACGTTATTTGTTATTCTTAACCCCTGGCCCTCTTAGAAAGCTTGGAAGGGTGCCCTGACTCCCCAGGCCCCAAAGATGTCTACGGGTCTAGGCTACCAGCATGCTTGTGGTTTGGGGTTTGTTCCATTTTCATTGTGAGCTGAACTTCCAACAATCCCCTGGACCCAGGTGGCTACTCTTGATTTATTCTGGCTGTAAAACAACAGGCCGAGGCAGCAGAATGAAAGCAAAGGCAGTGGCACACTAATGCCAGGCTTGGGATATTTTCCTCATAAGGAATAGAGCTCAGAGTAGAGCTGGCCAGCTTCCAGTGAAGCGGTTGAGGACAGTTAGTTGATTCACTTGTAAGATTTGTGGGCATGTATGGATTCTCTAGACTGTTAGATTAGCTCTTCTCTGTGTAGAGTGCTCATTATGGGATGATGTTAAAATGCCTCAAAGAGAAGTTATTCCCATACCCATCTCCTTTTCTGACTTCTAAGGTCTTTCTTACATCTTGCCACTGCCAGAATTGTGTATTTTCTTCATTATCTTTCTAATTTCCCCCACCAAATGCACCCACGAAGAGAAGAAAAATCTGTGTCCTCTGAATCTTCCTAGTGCCGCCATTTCTCACGGTTCCAAGCATTTCACTGCATTTTTCACTCAGGACAGATGCCTCATCCCCATCCATGCTCTCCTTAATAGCTATCAGTGATATAGGGCGTTCAGGTCTGGCTCTGTCATCTTGGCCACATGGTGGATGGTAGGGTCTGACATCTTGTCTTCATGGTGGGGGAAGGTGAAGCCCCCCTCCCAGGTGATGGGTATGCCTGATTAGCTGATAGGTTACTAAACTTGTCAATCCAGCACCTGGGACTGGGAGTTTCCTGTGAACCTGCCCCCTGACCTGACCTTATTTAGGCCTGACCAGGTTAGGGGCTAATTATGCCATGCCACATGCCTCCATGCTCCTGTCCTGTCTCCTGTCTCCTGGCTCTACTCTGGTCATCATGATTTCCAAATTCAGTTCTCCATTGGAGCTGTATTGGTTTGTTGGTATTGGTTTTGTTCTTTCTCTCCTCTCTGGCCTAGATGGAAGTTTCCTCACAGTGTTAAGTGTATTTGTTGAGTATTGGTCTTTGAGACAGGAGTCCACCATGCAGTCGCCAGCTTTTTAATAAAGACTCCAAGATTTTACTTCTCAAAATGTGGTTTCTTTCTCACCTTACAACATAAGGCCTCAGGGCAGTTCATTCACCACTTGGGAGTCCATTGCACCTGTGCTTGGCCTGTGGGTGTCAGCAAAGCTCTTTTTCATAACTACTACAACACATGTATGCCTGTAACTTTAAAATTCCAAATACTTCCCACCCTAGGGCCCCCAAAACAAATACTATTCATTCTTAAGCCTATATTCAGAAAAAGTACTTTTCTTGTCCCTTTTCTTTGGGGGAAGGGTGAGTTGCAGTACTGGAACCTTGCTAAGAAAGTGCGATGCTTCTAGTTAGGGTCTTGTGCTTATATTGTCTGTGCTTGCGTCAAATTCTGATTCTCTTATTTCCCACTCTCAAATTAACTGAATGTGAACACAGACCTGTGCCACCACATCCTGTGCAGAAGAGGTATTTTTCCAATCAAAATACCATTAAACAGGGTCTTGGTGATTCATGCTAAAACCCTTGCTACTCAGGAAACTGAGCTCTGAGGATCATTGTTTGAAGCCAGCCTGGGCAGACAAGCTCAAGAGTCCTTTATCTCTAGTTGGTTAGCAAAAAGCTGAAAGTGGAGCTGTGGCTCAAGTGATGGAGTGTCAGCTTTGAGCAAAATAGGCAAATGACTGCATGAGGTCCTGAATTCAATCCCCAGGCCTGGCGCGCGCGCACACACACACACACACACACACACACACACACACACACACACAAAACACACACACACACACACACACACACACACACATCATTACATATCAAAATGCGGATCTGAGAATCCTATAGACCTGCTTAACACTGGCTATTTTACCTAAATCCCTCTGTCCAACTTATCTTTAAGATCCTTCAATTCTGAAATCAATATATTATGAAATAATTTTACTAATTACCCAGTTGTGAAATATTTAGATGTCACAATGTTGTCATGTTTTGAAAAAAAGCATCTCTCGAACTAACTTGGTAGGACATGTGATACATGCCAGAGATCTGTGTCCAGTCAGCCAATTCATTCTTTCTAAAGGTTAATAGCTTATAAATAACAGAGATGACTATTTCTGAATCTTTTTAAAACAGCAAGGGCCTTCATTTTCAAATCTACTCAGATAGTACAAAAAAATCATTGCGAGAGAATCTAGCAATAGAGAATCAAAGAGGAAAAAAAAGAAACAAAGCCCACACATTTGCTATCTGAACTCAACACAAATGAAACAGAATTTTAATAAATCATATATAGCTTTATTACACACAAAGCCTTCTGATATCTTCTTTCTTCTGATTTTGTCTTGTTGCATTTATTAAAGGAATACCCATTAAAAATCAGCCCGTCCTTCAGATACTACATCAGTAACAATTGGGTACCTTTGGTACATTATATCTACAAAGGAGGTTATCATTTGAGAAGACTGGATAAAACATATTTAAGAATACACTGTCATTGTAACTAAACAATAAAAAAACCAAAAACAAATATGGGTTAAATATGACACATTGACTTTATAATCTTCTAATGAGTTCAATAATATGGTTGTAAGCATTGCTTCCATAAGTAGCTTTGGATAAATCTATGTATTCATTGCATTCAAGTTTAACAAGTTACTAAGAAATCGTAAACAATAAAATGAAAGGAATGATGTTACACATTCCTGAGAAATGGAAATGTAGAATGCTATATCAAAATAGCTAAAATATTATGCAATTAATATTAAACAAATTAAGAATTCTAAACATACAGAAGCTCATTGTATCTCATATAGTTTCCATTGTTTAATGCATGCATTTAATTTTATTCTTACCATAAAACTTGTCAGTTTCAAGTGGGACTTGAAGCAATCCCAAAGTTCACTAGGAAAATTAAACCAAGATGATATATAATGAATTTCAGTGGCCAGAGACTGGGAATGCTCCAGGGCCATGGATTCCAGTTTGCTACAGAATATTATTAAAACTTCAGAAATTTTGTAATCAAGTTGAGTATGCACTGATAGCTGAATTCAGTGGAAAAATTAATTCTGAGTGGCTATCTGAAATGAAAATACAAAACATCAAGTGTAAAAGAAAATTCTGTTGACTAAATAAATATAACTAAATACTAACCTGCTTTAAAATACATAATAGGGCTGGGATGTTGGCTCAGTGGTAGAGTGCTTGCCTTGCATGCATGAGGACATAGGTTGGATTCCTCAATTCCACATAAGCAGAAAAAAGCTGGAAGTGGCTCTGTGGTTCAAGTGGTAGGGCACTAGCCTTGAGCTGAAGAGCTGAGGGACAGCACCCAGGCCCCAAGTTCAGCCTCCATGACCGACCAAAAAATAAAAAATAAAAATAAAATACATAATAAAATTAATACATTAAATTACATCCACTATTTGGCTTTGCAAGATTTTCAATTTAATAAAAGAAATAATGAAAGGGAAAATATAGGCAATGCAGCTTAAAAATGCACAAGCTCTCTATTTGGCCCTTATTTCTGTTATAATGATAAATTAATTAATTGAATCAGCATAGAATTAACTTAATCCTCAATTAGCAAGTAAATTGAGAAAATTATTTGCAACAATGTACGGACTAACATATAAATTGCTAATACTCTAAATAAATTAAAATTCCAAAAGAAAAAGTGAGGGAAATCTGTAAGCTGAGAAGCCACAAGAATCTAATAACTCACGCTTTCCCACTGAATAATATATACACTGAGACAATAAGGCCCAGCTCTTCTGGTGACACCCTACTCTCCTCTTTCTCATTGTCATCATTTCCTGATATAGGCAGTTATTAGCTCTCCCAATTACTCTCTGGTTCAAGTCCTAACCGAATTCATTCTTAGGGCTTTACTATTTAGTAACACCAGAATCCTTCACTTCCTCACTAAACTATTTCTTCAGAAAAAACATCCTGCTACTTCAGGTCACAAAGTCACCCAAAGACAACCTTGATTTCCTATTGAAATACTTCCTCAAAAGTCTGTAATGGAAATTCTGTCATTTCCAAAAAGAGACTGTAAACATCCCTCATCGCACCTGTCCTTCCAAATCATGACAAGTAATGTACCCATGTTCCTCTAGTTCCAGGCCTCTGTTTCCATTATTCTCCTCATCCAACTTGCTCACTCCCTTGCATTCATAGCCTGTCACTCCCTTTAGAATCTCTAAACTCCCACAATGCTCCATCAGACCTCCTGGCCAAACTGCAACTACAGATGAACCAAACTTCCATTCTTCATGACTGTATATAGCCAAGCAATATTTTCTTATTTCACACTCCCAAAAGAACTGTGTTTGAACACTGGCCTGTGTCACTACCACATCCTGTGCAGAAGATGTGCAGAAAAGCATGTCAGTATTAACATAAATGATAAGCAACTAACTACAAATGACTACAACTGCCTGACAACCTATGTGGTACGTGTGTATATGTGTGTGCACGTGCATGTGTATTAAATTCAATATATTGTGCATGTTAGATAAGCACTCTACCACTTAAGGTATTCTACCAGCACTGTTGGATTCATTATATTTTATTTTGAGACTGGATCTCACTACCTTTGCCCTAGATGGCCTACAGCTTGTGATCTTTTGCCTCTCTTATCTTCTGACTTGCTGGGGTTTCAGGCAGGACCACTATATATATATATATATATATATATATATATATATATATATATATGTATATATATATATGCAGTTCTAGGGCTTGTACTCAGGGCCTCATGCTGTACTTTAACTTTTTCACTTAAGGCTGGCACTCTACCACTTGAACCACAACTCTTTCAGCTTTTTGCTGATTAATTAGAAATAAGCACCTCATGTACTTGTCTGTCCAAACTGGCTTCAAACCACATTCCACAGATCTTGGCCTCCTTAAAGCTGATATTACAGGCAATTCATTGTGCTAGCTATTTTTAAAATTATCTTTAAGTAGTTGTACAAAAGGGTTTCAATTCACCATGTCAATTTATGATGACAATGAATCCTGACCCCAGAGTTTCTTTTTCAATATATATGTATATATATATATATATATATTTTTTTTTTTACTTTTATTTTTTGTCGGTCATGGGGCTTGAACTCTGGGCTTGGGTGCTGTCCATGCACTCTTCAGCTCAAGGCAAGCTCTCTACTGCTTGAGCCACAGCACCATTGCCAGTTTCCTGGTGGTTTATTGGAGATAAGAGTTTCACTGACTTTCCTGCTTGGGCTGGCTTTGAACCATGATCCTCAGATCTCAGCCTCCTGAGTAGCTAGGATTATAGGCCTGAACCACTAGCGCCCAGCTAATAAATATTTTTTTATTGTAAAGACACTGTACAGAGGAGTTACAGATACATAAGTAAGGTAATGAGTACATTTCCTATCGGGCATGGTTACCCCCTCCTTTGTTTTTCCCTTACTATCCCTTTCCTCTGCACCTCCCCAACTCACCCCCCCCCAAAATTGTAAAGTTCATTTTCAACAATGTCTTGTACATCTCGTTGTTACAATGGGTCAACCTGCATCCTTGTTTCAACATTTTATTAGTTCTCTTCCCCTCCCCAAATTGGAAAAATGTATATACAAGATGCAGGGCACCAGAATCAAATACAGTGAAAACAAGAGTTATAACATGGGTGAAGAACATGCAACAGAAACAAGAAGCGGGGTGCTGGTGGCTCATGCCTGTAATCTTAGCTACTCGGGGCGGCTGAGATCTGAGGATCCCTGTTCAAAGCCAGCCCAGGCAAGAAACTCCATGAGACTCTTATCGCCAATCAACCTCTAGAAAACAGGAGTGGTACTATGGCTCAAGTGGTTGAGCGTGCTCAGAGCACAGGGACAGTGCCCAATCCCAGAGCTCAAGCCCCACGACCGCCAAAAAAAAAAGAAACAAGAACCGCCAAAAAAAAAAAAGAAACAAGAAAATCACATAGTACTTTATAAGTACATTAAAAACAACAGCAGCAAAGAGTTTCTTAAATTGCTTTTCCAATATCTTCATTATTCCCAATTATTGAGCTAGTCAGTCAGCCTCCTTTAGGTGTTCACCAACTTGCTTCAAATTGAGAATACTTCCTCTACCCTACAGTAATGTCTCCTACCCACCTTCAATTTTGTAACCCTTCTTTTGAACATCTGACACCATGAGGAAGTGCCACTTCAGCCAGTCATCTGTTCTATTGATATTTCACCCACATAACCCGGCCACTTCCACATCTTGTGTAACTATATCTTGTATCCTCTACATCTTGTATCTGCAGTCTCTCCTCTCCATTGCCAATCAAACATTTTCTAGTCTTCCCCCCCTTTAAATACATCCATTTCACTTACTATAACCCTGTTGCCATTCCCTTTCCATACTAAAAGTATTCTCTAAGATTTAGCTATACAGTTTGCCTGCAGTTACTTGCCTCCTATAGGTACTTCAAGTTATTTCCATCTGGGGTCTGTTGCTATCACTCCAAAATGCATCTTGAATGTTATCAATCATCTGAGTATTGTTAAATTTGGTGAATGCTTTTCAGTCAGTCTATTTTAATTTTTCCATTCAACATGTTTCCATTCAATACTTCCTGTGAACACATTCTTTCCTTGGCTTCCCTAATTCCACATATCTCAGCCTTTCCTCCATATCCCTCACTGCTTTGCTATTTTCCTAGCTTCACTTCTTGTACCTGATTAAAATGTTGGAGCTTTTTCAGGCTGTAGCCCAGGTTTTTTCACTTTTTTACTCTATGCTTCTTCCTGCACTATTTCATCTTCTACAATTTGAAATATCCATATACTAGTAGATAGACTTATGTAATTAATATCACCGTCTTAAACCTCTGATATGGATTCTAGACATAGTTCTTCAATGGACTGATTTCTTACATCAAATTCAGCGTCTTCAGATCTAAGCTTCAATCTCTTCTCTCAAGTTTGCTCTTCCATCTGTATTCCCATCACATCACAACCACCCATACCATCAGCCATGATATATATTCATATATATATGTATATATATATATATATATATATATATATATATACAATATCTAACATCAGGTTCTCCTTTTGTTCACTTTCCAGAGATTTTCAGATACTCCTAACAAACAGCTTTTATTCTCACATTTGTTTTGCATCTATAACTGAACACACACTACCATTGTCCTTCCTATTTAAAAATACTTCAAGTATGTTCTGTCTCACCTTCTTCAAACTGTTCTCTGCAATGACCAGATTAGCCTTTTTCACCTCTAAAATACCACCTTCATACTAAAAATCCCTTCAGCTGTTTCTACCTATTATTTTGAATAACGCTGCTGCCCTCTTCGCCTCTTCAGCTCTGGTTTGCCCTTGTGTCCCTCTGCACCTGTCAGCATTTATCTCAGTGGTGTCTCAACTCCTTCAGCAAGGCACTTCTGCTCTCTCTGTGCATCATACAATCACCCCTCTACCTGGGGTCCTCTTCCCTGCACCTGCTCCTACTCATCTTTTAAGGAGCAGATGGAGCATCACTAGCTTAAGGACGCCTCCATGCACTCCCAAGACTAAGACAGCTTTGCCTCCTTCATCTTCCTTAGAATTTGTTTTGCTTGTGTCCCAGCATCATGCTCACAATTCAATGATTGTTTAACCTTTGATTATATGCTGCTAATTTTAATGATGCTTTACCTCTAATTTCTTTAATTGATGACTTTATCATCAGTCTAGTACAAACCCCACTTGAAGCATCTTAGAAGGAGAGTTTCAGTAAGATAGCATATCCTTGAGCAAAGAACACACCATGGCCCCAAGTGGACCTTCAAGAGCTCACACAAAACTTCTGAATGATTTCTACTAGATGTCCCAGATTGTCAGTTCTTTTTTTTAATTGTGAAAATACTGTACAGAGAGGTTACAATTACATGGGCAAGATAATGAGTACATTTCTTATCAAGCATTGTAGCCTCCTCCTTTGTTTCCCCTTCCCATCCCTTCCCACCCTCCCCCCGCCCCCAATCCTCCCCACCCCACCCCCACCAAAGTTGTAAAGTTCGTTTTCGACATAACGACTTGTACATCTCATTGTTGCAATGGGTCCACCCGTATCCCTATTTAAACGATTTGTTTTTCCCCTTCCCCTCCACAAATTATACCGACATGAAATACAGTGAAAGCAGGGGTTATACTGTGGGGGAGGGACATACAAAGCAACAAAGAAATAATCTTATTTGTTAGAAACAATCACATGAAAGAAAAAAAAACATTTGAATACATATATTGTCAGTTCTTATGCACAAATCTTCTGAATTATTTCTATTAGATGTCCCAGATTGTCAGTTCTATAAGAACAAATAGTGACTCTGTCATTTCCTTCCTTTATCTCATGTCCAGCATAGTATCTAGCTCACAGGAGGCTCAAACTTGTATTGCTTGAATTAGCATACCTTCACCAAAAATCCTCTAGACAAATCTTGTGTGTGCATGGGGGGTGGTATACCAGGCCTGATGCTTGAACTCAGAGCCTGGGCACAACCCATGAGCTTCTTTTGCTCCAGGCTAGTGCTCTACCACTTGAGCCACAGCTCTGGTTTCTTCCAGCTTTTTAATTGGAAATAAGGGTATCATGAACTTTCCTCACCCAGTTGACTTCAAACCATAATCCTCACATCTCAACCTCTTTAGTTTGGATTACAGGAGTGAGCCACCAGCAACCAACTTCACACAAATCTTAATTATCTCAAATACTGTCAAGAGTTCAGTGAAATGTATCCATTGGTACACTAGTCTTGCAAATACAATTTGCCATAATCCTTTTATAAAATAATTTTACACAATATTCCTAGTGTTACTTTTGAAGTAGTAATTTCACTCTGAAGAAGTAAGCTTTAGGATCCACACAAGAACTTGTGCACAGATGTTTCTTGTCTCATTTATTTGTAATGCTGAAAAATTATGAGCAACATAAATATCCAGTAGTCGCTATGTAAATTAAAACTTGCCATCAAAGTAGAATATTATTTCACTATTTTAATTACATGTACAAAGGGTTTGCAATAAGTTTGGACATTGTTCATTCCCCCATGTTTGCGATTAATCAGCATACAAAATTTATCTAAAGAACATGTATTCAACTATGTAAAACAGAATAAATATATATGAAAATAATAATATTGTAAGACAATAAAAGAACTATCCATTATTAACAATGAGAGTAATATTAGCACTGGGTATTTCTTGACCCTTCACTACGTTGGAGCATTGTTATGATTTACTCATATTGGTTTATTTGACACTTATAACGACATTATCAGGCTTTAAAACATAGAAAATAAGCCTTGAAATGGTTGGAAAATTAGCCATAAATCACCAAGGATGTCCAAAATGTAGAGTCAGTATAGTTTAACTAATAAAATCATTTAATAATAGTTATGCCATTTCTTGGTATTATGATTATAGGACATTCTTGGGGTTTTTTCTGTTTATCAAATAAAACTTTGACCTATAGAAAGAAAAATCTCACCTATGAACTCTAGTGGACATAATTTAAATTAATTTCTTCTCAGCTATCAATTTAATAAGAGGTTATTTTTGAGGTTATTATTATATGTTAAAGCAATCTTAAAAGCACAAATGTGAACTATGAACATGTACGTATTTCAAGAGCCTACTGCTCTGCCTTCCAGTGACAATTTTAAGAGCTGTCAAGGCTACTCAGTTGGTTTAGAAAATGTAACTGTAAGCATGGTGTTGGAAAATCTTAGGTGAATCTTTCTGTTATGCAGTCATATTCACTAGTGAATAGCCCTCGGGAAAGGTGATCATATTCTTTCAATCAAACTATGCCCATAGAAGTAGAGGACCATACAGAATCTGAAACAATTGTGTTGTTGCCTCATTTTTGTATTTTATTAGTATTTGTAAATGTAGCAGGCCACTGAGTTTCCTCTAGCACATGTTCTGTGTTAGCACAAAAATCATTCAGCAGGTTTGTGAAATCGGCTGAAGATCCACTTAAGGATATGACCTGTCATTTGCTCAAAAAAAAACTGTCTTCACTGAAGTTCTCATCCTAGTATGCTTCAAGTAAGGTTTGTACCAGACTGATAGTTTTAAAAAATCATCTATTTTTAAAATTAGATGTAAGAGAATGGAAAAATGTAATCTGGTATGTGTAGTAGACTATATTCTAGAAGAATGGTTGAGTACACTCTATCCAGTACCTTCATAAGAACATGTTTGCTTAATGAGTACAGAGGTTAAAGAATGATGATCATGAGCTCCTAGGCCATGTTGAAGTAGAACCAAGAATCAGGTCTATAAAGTGCCTATTTCTTAGCTCTGTGACTAAGCCCTTTCTTGGTTCTTGCCCAAGAGCTTGAGAGAAAAGTCTGAATATACATGGTACAAAATTCATGGAAATACATTGGTGAAATCTCTAAAACATTAAGTAAGGAGTCACTGTGCTCCTATTTTAGTTCTCAGAAAGACAGATTACATTTGTCTTTGTTAATGGCAGGTGACAGAAATTAGTTCAATGTTAAATGGCAACTCCTTTGTGTAACTACTTAAGAATAATAAAAAATTTTAAAAAGAAATTTAAATGCAATATTTTAAGAGGTTGGTGCTATTTAAAAATATTTATTTAAAATATTTAATTGGGAATGTTATCAAAAATATTTTATTGAAAAACATCTGGACTATGCAGCCCTACTAGAAGTACAGTATCACTAGAAACTTCAGTTACAACCATGCCATATCTAAAACAATGTAGAAATACTGCTAAAAGGTGAATATTTACAAATTATGTGCAATAATTCCACTATTATGTGTATAAAATAAATCTCTGAATGACAAAAATGAATTCAAGATTAGGCAGAAGCATTCTGCAGTTGATTGTCCAAAGTTATCATCAAAATGCATAAAGGAAGCCATGGGTCAAAGACAGAAGAAAGAAAAGATGAACAAGTTTATACTCCCACCAACAATGCAGTAAGGTTCCCTTCTGTCCACAACCCCTCCAGCATCTGTTGTTATTAGAGTTCTTGATTATAGCTATTCTAACTGGGATGAGGTGGTATCTCAATGTTGCTTTGATTTGGATTTCTTTTATGGCTAGGGAGGTTGAGCATTTCTTCATGTGTTTATTGGCCATTCTTCTTTCCACTTCAGAGAAGTTTCTCTTTAAGTCTTTAGCGCACTTATTTATTGGGCAGTTGTTTCTTTGAAGATTTGTTGTTAGGGGATTTAATTTTTTGAGTTCCAAGTATATTTTAGATATGAGACCCTTGTCCATTGTATGGCTAGTGTAGATCTTCTCCCAATCTGTGGGCTTTCTATTGATCTTGCTAGCTATGTCCTTTGCCATGCAGAAGCTCTGCAATTTCATGCAATCCCATTTGTCCAACCTTTCTTTGATTTCTTGTGTTTCTGAATCTCTATTAAGAAAAATTCAGCCTGTGCCAAGGAGACCTAGAGTTTCTTGTATTCAATCCTGTAAAGATTCCACATAGGGCTCCCCTATGACCCAGCAATCCCACTTTGGGGCATTTACTCAAATGATCCCAAACAAGACCATACTAAAGCTACCAGCACAACTATGTTTATTGCAACATTATTTACCATAGCTAAGATATGGAACCAACCCAGATGCCCCTCAGTAGATGAATGGATCAAGAAAATGTGGCACACATACAGGATGGAATTCTATGCCTCCATCAGAAATAATGGCATTGCCCCATTGGTTAGGAAATGGAAAGACTTAGAAAAAATCATATGAAGTGAAGTAAGCCAGGCCCAAAGAAACATAGGTCCTATGGTTTCCCTTATTTGCAATTGTTAGTATATGTCTGAGACAAGCAGAAATGGTCAGATAAGTTGATGTTAGGCGAAATGAACCTCAAGATAAGGATTCAAAGTTGTTTTTTCTTTCTTGTGATTGCTTCTAACATATATATAAGATGATTTCTTTGTTGCTTTTTATGTCCCTTCCCCATGGTATAACCCCTGTTTCCACTGTATTTGATGTTGGTATAATTTGTGGAGGGGAAGGAAAAAAACAAATTGTTTAAATAGAGATATAGGTGGACCCATTGCAACAATGAGATGTACAAGATGTTATGTCAAAAAATGAACTTTACAACTTTGGCCAGAGGGGGGAAGGGGAGAGGGGGGAAAGGGAGCGAGGGGGGAGGGGGTGGAGATAGGAAGGGATGGGAAGGGGAAAGAAAGGAGGAGGCAACAATGTACTCATTACCTTGGCCATGTAATTGTAACCCCACTGTATGGTATTTTCACAATGAAAAAAAAGAGAAGCAATAGATTGCCAAAAAAAAATAAAGAAAAGATGAACTTGGAAATATATATGAGACAGTTCCTAGACAGTTACTGTTCTAATGGTATAGATCTTGGAGAAGTGGTTGAGGTAGTTTCTATTTTCAGCAGAAGACTGAAACTAGAGACCCAAACAATTTGCTAATCATGACCCTGCTATACATATAAATGGATATGGATTTTTACAAAGTAATGACAATGGCAGTAACCACAAGATAACCTTAGTAAAGAAAATGATTATAAAGTGGTAATAAGGGAGAAATAGTAATAGAATGTCATATACACATTCATAAACAGGGTGCTTAGTAATAGAAAGGATAATATAAAACCAAGACAACATTTTTAAAAAATTTTTATATTGCCGGTTGTGGAGCCTGAACTCTGGGCCTGGGTGCTGTCCTTCAACTCTTCAGCTCAAGGCTAGCTCTCTACCAGTTGAGCCACAGCGCCACTTCCGGCTTTTTCTGCTTATGTGGTGATGAGGAATCAAACCCAGGGCCTCATGCATGCGAGGCGAGTACCCTACCACTGTGTCATCTTCCTAGCCCCCCAAAACAATATTAAGGAAAAAAAGAGAATTAACAATGTTAGAAGCCCAGACAGAAAATAATTTCCTGTTTGGTTAAACACATCAGAATAAGATAACAAATAGTCAAAAAGCACGCCACAATAATTTAAAGGAAATGAAACTCCCAGAGGTAATTTTACATGTTACTCTCTTGGAGATGAAGGTATTCTAAGGAGAAAGAAGAAAGAAAGAACCCGTGCGCTTCAAACTCTTCTCTACACTTTGGGTTTTGTACCACTGGCATAGAAGAATTCAGGGGAAGATGTTTTCAAATATTCTTTCTAACATAGCTCTGAGTTTTATCTCACCTTTCTCAGAACACTTTGAGCCTCAAAGCTTTATTGATCCTCAGTGTATGGAGAGATGCTGGTAATATCTAACTCACAGGATTTGGATTGGATTGAGATGAATAAAAACCTCTCACAAAATCTCATCCTTCCCTCTATTAAACCTGACTGTATCTCTAATATTTTAAGAATGACTTCATATTGTGAAGTTTCCAAAATTGAGGATCACATATGTTGACTGCATCTCTCATAAGCTTCAACTACTTTGCATATTTTTTAGAAATATCACAAGACTAGAATCACACAGTATATAGACTTTTATATTGGCTTCCTTCACTTAGAAATATATACTTAATACCCAACACAGTGTTAGCATTTCATAATGCATTTCTTTTCATTCTGTGGTATGGCCACTTCATTCTCAAATCAATCCTGATCTATGCCAGCCATCTCTCTCTCTCTCTCCTCTCTCTCTCTCTCCTCTCTCTCTCTCTCTCTCTCTCTCTCTCTCTCTCTCTCTCTCTCTCTCTCTCTCTCTCTCTTCTCTCTCTCTCTCACTCTTTCTGTCTCTCTGTCTCTATTTCTGTGTGTGTGTGTGTGTGTGTGTGTGTGTGTGTATGTGTGTGTCTGTGTCTGTGTCTGTGTCTGTGTCTATGTGTATGCTGGTACTGGGGCTTGTACTCCGGTCCCAGGACCTCTTAGCTTTTTTGCTTAAGGCTGATGTTCTACTTCTTAAGAGATGCCTCCTCCATTTACAGCTGTTTGGTGGATATTTGCCAATAGGAATTTCACAAACTGTTCAGCCTGGGATGCCTTCAAAGGACTATGCTTAGATTTCAGCTTCTTGTATAGCTAGAATTATAGGTGTGAGCCCTTGACACCCTGCATCCAACACTGTTTTCTGTTCCTATCCTTGTCATCACGATCAAAGCCATTTGAGCATTTTGGTTTGAGCCCCCATGATGATCATGATACCATGGCAACCTGACTTAATCAATGTTACTGGGCACTGACATAGCTGTGGGATGCACTGCCCTGTACATCTCTGAGCCAAGACCATGAATGACAGCACTGGACACTCTCATGCTCCATCTCTCAGTTTGGGTCCTTTTCTTGCTTACTTTAGGGGGAAAATGTAAACTGTAGTTGCTCTATACTTGAAATGAAATTTGCAATTGCCATGTCTTGAAATCCTCTCCCTGTCTTGGCATAATTCAGAATTCCATACAAACTAGTAAGAGAAAACAGATTTCAACATCCCAAGGGACTTCTCACTCAACTTCCACAGGGAAATCTCAGAGATTAACTATAGGAAATACAGCCTAGACTCCAGAAAAGTCTGGAAAGCCGATGGTTGTCTTCAAATCTTTTGTCCTATGAGCATCTCTACTCCACATTGTATATGTAGAATTGAATAGCCATAGCTTAGACTCTGGCCCCAGCTGCATCTGATCTGGGAGCTATTGCTCCTATTACTATGTGGCTGACTTAGCTGAATACCAGCTTCCAACCTCTATAATTAGCAGGCATCCTCTGAAGAGTTTGCCCCTTTTCTAGAGTCTGAATGTGCCTGAGATCTTCAGATATGGGCACCAGATGCCACCCATAGTATCAAGACTTTGTACATTAGAACAAGAGGCGACCTGTGCTCATGTACAATTCAGTGCTTTAAATTTCTTAAAAATTTAGAGATGTCAGCTGAGCTCGAGGACTGGGAGTTGGTGTTGAATGATTTGCTCTAAGTCAGTACTTTTTAAATTGTGGCACAATAACCTATTTATTCTAAGGCAAAAATATTTTGATCTCTGGAAACAGCTGATAAAATAGAGCTAAAGACCCTCCATTTATCTCTCTGCCATGTAATCCTGTTATTTGTCCATAATTAAATGACTCAGGGTTGAGCCACTGGACATTAATAGCCCTTCCTCAAAGTTTTCAAAGTGGAGCTAACAAATGAAAGTCACTCAAAGAAAGGGCCAGAGGTTTAGGTAATTATAAACAAATTTCTTACTATCAGGAGTATACTGTGCAATAATAAAGAAAACATTAAAAGAGAGAGATAGAATCCTGATAATGTGCAAGTCTCTCTTTTTGGTTGTTCTGGGGATTATTTATACCATTCTTTCCCACACTTATTACAAACAATACCTGAGGGTCCTTCAATAAATGTCCTTCATTGCTAGGCTTAAGTAGTCATCTCCTGCCACTTTTCTCACACAACACTGCTGAATTCTTACCAGGTAGACTCAGAATTGCTTGAAGGTCTTCAAGATTCAATCACTTTAAAGAATAAACTCTGTTCAAAGAAAGGAATTTTATTACAAAATGGCATTTTCTTGGGAGAGTCCAGGCCCTCCAAAAACAATTTTCCTGGGGATTCTTAATAAGACAACAAATCAAGTTGGGGTTCTGCTACTCCAAGTCATGCACGCGCATGGGCGAGCACACACACACACACACACACACACACACACACACACACACATTTCCAATTATGTTATGGTGGCTTGTCCAATTCCATTGCCTTTCCAAAAACCAACTGTGCAAAAGCTCTAAGAACTACAGGAAAACAAGATATCAAAGGAACTGAAAATAATTGGCAATTCCAAGTGTCATGTAGTATATTGGATGGCAGCAGAAACAGTTTATAAGTAAGAAACCTGAAGTGTAAAGAGAGTTAAGTGACATCCTTGAAGGCATTCAGATGTTAAACGGATGATGTAAGAGAAAATGCAGGTTACTTTTTTTTAAATCAAAGCGTGGCATGGGATTTAAAAACAAACAAAAAACATTAAGCAAAGTCAAAAACCACTCCCACACATGTTTGCTCTCACCAAGAACAGTTTTCTGGGTTCTCTGTGCACTGATAATGGTGTCACTTAAAAACAAAAAACCAAAATGAACAAAAGCAAAGCTAGCTCATTCACATAATATCCTTAGAAAAGACCACTTTTATTACTGTTGGTCTGGACGGGTCCCCAGGCGGCTGGAACTGTTGATAATGACTCTTAGAACGATAAGTGCATGGTGAGGTACTTAATTTACATTGTGAATCCGAGTAAACTGAGTATACCAAGAATACTTACAATATTCTTCCCAAGCCTATAGCACCTACTGGCCCCTCTTAGTGTCCCTCAGTCTCCACCTTACACAGGTTTCCATGGAAACAGATATTTGCTGCTCTGGAAAGGCAATTTCATTTCTGACTGGCTCTGCAGGAGGAAGACCCTAGCACCTACAGAGGCAACAGAAGAGGCACAAGGGTCTGTAAAGAAGCTGGGGTGGACATTACGGTACAGAAGAACCAGGATTGGAAGTCTTAAACAGGCAGTGATCAGATGCAACAATGGATGTGCCTCTTCCTCTTCCGGCTTCCCCATGGCCAAGGCTCTCCCTGAAGCTTCCTGGAATCTTGGATTCTGGTTTCCATTGTACTTTCCCTCCTCTCACCCTCCTAATCTCCATACTGAGTATGTTTTCTTTTGGCATGTACCATCCATCTGGCACAAGGAACAATTGCATGAGTGAACCATATGCCTCATTCCCCACATTGTTCCTTTCCTTATGCTTGAATTTCACTGCCATGAGCATCACTTCTCCGTCCAAAAACCAAAACAAAAAATAAAAGATTATGAGTTTTGGCCTCAGATATCCCTACAGTTTGGGGGTTTTTTTGTAATACTATATTTAAAAGGAAGATTGCTCAGGAGAAATGCTGCACCATGGTAGGACTTAAGATTAAAGAGAAAGGACCTTAATGAAGTCAGGTTGTATAGATTTAAGTATCTCTGCCTTGCTAGGGCTCTGTGCTGCCCCTTACCCTCTGGTCACCTAATGAACTCCACCCATCAGCCTTAAATCCCAGTACCATTGAAACCTTACCTTTCCTAGAAAAATCAGTGATTCTGATATTAAAGTCAACTTATTTGGACTTTGAATCACTCCCTAAATGGTGCTAGTACCTGGAACCATGTATTCTTCACCCTAGCCAAATCCATCCCTATTATTATATGCACAAATCTAGCTGTTTAAACAGTCCCCAGGTCTCAAGTCCATGAGGGCTAGACTTGGCACTAGGGCCATATAAGAACGTGATTGAGTCCTCAGGGTCCAAGTCATGAGTCCATGACTTATTCCTCTTGGCAAAAACCAGTCTCAGACAGTTTGAGGGAAGCGGTATTGCCAGCCTGCTTACTCAAGTCACATTATGGTGGGGGAGGGGCATGCATCTGGGTGTCGCTGTCAGCAGACACCTACCAAGCATATTCTCAGACCTCTCTCTGTTTACTTGTGTGATTTCTCTGTCTTTATCTCACTTCATCTTTTCTCTCTGTCTCTGCTTCTTCCTCTCCCTCTCCTCAACACTAGGGTTTTCAGGGCCTTGAAAGCTTGCTTGGCTCTTTTAAATCAAGGCTAGCATTCTGCCACTTGAGCCACAGCTCCACTTCTGGCTCTTTGGGGGTCCATCAGAGATAAGAGTCTCACAGACTTTTCTGCCTGAGATGGTTCTAAAACACAGTCTTCAGATCTCAGCTTCGACAGCAAGTAGGATTACAGCATGAACCATGGGTGCCTGGCTCATTCCTCTCTACCTTCTTTCCTTCAACTACCTTCTTTTCTTCCATTCCTCCCTTTCATGTTCTCCTTGTTTGTCATACTCTCTCTCTCCCTCCCCCCCCCCACACCTTGTATTGGCTTCCTATCTTTCTTACTCAAGCTGTCTCCATCTTTTTGTTGTTGTTGATGGTGGTGCCATGACCAGAGACTCTTGACTCTGGGCCTGGGTGCTGTCCCTCAGCTCAAGGCTCAAGGCTAGCGCTCTACCACTCGAGCTACAGCGCCACTTCTGGCTTTTTCTGTTTATGTGGTGCTGAGAAATCAAACCCAGGGCCTCATGCATGCAAGGCAAGCACTCTACCACTGAGCCACCTTCCCAGCCCCTGTCTCCATCTTTTTGTCATCTCCTGGAGTTATGGATTCTTTCTCCAGAAGGTTGGATGAAGCCTCCTCTGTTTGTAGCACCACTCACACTCCAGGGAATAAAGAGGGTGATCTCAGTGAGTCATTTGTGCTCTAGGGCGAGGCAGATCCCCGCACAGCATTTTAGTGTTGTTCTCTACACTTCTTAGCACAGCCCACCCTAACGAGGTACTTCATGATGACAGCCTGAGTTACAGGAGGAGTTCAAGGATGGGGTCATATCAACTGCTATCTTTATTGCCCCCATGTCATCTTGCCACTTACTATCTAATAAATAACCACTCTGCAGAAAACATCAGATGACTCTTTCAACTCCTCTGATTTTCCTGTAGGTACAATGGGTACAATGACTAGCTACTGCAAGGCACCAGTGTAATCTTAGCTACTCAGGAATATGAGATCTGAAGATGGTGGTTCAAAGCCAGCCCAGGCAAGAAAACCTGTGAGACTCTTATCTACAATTAACTGCTCAGAAAAAGCTAGAAGTGGTGCTGTGGCTCAAGTGCTAGAGCACCAGCCTTGGTCAAAAAAGCCTAGGGAAAGCTTCCAGACCCTGAGTTCAAGCCCCAGGACCAACAAAAATATAAATGACTAACTACTTTCTGAAAGTAAGGATAGAGTTGTTTATAATCTCTTTCCCCACAGGCTGCAAGGAGATCTGAAAGTGGTCAGTGTAATTTTCAATGTGGAACCCCACACAGGAACTTTTGAGTATGACTCTTGGTCTTCCTTCTAACATGTAATTTCAATAGGTATGTTTCCCATCTATCTGATGAATTTACATTGAAACGAATGATTTTCTGCCAAGACAAACCACAAAGAACCCTGGAATTAAGGACTGCCACATTTTTAGCTTTGGGTATTGCTAATGACTTCTCGTTCAGTACCATAGACAGCAACTTCTTTCTCTGAAGCTAGGCCCAGCTTTTGGTCAGTTTTGTTCTGGCCTGTCTAACTTCTTATGTGATCTTCCCTGTCAGTAGCAATCACTGATATGAACATCCAGTTAGGAAGAATTGGGACAAGTCCTCGGTGAAAAAGTATCCCTCTTAGTCCCCAATCCAAAACTTTTTCTACAGTAAGGTTAGTACTTGTCTCTAATGAGAAAGCTTCACAAACCTTAAGATTTCCATGGACATGCCTGCATATACATATATGTGTAATCTGTTCTGGGGGATATTTTAGAAGATTTCAAGAATTCAATTAGATAAAAGGATATTGTAAATAATTCTCCAGAGGACTTCAAGTAGTAACTTAGTTACCTTTTTCCTCTAGTCTCTTTTGACTCTTCTACAGAAATTAGAAAACTTTATTTGATACATATTTTCCCATCTTGTAATTATTGTCATTACCTAAATTACCACAAGTTTGAAATAAAGATATTTTGCCCTCCTGTTTCCCAATACTGGAGACCAGACGAACAGAAATAATTGGAAGATAAAATGTATTTTTTATTCAGTAAGATATCTGTACTCACTCAAGTCTCTTTTCTCTTTTTAAGTTGCTATGCCAAAAATGTTTAATAGCATTTTATGTAGCAGGAAAATAATAGGAAAATTCTATAGAAGTCATTGACAGGCTTATTCTGTTTGTTCCAACAGGCAGACAGCTTTCTTTTCAGATACCACAGAGTGACTGTGTTGCATATTTTCGTTTGGATATTGCACGTGATTACCAACAGCAATGGTCTAAAATATTCATTTAAAAAAATTGGAGAAATCTGTATCTTGAAATGAATGATAGGTGAAATCAAAATGCCTGTGTGGGGAAGGTGGGTCTAATACTAGAAAGAATCTTCATGCAAAGTATTCCAAGAGCATGCAAGTGCCAAAGAAAGAAGATTAAGAGAGAAAGATAAAAGGAAAAGGAAAGGAGCAGGGAGGAAGAACAAGAGGGTAAAGGGTAATGAAAAAGAAAGACAAGGACAGAAATATAATTATGATTGCCTGCATCAGGAGAAAGATTCCCATGACCCCACAGTGACAGAGGCAGGAACCACAGAGAGAAATTCAATCACTGGTCCTGCTATGAACAAGAGCCTCAGATCTTGTCAGTTTCTGACTAGCCAGGAAGGTAAAACAGGCAGACTTTTTTTTTGTCAGTTGTGAGGCCTGAATTCTGGGCCTGGGCACTGTCCTTCAGCTATTTAGCTCAAGGCTAGGGCTCTACCACTTGAGCCACAACACCACTTCTGGCTTTTTCTGCTTATATGGTGCTGAGGAATCGAACCCAGGGCTTCATGCATGCAAGGTAAGCACTCTACCACTGAGCCACCTTCCCAGCCCACAGGCAGACTTTTTCAAGAAGATTAAACTGAGAGTGAAAATACAACTGTTGTACATCCAGGAATTGAGTGTACTGTAATACAAAGTCAATTCTTCTCAAAATTCCCTAATCAGGGTTCAGAGACTAGTTGGAGAAAGTTTGCTACAGGAAAATCCCATTGACAGATGAGACTAATTCATCCAATATATATTTATATTTTGTGTGGCTATCAGGCAAGCTAGCAGGAAAATCTGAATCCCTGATCTTGGTTGCCCATCTAATCCAAGCCATGTTGCCTCCCCCTGAAAGTAATATCATCATTCCCTGTCTTCATCACCATTATCAACAGTGTCACTGGCAGAGCAGGTGTTTTTTTACCACTTACCATTCACTGGGTAAGATAGTGTACACTCAGTCTGAGCAGGATAATGGCTTTGTGAGGGAGGCCCTATATTTATATCTCAGTTGTGAATACCCATGCTCAAGAAGGCTAAGTAATTTTCCAAGAACATAGCATTCACATCCCTAAAGGCCTCAGAATGAGCAAAAGGCTGTTTAGCCTGTCTACAGCTTTCTACCTGCAATTCTCTACTTATTCAGATGCAAGGACATTGTCATATTTGAACAGATAAATATTGAATTCAGACTCTGTAATCCTAACTACATAAGAGGCTGAGATCTGAGGATTGTGGTCTGAAGCCAGCAGGAAAGTCCCTAAGATTTTTAATTCTAATTAACCACCAAAAGGACAAAAATAGAGCTGTGGCTCAAGTGGTAGAGTGTCAAAAAATGAAAAACAATTGAGAGAACAAGGCCTTGAGTTCTAGTCCCAGTTCTCTCTGTCTCTCTGTCTCTCTTCTCTGTCTCTCTGTCTGTCTCTGTCTGTCTGTCTGTCTGTCTGTCTGTCTGTCTGTCTGTCTGTCTGTCTCTCTCTCTCTCTCTCTCTCTCTCTCTCTCTCTCTCTCTCTCACACACACACACACACACACACACGGAAGATTCATTTGCTTTTAAAGAACTTTGAATGAAACCAGATCTGTTGAATCTCTTTATGCTTTTCACTGGGAACCCATTTACCTTCCCATCTCCTGTACTACCCAGCTTTCCATTACTATCATAAACACCTGAGATAAACAACTTATAAGAGAAATGGATTCTTTTTGGCTCACAGTTTTGGGAGTTTCAGTCCATAAACAAGCAGCTCTGTTGCTTTGAGGCCTGTAATAAGGCAGCATATCATGGCAGTTCTTCTCGGAGAAGAACTCTCCTTTCATATCTAGGAAGCCAAGAAGGAAAAGAGCCTCCCTATCCCTTTCAAGGTTAAGACCTAAAGGCCTCCAATTCGGCCCTAACACTTTATGGTTCCACTATTTCTCAAAATTTAACCTTCATGTTCCAAACCATAGCATTCCCTAATTTATTTGTTCTCCTATTCATCCAGCCATTACTAATAGGTAACTAGTTTGTATCTGAGACTATACTAAGTGTGAAAATATTAAGTGTAAGCAAAACATACAGTTTATCCGATGAGGGCAGAACAATATGCTATGTAAACACAGGCAGAAATATGAAGAATACAACAAGTAAGGAGCAAAAGCAATGAAGGTGCTAACTAAGACACTGTGGTTATTGGCCACAGTGAGGAAGGGACACCTGAGTGCATTTCAGCAAAATAAGAGAAATAATCACTCCCTAGATTAAGAAGAGCATGTACAAAGAAAGTCTCAGCTAAAAAATAAATAAATAAATAAATAATTTAAAAAAAGAAAGTCTCAGCTGACAGAAGCATCCTTGGTGTGCTCAGAAGATAGGGAAAACACCAACACAGCAGAGAGAAGATGTGGTCAAAATGGACATCATACCAATATGGATTGTGGAGGGTCTGATAGGCATTTACATTAAAAGTCAGCTTAAATTATTGAACAGGAGAGGCACATCCATGTGTTCAAATGATAATAATGCTTCAGAATGTGTAAGAATGCTGTGGAGAGGGCTTACTCTCAAAAATTAAGATGTGAATGAAGACAATCAAATTAAGATTCTTGCCAGAGACTAAGGCACAATACTTTGTGGCCTGGGGCAAATGGCAGCAGAGTTGGAGAGAGAACAGGGAGGAACAAAGGACTGCTTTAATACTTGGTCCTGAGCAAGAAAGAAGGTGGATTGAAGCAACATTGTCCAAATTGGAGGCTACTAGAGGAAGTGACCATTAATTTTGGAGGGAAGGGGAGATCAAGCACATAATTATAGATGACTGTGAAACATCTGAGTAGGAAAAGAGGTACAGTTAGGGAAATGAACCTCAAGATAAGTATTCAAATTTTTTTTCTTTCATGCAATTGTTTCTAACATATTTATAAGATTATTTCTATGTTGCTTTGTATGTCCCTCCCCCACGGTATAACCCCTGCTTTCACTGTATTTGATGTTGGTATAATTTGTGGAGGGGAAGGGAAAAAACAAATCGTTTAACTAGGGATACAGGTGGACCCATTGCAACAATGAGATATACAAGTTGTTATGCCGAAAAAAAGAACTTTACAACTTTGATGCGGGGGGGGGGGGGGCGGGTAGATCGGGTGGGGGAGGTAAGGAGAGTATGGGAAGGGATCGGAAGGGGAAACAAAGAGGAGGCAACAATGCTTGATAAGAAATATACTCGTTATCTTGCCCATGTAATTGTAACTCCTCTGTACAGTATTCTCACAATAAAAAAAAGAAGAAGAAGAAAAAGAGGTACAGGGTAAAATCTGTCTGAGATGTGAGAAGAAGATGTGAGAGTCACTTGCATACAGATAATATTAAAAGCCATTAAACAACCTCAGGCCACTGCCACACATATACAAAGATGAACAGATGGGGAAGATATCAGGGTTAAGCTCTAGGATATCAAGCATTTAGGGTTCAAAAGAATGAGGAAGCCCCCATGAAGGAACTGGGAACAAGTACCTATGAGGCACCAGGCATGCAGAGACTGTAATATCCTAGAAACCAGAGAGTACAGACTTCCATGAAAAAGTCAAAACTGTCTCCCATATTTTCCAAGGCTTAGGTCTGTCTCTTGTCCTAAGCTAATGAATGCCAACCAGAGCACCAGGTCTACATGAAAGCCTAACAATCCAGTGGGAAATCAGAGCCATCAGTAACTCAGGACAAAATTCTTAAGGCTTCAGAAAAGTGTCCGGAGATGCTTTACTCCCAGAGCAAGGAGCATGGAGACCATGTAGCTAGCTGGAGATAGCCATAGATCCTATTGCCAGGGCAGAACCAAGAATCTATGTCTACTGCAAAGTACATGTAATGCCAGAATGTAAGAAAAATGTCACAATTACTTAGAAATATTATAGTTCATTAAAAGATGTGCATGCAGTCAGAAAAATAGAGTAACCCCAAACTCTGGACCGCACTCCATATTCTTTTGGGTTTTCAGCATTGCTGTACAGGTCATAACTCAGGTCATATGCTCTTTAAGATCCTAAAAGAGAGATATCCACCTTCAGCAGGGAGAGCTAGGACCAATGGCTTGCCATCATTTAATGTTATAGATATTTGCTTTATTTCTCTTCCTAATTTTAGCTCTTCTTTGAATAAATTTCTAATCAAAACATGAACCTCAATGAAAATTCTAACAATAAAAATTCCACTCATGATGATCTCATTTCAAAATATTACCACCACATACAGAGGGGTGGATGTGATGAGATGTTCTTGGCTTTCCTGGAAACTGGACTTGACCAAATTCCAGGTAGAACAAATGAGCTTGGCTGAGTAGCAATGCACTGGTCAGACTCAGAGAAGATCAAAGATGTGCTTCTCACTGGATCACAGAAGCCATCTGCCTCCCCTTCCTCTGCCTCCCACATCTCACAAGACTATTCTTGTTTTCATCTATCACACCCCACTGATAGAACGGAGGGACTGTTGAATTCTCCTGGAAAAAAATCCACTCAACAAAAGAATTTGCACCCTAGGTAGATGGATATGCCTGAAGCTATCTTACAGGAGGGCAGGGCAGAATGACTTCTTATATTGCACAGTGCAGTGCTTTGAAAGTGTGCACTGGATATTTCTGTCCACACAACTTTCAAACTCCCCTTATTTTTGAGGGCCACAACCCATGTCACTCCAACCTCCCATTCCTATGTCCCAGGCTTCTGTCTTATACATGGCAACCTGGCAGCTGTCTTAATGTAAATCATATCTGTTCTTTTGTCTTTATTGTGAAAGGATTTCATAGATGCAGTCATAATATCCAATGTACATATGTGAAAATGGAACCAGGTAAATAGAAAGGATGTGTGGGGTTGGAAAGATGGAGGAAAATGATGAAAAGGGTGGCTTGGGTCCGGATGAATTGTACTCAATTCCATTCTTGAAGAATTACCTTCTATTCTAAAATCACAGGACATCTTCCTTCCCCACTGTAACCAAACACCATTTCTTTCTTTTTTTATTTTCTGTTTTGTTCTTCTTTTTTTAATTGTGAAAATACCATACAGAGGGGTTACAATTACCTGGGCAAGATAATGAGCACATTTCTTATCAAGCATTGTAGCTTCCTCCTTTGTTTCCCCTTCCCATCCCTTCCCATCCTCCTCCCCTTCCCCCTTCCTCAACCCTCTCACCCCCACCCCCTGGCCAAAGTTGTAAAGTTCTTCTTTTCATTTGGGGGAAGATAGTTGAGCCCAACAACACCTATATTCTGTATAGCATTATCTTATCTCCTTTCATAATTCTAAATTAATATTTTTTAATTTTATTTTATTGTCAAGGTGATGTACAGAGGGGTTTCAGTTACATTCATAAAGTAATGAGTGCATGTCTTGTTGAACATTACTACCCCGTCCTTCATTTTTCTCCCACTTTCTCTCCCCCTAAACTCCCTACCCCACGTTGTAAAGTTCATTTCCAACATGCTGTCTTGTGAGTATAGTTTCTTTTCAGATCGTATAAATCTTTCGCCTTTTACTGAACCAAATTTTTTGACAAAGAATCTCCTACTAGTGATAATGCCATTTCAAATAGAACTTTCTTTTTTTCCTTCAAATAGAACTTTCTATGCTCATTAAAAAACAACTAAACTTTGGGTACCCATGATGTGCTAGGCAGAGTTAACTCTGTACTGTCCTTCATGTTTATAATATTCACAACAGCTATAAGATGTAGCTATCATCACTCTCACTTTATAGTTGAAGGAACTGAATTTATTTAACAAGCGAGAGCATGTATTCTTGTTCTAAAAGCACTGTTTTAGGAAGGGTAAGGATCAAAGCTCCTGTCACCCTGAGTCCTCCTGTGGTCCAACCATACCCCGTTCACCCTGTTATAAGATCAGGGATCATTGCTCCTTATTCCAATTCTCAAGGGATCTGGTTCCTTGGTACAGCACAGAAAGGCTACTTTTGCTACTTCAAAGCTTCTGGGTCCTATACAGTGAAGCAAATTTCTTATCGTTATTTTTTAGCCAGGTTGGTTTTCCTTTTTTTTTTCTTTTTTAATTATAGACTAGAGGTACTTTGTGTTCCATGAACAATCATCTTACTGACATGTTATTCTGAAGCTTGACTTCATTCACCATGACACATGCTGGTTATGAAATACACAACCGAATCAAGTTGTAATGAAGTGAGGCTGGGAAGGATTAAATTGGAATCTGAACTAATGCCAGCTAAGAGACCCTGCCTCCACTTTATTATTATTATTATGTTTAATAAACAATCATTCATGCTCCAAGGGAAGGGAAACAATCAGAGACACCTCAGGGGAGCCATAAAAGAAATGCTTTAAACCTTGAATAAAAACATGTTTGTTCAAACCCAGAGTTGGTCCCTTTTTTTTGTATTCAAAATGAATGCAGTGAATTCTGAATGCCCAGGGTGGCTGTGTTGAGAAGCAGAAAAGCAGAGTTCAAGTTTGCAGGATGGAGGCCTAGACACGCTTCTCCCCTCCTCCCAGCAAAACGGGCTACAGAAGAGAAAATGTGCCCCTCTTCAGGGAGCTAGCTTGTGCTTCAACTCAACATGATGACCACCTGATGAGCTAACCTGATTTGGGCTCTGCTCTGCCTCTCTTGAGGACCTGGAAATAGTCTGATCCCCTATGAGGAAAATAAAAAAAACACATCCAAAACTAAAGAGATTAGCTACATGCATGAGAACCTCAAAGAATAGATGTCACCCCAACTAAAGAAGGCAGAAATGGACTTAGACATCAAAGCAAAGCATAGCTGAAGGTTAAGCTATTATTGTCAAATTATTAACATATCCTCAAGAAATTATGTCTCTAAGGAGATTTACCTGCATGGAACATAGATAAAGGAACATTGTGAATAACAATGTATTGATGATTTTCAGTGTAAACCAGTAGATAGAGTGGGACAAGCCACTGGAGAGATTCATCTCTGCTGTGGGTAAGTGACATTGAGTAAGACATAATCAGAGACCTCCCAGTGCTAGGCTCTACAATCGTTCTTTTGGTCACTATAGGGATCAAACCAAAAGGCTTGCACTTACAAATACATTATCTCCAAGCTACCTTCCTCACCAGAGCCTCTCCATTTCCCATTCACATCTTAGGCGATATAAGGGTTCTGGCATATTCAGACTAAGGAGAGTTTGTGGCAGGTTTTCAATGTGGTTATAAACACAGGTAATCCAGGATGTAGAGAAATCACAAGTGGCTAGTAAGTCTGCGTTACTTCACAGAACTGAAGAGGTACAGAGGGGAGCTTTCATGAGACAGGAAATTTTAAAAAGGTGAAAAGGTTGCATTCTGGGGAGAGATAAAATGCTCCCTCCATTCCGATGACATGGTCCACTCCAAGCAACCTGGAAGCAAGAGTGCCAAAGAAATCACAATCTGGATCCTATCCTCTTCCCTCCCTTGGATCCAGAACCACAAGATGTCAGTGCAAAAGACAGCATTTTGACAAAATTCCTTTGGATCATCTCCCCATGGCAGAGAAGGCTGGAGAGGGAATCTAGAGAAAGCAAATGAAAGGTGTAGAATCCATTGTAGGAAAGCCAAGGGTGTGTTTAAGTTCTGGCCCTGTCATTTAGAGCTACGTGACCATGAGTGAATTATTTCCCTTCTCTAAGCTTCCACACCATCAGTGAAATGACAGCTAGTATTATCTATCTTGTGGGATACTAGAAGGATAAAAGGCTACTCTAGAAATTTCTCATGCACTTGCCTCACATCTTCTACAGCCACTGCCGTATCTACCAGGTGCTTAGATAAAGGAGCCTCCAGGCACCTCAGTTGAGCTGTGCAAACCTCCTGCACTCTGCACTGGATCCACCGTGGCCTTCACTGTGGGATGCCTATAGGAACGCATCCATCCTCTTGGACCAGGCACAAACTCAGAAACTGGAAGAATTTGCTACAGGCCAGGGCAATGTGTGATTGCTGGTGGAAAGAAGCCCGGGAACAAACACATAGATTATCTTAGGTAGACAATTTTAGAATACAGATTGTATAGAGGTCCTTTGGGATTAAACTCCACTTGCTCTCTACAAAAGCATACCTTGGGATCATCTTCTTTTGTTCTCTATTTTATTCTTTCTAGCCCACAAACTCTTATTCTCAAAGTAGACTAAGTGCACTCAAGCTGGCTTTGGGGGAAACAACAAAGAAAGAAAGAAAGATACTTTGGGCTTAAGTTATGCTTGTACTATGGGAAGGGTAAACAAAGGAGGAGGCTACAATGCTTGATAAGAAATGTACTCATTATCTTGCCCATGTAATTGTAAGCCCTCTGTACAGTAGTTTCACAATAAAAAAAATAAAAATTAAAAAAAGAAACAACATGAGACATTAAAAAAAAGTTATGCTTGTACTGAGCCTACAGTGGACACATGATAAATGCTGATCATTCCAATAATTGTGATGATCTCTAATTGTTCAAAGGGTTCCCTACTATTCAGAAGAACTTATATAAAGGGATACCTGTCACAACACAAAAACAATTTGGTACTGGTTGACATTTTGGTAAGTGTGGCTGAGGCTCAAGACAGGGTCTTCATCTGAGCTGTGAGGCCAGACCTGAGTTACCACTTTTTTGTAATTGAACATCTCATCCAGTACTCCTGCTTGTCTGGTTGTAAGAAGCGTCTGTCTCTGGAGAAAGTAAATCCTCCTTTCTGGGGAGCATCCATGAGCTGAATGTAGGAGTCTGTTTCCTTGGTTCCCTAAGGAGCCAGAGTTGAACGTTCTCTCCAGGGGAATCTTGGTAAGAAGATGCAGCAATAGAAAGCCTAATCCATGCTGAAACAAGTCATGGCTTCTCCAAAGCTTCCATCTGAGTCCTAGTTGTTCAGGTAGCTGTTTATAAAAGGCTACTGCTAGCTGGGCACCAGTGGCTTGTGCCTGTTAATGCTAGCTAATCAAGAGGATGAGATCTGAAGATTGAAGTTCAAAGCCAGCCCTGGCAGGAAAGTCAGTGAGATGTTTATCTCCTACCAAAAAGGCAGAAGCAGACCTGTGGGCTCAAGTAGTAAAGCCCCGATCTTAAGCGAAGAAGCTTATGGATAGTACCCAGGCCTTAAGTTCAAGTGCTAGTACTGGTGTAAAACAGAAGCAGAGACAGAGGGAGATAGAGACAGAGAGACAGGAGAAATAGAGATAGAGAGACTAGAGGGAGAGACCACTCCTAGAACCTGCCTATGTGAAGGATCAGAACACAAAGTTTTACTGATCTTTGTCCACATGCTAAGCACTGTCAAAGAGTTTTACATGATTTATTTCATTTAAACCCTATAACAATCTTATGCAATGAGCAGCCTTGTTCCCATTTTGCAGGGAATACAGTGAGGATCAACCACCTTGCTCAGATAACCAAGTGGCAGATTTAGGATTTGAATACGATTGCACCTGACTCCAAAAGCAGTGCTCCTTCCTCTGTTGAGAGCAATAACAGCAATGCAGGCAATAATAAAATGTTAGCTTTCACTCAAGTAATAAAGGATACTATAGGAAATACACAAGGAGGGTTTTGTTCATCTTGGCTTAGATGTAGTCAGTCTCCTTGGTTTTGACTTCTCTCAGGAAAAGCAGAAAGTAGTCAAATCAATAGAGAGGATAGGAGGAAAGGAGTCCAAGGCTTCCTGGTCATATGCAACGTAGAAGAAGTCAGTTCCTGTATGTCCGTAATTTGTGGGATATTATAGGACCCTAAATGTCAGCTGGGCAGGGGAAGGTGGGACACTACACCCATCCAATCTGCCCCCTAGTTTCCAGCAAGTAAAGGTTGGCAATCTGTATTAATTACAGATATTACTGATTTATTTATTTATTTTGTTCATTAGTGGAAGTCTCAGTATGATACTGATAAAGGATCATAATTGCTTTCTTTTATTTGGTAATTTGCAATAGAGCCCCAGTTTTTCCATTCTTATTTCATCTCATAAATCACAGAAAAGCACAATGATTGAGAATCAGTATAGTATACAGCATATACTGGTAGGGGGGTTGGTTTTTTTTTTGGGTGGGTCCGGTCGTGGGGCCTGAACTCTGAGCCTGGATGCTGTCCCACAGCTCTTCAGCTCAAGGCTAGCGCTCTACCACTTGAGCCCCAGCTCCACTTCCGGCTTTTTTTCTGCTTACGTGGTGCTGAGGAGTCAAACCCAGGGCCTCATGCATGCAAGGCAAGCGCTCTACCACTGAGCCACCTTCTCAGCCCATATGCTGGTGTTTATGTGCCATTATTTTACACATAAAACCTTTACTAATTACCAATAAATTTGAGATCAGAGTGCTTCATGACTGGGTATAGATATTTGTATATATGGATACACATACATATATGTTCACTATAGAGAGAGACACTTAGGTAGGTAGATGATAGATAGTACAGATACATATGTAGGTATTTATTTTCTTTCCAATGTACAAGTTTCAGATGAGTGTGGTCCAGCCAGCAGTGTCCTACAACTAGCAGCTCTTCACACTTTCCACCCTAGTTTAAGAACTATGCATTTGGGATGCTGGTGCAATGATGTTTTCTTCTGTTTTGCAGCACCTTTATTCATAACTCCTTTATGTTTCACTGCTGTAGCTTGTGGATTCCTCCCAGGCTGACACCAACCACTGTGTATTTAAAGAAGGGCAGATCTTTGGTGTGACCATTAATGTGTCTAAGAAGGAAAAAGTAAGCTTTATGAATTTTGGTTGCTTAGCAACAATTAAGCATATTTCCATAGGCTCTTTTGAAAATATATATATCTTTGTTTATAGTGATAGCTTCTGACTTTATAGTTGAAACTATTTTAAACATCACGTTCTCTTATGAAAACATATCCCTATCCTGCTGGAGTCAGTCAGTGCAGACTAGAAGTACAGGCTTTGCTAGATTACCCATTTAGGATGATGTCTCAGAATATCTATCTGACTATACTTTAACATCAGGAGTTTGTTGACAGTAAGGGCTACTATAAAAAAGAGCTATAAAAACGTGTTAATATATTTAAGAAAAGGTGATGCTAAAGCCAGTGCTAATGAAGTTGATTATTATGTTTCTCTTTTAAATGACACATTACATCATTTGCAAGGAAATGGATGAGCCTGGAAAAATATGCTAAGTGAATTAAGTCAGGTTCAGAGGGACAAATGATGTATGGTTCTCTCATGTGAATTTATAAATATATAAGCAAACGTATACAGGAGTCATATGAATATGCACACAAACATGCTAACTAAACTATAGTATGCACAGGGGAGGATGCCAATGGTGTAATTCTTTTGAACAACTAACAGTTTAAAAATGAATACCAGAAAGCCTGCTGTGGGCTTATCAAGCGGAAGGGTGTTTGAAATCAAAAGAAATGGATCAGACAAATGGAGAGAGGAAGAACAGGTAAAAGCAGTTAATGTGCATATATGAAAATGGAGCCAGAAAATAGATGGGAGCGAATGATGGAAAGGATGACACTGATCAAGATGCATTGTACTCATTAACTGATATATTAAAGTGGAACCCCCTGTACAACTGCTTATAGGAAGGACGGAAGGAAGGAAGGAAGGAAGGAAGGAAGAAAGGAAGGAAGGAAGGAAGGAAGGAAGGAAGGAAGGAAGGAAGGAAGGAAGGAAGGAAGGAAGGAAGGAAGGGAAGGGAAGGGAAGGGAAGGGAAGGGAAGGGAAGGGAAGGAAGGAAGGAAGGAAGGAAGGAAGGAAGGAAGGAAGGAAGGAAGGAAGGAAGGAAGGAAGGAAGGAAGGAAGGCAGGCAGGAAGGCAGGAAGGCAGGCAGGAAGGAAGGAAGGCAGGAAGGCAGGCAGGCAGGCAGGGAAGGAAGGAAGGAAGGAAAGAAGGAAGGAAGGAAGGAAGGAAGGAAGGAAGGAAGGAAGGAAGGAAGGAAGGAAGGAAGGAAGGGAAGGAATATTATTGATAAAAACTTGCTTTTCTTTTAAACATGAATACTAGGAATTTTAAAAATAAATATTCAACTCACTAGTAGTAAATAACTACAATTCTGGATTCCAATATGAGTTAATCCATCCCCATCCAGGGAGTTTTGGTATTGTATCTTGATTTAAGTTTTACCTGGCTAGGCTATTTATATCCTTACATTAAGAACCTGTGTTCTATATCTATATCTATTCTTTTTTTAAATATTTTTTTCTCCTTTAATTTTATTTCTTTCATTTATTCACTTTTCCCCCGCTGTGTATGTGGTACTGAGGAATCGAACCCAGGGCTTCATGCATGCTAGGCAAGCACTCTACCAATGAGCCACATTCCCAGCCCTCTATATCTATTCTTATCTAACTATAGATATATCTATGTATTTATCTAGCTATACATATACTTATCTATATGTATTTATATTTGTGGATATAGATATTATATATATTATGTATTACAATATAAATATCTATTATATAATGTGTTGTATTAAATATACTATATCTATTATTTATGAATTTATCTATAAATATATCTATATAATATATAGAGATATATAGACATATAGAAAGCTATACACAGACATATAGAAAACTAGTCATTAAGCTTTGTAATATTTAATAAATAAATATTATTAAACAAGTCCTGGTACTGTTGTTTTTCCCTTGTAACTTCAGCTGATTACATTAGTTTTCCAGTAACCTCTTTGTTTATTTCAGCACTTCAAATAATATCGAGCACTTGGAAACAGACTCTGGTTTATGTTGGAAAACAAAAACATGCTTGAGTAAGTTAGGGAACTTATTGAAGAAAATCGATAAACCTGGATTGTTCCGTTATTAAGGTTCCATTTAAAGTTCCAATCTTACCTCAGGGAACATGGGAGAGGCCAGGAGCTTTAGGTGTTCTGATACACAGTGATGAAGTCTCTCAGTGTGTTATATTTCTTTTTCTTCCCTTCCTTCCTTCCTTCCTTCCTTCCTTCCTTCCTTCCTTCCTTCCTTCCTTCCTTCCTTTCTTTCTTTCTTTCTTTCTTTCTTTCTTTCTTTCTTTCTTTCTTTCTTTCTTTCTCTCTCTCTCTTTCTTTCTTTCTTCCTTCCTTCCTTCCTTCCTTCCTTCTTTCCTTCCTTCCTTTTTATACCACTATCAATTTAGAGGGTTCCATAAAATTTGGGGGAAAAAGACAGATGGCTATCATTTGAGGCATTTTTTGCAAGCTTAGCCTTACTGATTTCAGTCCTTTTGTTTTTAACACAATTGACAGCCACAAGTGAAGTTCTACCAACCATTCTCTCCAGGAGTCACTCAACGCCCCCAATACCTCTAAAAACATATGGACTTATACCTCTGCATACAAATGAGTAAACAGAGGACTCTACTGCACATCTTCTGACTGGCAACCAGAGATTTCCAGTGAAGTTGTCCCAAAACACAAACATTGAACCCATAATACCAGGGTATGGCCAATAAACTTGTAATCTAATCGATACATGTTTCATAGAATAATCTTCATGGAATAGTCAGATCTGTATGGTTTTAGATTTAGCAATGCAAAAATGGTTCAGGGCTGATAACAGACACTGGATGACTCAACTCCTCCATACATAAAATATTTAAAACTATTTATCCAGAAAGAACTGGAAAGACAAACTTATGTTCTTAGATAAAATAAATCAACATCACAGAGAGCTTTTTCAAAATGATTTATAAATTCAATGAATCAGCAACAAAATTGTCATTTGATTGTTTTCTTAATATGCTTACATGTGTCAGTTACAACATATAGACGTTAAAAAATAAAGTGAGAAAGAATAACTAGAAAAAAAAGAAACGTAGAAGCCCTTGGGGATGTGTTGGCTATAATTTTAGATATTAAAATCAATTTAAGTTGATATATAATTTATATTGAACTTTTATAATTAAACAAAATAGGAATGATGAACAAGCATGTATAGCAACGGAATATAAAAAAACAGATCCAATCATATATGTAATTTAGTGTGTATTAAAGGCAGTGTCTAAAACTAGTAGGGGAGAAATTACTTAAGTTGTAATATGCAAGTGAATAACCACTTAACTAAAAGTAGATTCATCTTTATTATGTACCCAAAGATGTATTCTAAATTGATTGGATATTTAAATGTTTTTTAATCAAATTAAATCTTTATAGATATTAGAAAAAATGATGAATTATGCCCTAATCTAGAAATGTCTTCCCCAAGACAAACAATTCAAATCCCTAAGGGGGAGGAGGAGTGAGAAGCGTATATTTGACATGATTAAAATATAAAAAGAAAACTGCTTGGCAAAAAATAAGCACAAGGAATTTCAATAGCTAAATGACAAACAGATTCGCAATTTACATGTCCTTTTTTTTCTCTTTGTGCTGGTCCTAGGGCTTGTATTGGAGCCTGGGCATTGTAATTAAGCTTTTATGCTTAAGGCTAGTGTTCTACTAGTTGAGTCAAAGCTCTGCATCTGTTTGTTTGTTTGTTTGTTTTGTTGTTAATTGAGATAAGAGACTCATGGACTTTCCTGCCAGGCCTTGCTTTGTTGTTTTTTGCTTTTTTTGTTTTTGTTTTTTTTTTTTTTGTTGGTCATGGGGCTTGAACTCTGGGCTTGGGCACTGTCCCTGAACTCTTCAGCTCAAGGAGAGCGGTCTACCACTTGAGCCACAGTGCCACTTCCCCAGGCCTTGCTTTGAACCACAACCCTCAGCTCTCAGTATCCTCAGTAGCTAGGATTACAGGTGTAAGTCCTAGTACCTAGCTACTACATCTCCATTTTTAATATACAAATATTTTCTAAAGTAAGAAATTTTTCAGAAAAAATGAGCAAGAAATGCTAGAAACAAGTTCAGAGAAAGTAAAAACCCATTAAAGATGTTTAGCTTCACTCTTCAGGGGTTTTGAAATTAAAACTACACAGATAACATTTCTCAATCAAATGGACAAAATTCATCAGTTTTTAAAATGTTGGTAAATTTAAAATAATTTTTTATATTTCTGTTCCTGAAAACAATAAATCTAGAAACAAAGATCAACCCTGTAGTAATGAATAGCCTCATTGCTCACAATGTGGTCTCTGAATAATATTTCCACTAAGAAGAACTAGGGCTCCTTGATTCCAAGCCTAGAATAACAAATGTGTAGTAGGAATGGAGCATTTCTGCATATCAATTTGCAAAGACTGTCTTAACTTCCACTGAGGGACTGCCAAAAGGATGGAGGAGCTAACTTGGAGAGTTATTCATGAGCTAAAAATAGCATCAGTAAATTGAGAATCTCTCTGAAATAGAAGTAAAGCAAAAAAAAGGCTGTGGGTGTGGATCAAGTGGTAAAATGCTTGCCTAGAAAAGAGAAGGTCTTGAGTTCAAAACTAGCACTGAAATAAATGAATGCATAAATAAAAATGTTATGAGCTATTGACAGTTGGCCAAATTTGGGTACCGTACCTTTTTGTAAATAAGTTTTATTTACAAGTGCTTTATTTAAAAATGCTGACACACATCAACACCCATTTATTTATGCATTATCACAGACCATTTTGTGGTATAATGCCAGAGCGGTGACAGAGTTCATATAATTCCCCAAATTTCAAGTACTGGTTCCGTATCCCTGAACAGATAAAGTTTGCCAGCCTCTTGATTAGAAGAAACTTAAAAGAAATATAAAACAATTGAACTGTGAAGCAGGGGGAGAGACTGCAGTGCAAATGGGTAGAGATGTAACAATGAAATCCTCCCTGCATAATTAATGTAAGACATTTTTTAAAAAATATAATTAGATTTTATTTTGAAAATTATTCAAACAATGAATCTGAAAAATCAAAACAAAAGGCTCAAAGAAAATGGGACAAGGTAAAGAGCTGTTAGAAGTTAGAGGGTTCTGAATAATAAGAAAAACAAGGATATATTAAGCTAAAATTAAAAGACTGCTCATGGGTTATAAGGTCACAGTGTGACTGTGAATGAAAAGGTAAAAGGAAATCTAGAATATTCCACTAACTATGGTGACTGGACACCACCAGGGGTCAGCTAGTAAAAGCATTTTTAGAACTAGCACTCTAAACGTGCAAATACTGTATGTACAAGTACCATAGAGACAAAGAAGGGTAGAGACTGCTTTTGTCAAATTCCACAGCTGAAAAGCAGAGGGGGTATCTGGCATCTGGAGACAGAAGCTAACATAAGACCACCACTATAGGCAAGAAAAAAGCAAAAGAAAAACAAGCAAAACAGGTGTGAATATTATAGGCTTGAAGCAGAAATGCTATGTTGTTTATTTCATATGGTATTGAGTAAATCATTCATTTCAGGCACATACACACACACACACACACACACACACACACACACACACACACACACACACACACACACACACACACACACACACACACACACACACACACACACACACACACACACACACACACACACTTTAGGATTTTAATCCTTTTGATCATTTTGGTTTTCCAAAACAGATCTTTTCAAGAATCTGAGGCAAACTGTAGTAAGTTTGAATTGGAAGCCTCATCTTTCAAGAAAAAAAAAAATGAAGAATTTGGGCCTATGTCACACACCAAACATTGTATGAGATACCATTTGAAGAAAGACTTCATGCAATGAGACACTTCTCAGACAGACTTCAAAAATCACAAGAAGAAGCTGGGTGCTAGTGGCTCATGCCTGTAATCTTGGCTACTCAGAAGGCTGAGATATGAGGATTGTGGTTTAAAGCCAGCCTGGACAGGAAAATTCTATGAGACTCTTATCTTCAATTAACCACCAGAAAACTGGAAATGACACTGTGACTCAAAAAATGGTAGAGTGCTAGCCTTGAGCAAAAGAGCTCAAGGACAAAGCCCAGGCCCTGAATTCAAGCCCCATGACCAACAACAAAAAAAAAATTGCACGAAGGGAACATCTTAACTTTAAGTTCTTTCTCTCTAGGCTATCTGGTCTTCTCTTTAAACACCACTGGTAAAGCCTGTGTTCACATTCCAGCCTCCTAAATGGACTTCCCAGTCAGCAATGCAGCTTGGTATGATCCCAGAACACTCCCTGCCCTACAAAGCTGAAATAGAAAGCAATTTGCTGCCCTCTAGCTCTGCTTTGATGATCTGGGATCCTCCTAAACATTGCCTTTGATGGGCTTCTTTCTGTCAGCAACTACAATATCACTTTCTCTAATTAACTCTGATATTTCTTCTGAGCTTTTTTTCTTATGAGGCAAAATCATGTTTAATTCAGAAGGGCTATCACTACCTTGATGAATGGAGAACAGCACAAAAACACAGGCTTGAAGAGAAGTAATAAAATCAGAATGATGACATCCCTTCAACGTGGTCTTTATAGAAGTTCCCTGGATCAAGGTGTAAAACTGTACTGGCCTTGGTTTCAACGAATCAATCAAGAAAATGTGTTATATATGTATAGACATATACATATACTTACGTATGTGTGTATATACATATGCACCATATACAATGGAATTATACTCATATATCAGGAAGAACATTATGTCATTTTCAGGGTAATGGATGGACTTCGAAAAATTATGTTAAATGATATGCATCAGGCTCAGAGAGACAAAGAGCACATTTTTTCTCATATGTGGAAGTTAGATCTAAATTACAAACATACATGTAAATGTATTCTGGGTCAAATGCATATCTATAAAAACATACTGACCAAAGTATGGGATACACAAGGGAATATTCCAGTGGTGTAACTCCTCTGCACAACTAACATAGTTTAATAAAATGAATATCAAAAGGCTGACACATGTGGTAATGGGAGAGAAGAAGGTCAAGGGGAGGTGGGAAGGAAAGGTAAGCAAACTCAGTCATAATATTCAATCTACATATATGAAAATGGAACCAGGTAACTTGGGGTGATGGATGGGATTGGGAGACAGGGGAGATCAATGGGGGAGATCATGGGGAGGTGACATTGATCAAGATGCATTATAATCATAAGTTGATATATTGAAATGAAACCCTTTTGTAAAAATATTTAAAGAGAATAACAAAATTTAAACAAATAAATACCATTGGCTTTCCATTGTAGCAGAACACTTCTGAAGCAGAGCTGGTTCAAACTACACAGTAGCTGGAAAAGTTTACAGAAAGTCAGTATGTAGTGTTTATTTGCCTCAATATTGTTTTGAAAATATGCTGTTGGTTGTTTTGAAAATATGCTGATGGATGACCTAGTTTGTGTAATGCACCTCATAGGAGTGCAAAACATATTTTCTGTCTGCTGACCAAAAATCATGTCTCAAACAAAATCTTCCTTTGTTTCATGTCAACTCATTTAAGAGTACACGCAATTCAAATCAAATGCGTATCTGTCTCTTGAATGTCTCTAATGTTGACCAACACAGAGAGATTAGGAGCCTGGATTATCCCAAACCAGATTACAAATCATCACCTGCATTTATCTTGAAAAGCTGGACCAAGTTTTGGTTTACTCCTATAATTCTAGCTTCTTGAGAAGCAGAGATGAAGAGAATAAGAGATGAAGGTTAGCTCAGGCAACAAGTTTGCAAGATCCCATCTTAACACCACTACCACCAATGTTGGGAATGATGGCACATGACTGTTTTCCTAGCTACACTGGAAAGGTTAATCATAGAACTGCCATCCAGGCTAGCTGTAGGCATACACATGAGATTCTACTGGAAAAATAACTATAGTACAGAGAGGTGGGGTTACAGCTCGAGCAGTAAAACAACTTTCTGGCAAGTATGGGGCCCTTGTTCAAAACCACTACCAGCAACAATTTTTAAAAGGTATTTTCTTTTCCATAATTCTCGTTAAACTTATCGTTAGAAAACTCATCGTGTATTGCAATAATTTGGACGTGCTCTATATGGCAGAAATAGACCCAACTTTCATTTGAATTGCTACAGATGACCCAGGGCATTTTCAGTCTACACAATATTAAATTAGGAATTTTGTCGCCTTGAAATATCTCAGTTTAAGGCCTATGGGTCAAAGTGAAATTCTACTCTTTCGTTTACCAGGCCAAAAAATATCAAAGACATTTTGACAGCACTGAAGGCATGAGTAGATTTCCCAGATCAGATTTCTGCTAGCATGCTGGCATTTTCTTGAACCTGGGCCAGGTTTGAACCCCAACTCCAGTTGAAGAATTTGCAAGCATATCCAAAGGACTTGCATGTATTCAATTACCTGGGGAAATGGTGTCTGCAGAACACATAAGCCTTTGAAAATGTACATAGATATGAAAGGTTGAAAACAAGTCCTTTGCGCTTTATAGCTCTTCCATTGTCTACTTTTCAGTATAAAACAAACCACTAGATCCTGTGAGTGGTCAATCTCTGCCTCCCAATATCCTGCCATCTAGAAATTGTTCCATACTCCCCTTCATCAGGCGATCTGACCACACAGCAGATTCCCAGACTCACTGGCCCCCAGGTACCTCTGACACAAAAAAAGTATGTGTGGGGCTTGCTATGTGGCCTACTGTGGCTGCTCAATAGTCCTGCATTCAGATGTAACTTCACCAGGTCAGAATAAAAATCAGATCATCTTCTCTCTGTTTCTATATGCTGTCATTCTATATTGCTTTGCTACTTGGGATCATATTCATTTCTTAAGCAGAAACCTTAAATTTTTAACCAATAATGAGCTACAGTAAGCCCTCGGGTTATATCTCAGGAAGACCTCACAAGTCAGTTCTTTCTCAGGCTGTGCTTGAACAATTGCCTATTATGAATGTTTGGTTATACGAAGGTTTAAATTTTTTAATTCAATGGATATGCAACCTCACTTATATTTTTGAGAGATGTGCCAATTGGCATTCTTCTGTACATTGTGGTGTTTTGGTTTTTATTTTTACTCGGACACTTTGGAATAAGGAAGATCCTTGAGTTTTGATAAGCTCAAATCAATCAACCTGTATATATACATTTTGGCTTAATCTCGAGTCATAAAGAAGCGCTGTGAAAAGCAGCTTGGCAGCATCTCCCTGAAGAATTGCACTGAGTCAATGTAGGACCTGAGTCTTTCCCTGTCATTGACTCCAATGGCTGTGAGTTAGTTCCTGCAGCTGATCAGTGACTGTGAGATCAGCTCAGACATTCCTCCAATATATTACTTGGTGAAAACAATTAAGATGGTAACTTTTATCCAATGCACATTTCACTGTAATAAGAAAGAAAACCAAAAGGATTGAATTCATTGGCCATGTTTGATGATCAAGAGTTTTAATATTAACTAAAGCTGTATGAATTGAACTTTGCCATAGTCAAAGATGTCAATTTGAATTGAATAGTCACAGTGGGCCCTACATTAGATTTATGAAATGTTCAGAATCTTCAACTCACTATAGTTCCCACCTCCTCTAACCACACGATTCACTCCACATACTTCTTGCCTAGACCCTGAAGCCATTTGATTTTACAGCTAGCTCCTCATGCAGAAAGATGGAAAGAGGAGGTCATAACTTTTCCTTTTGATCACATGTAGAGTCAACTTCCTTGCAGGGATTTGACATATCTGCCACTGCAATTTTTGATTTGTTCAAATTGAGTAAGAGGAAGGAGGCAGGTAGTAGAGATTCTATAAAGAGACTTCTTATCTCTTATCTAAGAGTCACATCCTGAGGCCAAACTTGGATGGAAAATTTTCAGAACCATGTTTTTTGCTTTGTGATAGTAAGAATTCCCACTGGATTTTGTCTCTATGTCAGAAGTTTCTCTCGTGTGTGTGTGTGTGTGTGTGTGTGTGTGTGTGTGTGTGTGTGTGTGTGTGTGTGTTGTAGCTTCCACTCAAGGCTATGTTCTTATGCTGACAGTCTACCACTAAAACCACACCTCCACTTCTAGCTTTCTGTTACTTAACTGGAGATAAGAATCACAGGGATGTTTTTGTCCCAGCCCATGCTAATTGAACCATGATTCTCAGATCTCGACCTCCTTAGTAGCTCGGATTACAGGCATGAGCCACCGGCACCTGGCAAAGGCTATTTACACAAGTCTTTGTGTAGGTAAGGCAGAGGGACTGTCTACAACAGGTATAATGAATGTTTGATCTTGTCGGAATCAGTTCCTTTTTAGCATCAGTCAAAGATGTCTAGAAATATTCTTTGCTGTCCAAATAGTTTCTGGACTTCCTGATGTTGCATCATAGGTGACATTTTGCATAGTTTTTAAATCTTCACTTAGCTTTTTGACAAAGATGCAAGAGAAACCCAGGGGAGGAGGTCAGCTGCAATGCTTCCAAACCTCTCCTCCAAGAGACATGCATTATTTGATGAACAGCTGTTGGATTTCACTGGGTCACCAGTTATGAGGCAACTCTCCATCTTCAGAACCCATTCTTCCCTCTCTGAATTGTCCATAAGAGCCATGTCAGATGGTCCCAATTCTCCAGTATATTTCTAGTGTATTTTTACTTTTCCAGTATAGCCTTCCTCAGCAAGGCAGAGATTTTTTTTAATATAATAACTTGCAACACTCCTTCCATGCCTGCGCCATGGTACGTAGGCCTGGAAATAGAAGGCAGTTGTGTGTGGCCAGGGCTAATGGAGTTTAGGAGAAACTGTATAAAATTTAGACCCAGGAGTTAAGGGAAACTGGATGGAGGGTCAAGCCAGGAAATAGAGATTTTATCTTTTCTCTTTATATGTTAGAGGTTTACAAATAGGAATTGCTGGTAATATAGAAAAGATTTTTAAAAGCTTCTTTAGTGTTTTCTTAAATGCTAACAAAAAACTCAACAATTTTAGTCTCTAAGGATCTGTGAATAAAACTTTCAATCAAAGCATTAGTGCTACCCCTGCTCTGGATATGTTTGGATGTGTTTATTAAAGTATAACACCCCACAGAACTAACCCCTGAACTATCTGGCCTTCTTAGATACTGTTGTTTATCTAAGAAAACCAGACCACCATCACATCACGGAAAACACTTTGCCCTTTGCTCAGTTTCTAAACAGCCTGGATGTCTGAAGAAATGTAAACCTGTGGACCATTCAAGTAGCCAGAAATTGAACCAAGCCTTTGTTCCAGTCCTGGCAGAGGCACATTGAAAGGAAGTGATGCTATCATCACATGATATGGTTTGAGCATGTCCTCTGATTTTTTGGTTCTCAGTGTGGTGGGAACTTTCAGAGATGGTGCTAAGTGGCAGGTGATAAGGTCATCAGAGACCCTCCAGGTAGCTTTTGTGGAAACTTGGAGAGTTCCCTGGAGAGTGAATTGTCATAATAGAATCAGCTGACCCTACTCCATTCTCCAGTTTCCTTGTTTTAATGTAAGATTGCTCTCACACACATACCACCATGATGCTATGATACCCCGATCCCCTCTGCCCTGATGCCCTCATCATAGGCCAAATCAAAAGGACCCCTGATATTGGATTTTCCAGTCCCTAAACTAAAAGCCCAATAAGCTCATTGTCTTTACAAATTACCTAACATTGAGTATTTTGCTATAGCCTCAGAAAACAGATTAAGACAAGAAGTGTTTCAGATGAGAACACAGCTGACATCTCATTGTACAAGTAAGTGTCTAAGACCCGCAGCATTGGTGTTGTGCTAAGACTTGGGTTGCTGAAACCTCCCACTCAGACTAGGACCCATTGCAGATGGAAAACATACCAAACAGCTTCTACGAGAGTGTCAATAGCAGAGAGTTTCTTGGGCCACAAGTGGTGTGGCTGATGGCTTCCATAGGCCAAGTAGAGAGATCTGGAGTAGACCAATAGAGAAAATAGTGGTCTTTGGTCGCCACAAAAGGAGACTGACAGAGATGAAATAAACATGTGGGTATGCGTGTGTTTCCAGATCAGATAGTATGGAACTAGACTTAAGATCACAAAAAAATAGGTAAATGGCCAAATTTAGAGTAATTCAGAGTGCTCAGTATAGGAGCCCCTACTGACAATGGTATGAGCAGGATGCAGAGATCAGGAGGGAAGGCACAGCACCTTCAGATACGCAACCCTCTTCCAAAGAAAATGGTGAAGGAAAGAAGGTATCACAGCAACCCAGAGTCCAAAAGGATGCCTTGTAGAAGTTCTTTTTTTTATGTTTTTTAATTGTAAAAATGCTGTAGAGAAGGGTTACAGTTACATGAGCAAGGTAATGAGTACATTTCCTGTTGAGCATTGTTGCCTCCTCCTTTGTTTTCCCCCTACCATCCTTTCCTCCTACCTCCACAACTATGCCCTCCCACCCTGGCCAAAGTTGTAAAGTTCGTTTTTTGACATAACTACTTGTACATCTCATTGTTGCAATGGGTCCTCCTGTATCTCTGTTTTAACAATTTGTTTTTTCCCTTCCCCTCCACATATACCAGCATCATATATAGTGAAAGCAGGGGTTATACCATGGGGGAAGGACATACAAGGCAACAAAGACATAATCTTATAAATATGTTAGAAACAATCCCATGAAAGATCTCTCTCTCTCTCTCTCTCTCTCTCTCTCTCTCTCTCTCTCTCTCTCTCTCTCTCTCTCTCTCTCTATTTCTCTCTGTCTCTCTCTCTGTCTCTCTCTGTCTCTCTCTCTGTCTCTCTCTCTGTCTCTCTCTCTGTCTCTCTCTCTGTCTCTGTCTCTCTCTCTGTCTCTGTCTCTCTCTCTCTCTCTCTCTCTCTCTCTCTCTCTCTCTCTCTCTCTCTCTCTCTCTCTCTCTCTCTCTCTCTCTCTCTCTCTCTCTCTTTTTGTCAGTCGTGGGGCTTGAGCTCTAGGCCTGGGAGCTCTAGGCCTGGGAGCTGTCCCTGAACAATTCAGCTCAAGGCTCATGCTCTACCACTTGAGCCATCAAACCACTTCTAGTTTTCTGGTGCTTTTTTTTGTGATTAAGTGATTACATAATTTCCCAAAATTCACAGTATTGTGGAATAATGATGCTCATTTAAAGTCACAAGCTCATTCTAACTTTCCTGGAGCAAATTGTCTATCACGGTCTATAACATATAACGGTGTACACATATACACCATACATGTGATCAGCAGCATGGAGATATTTAGCAGTGGTTTGACCAGATGAGTGGAAGTTCTTTGTTTCTTAAGTCCTGTTAATTTTGTCGTATCACCTAACATTTTGGATTTAACATCCGCTTATCAGGGAGACCATGTACCTTTTGTCTCTTTGCTCCTGGCTTACCTCACTCAACATGATTTCTTCTAGCTCCACCCATTTCCTTGCAAATGCCATTATTTTGTCATTTCTAATGGCTGCATAATATTCCATTGTGTATAGATAACACAATTTTTGGATCCATTCATCTGTGGTGGGGCATCTGGGTTGTTTCCATATCCTAGCTATTGTGAACAGTGCCGCAATAAACATGGAGGTGCACGTGTCCTTGTATATTGGTTCCTGTTGTTCAGGGTAGATGCCTAGAAGTGGTATGACTGGGTTGTAAGGGAGGTCAATCTTTAGCTTTCTAAGGACCCTCCAGACTGCTTTCCAAAGTGGTTGTATAAGTGTACATTCCCACCAGCAGTGTAATAGGGTTCCTCTTTCTCCACATCCCCTCCAGCATTTGTCGTTGGCTGATTTGTGGATGTGGGACATTCTGACTGGGGTAAGGTGGTATCTCAGGGTTGTCTTTATTTGCATTTCCTTCACCACCAGGGATGATGAACATTTCCTCAGGTGTTTCTTTGCCATTTTTATTTCTTCATCTGAGAAGTCCCTCTTTAGTTCTCTTGCCCATTTAGTAATTGGTTTGTTAGGTTTGGGGGGGGGGTTAATTTCTTGAGTTCCCTGTATATACTGGATCCTAACATCATCTTATATGGTCATATGTACATCAGAGCTGAGAGCTGTGGTTGAGGATAGATCCTTACCCTGCAGCCCTGGATAGAGGGATCTGGGCATCCTCCCACCCTCACCCCTGCAGTACTACATATTGACCCAATCCAGAGAATAAGGACCAGTGTTGTAGCCCATTCAGCCTCTCTGTTAAAAGCAAGGTGAACAAGGGCAAAGAGATGCAACTGGGAAAGGAGAAGACAGGGCAAGGAGGGACACCTTTTCCCTTGCAGAGAACACAAAGGAAAGGAAAGTAGTAGGCTACTGTCAACAGCTTACTCCTAGATTCTAAACACCATGAGATTAGTTTTACATAACTAGCAATTTCATTCCTATTTTGTACAGTCACTTTAAGACAATTTACATATTTTATTTCTTTTAAGCTTCACAAACATCCTGTGATCTAAATATTAGATTTGGTGCATTACATTTCATTACAAATGAAACCCAAAGTTACCAAGAAAGTGAGTAGAGTTGGGCACAGTTGCTCATTCCATTAATCCTTGCTACTTGAGCGGCAAAGATCAAGAAGGTTATGGTTCAGGGTCAGCTTGGACAAAGTAAATAAATTAGGGAGAGTCCATATCAACAAAAACCTGAGTATAATGGTGTTCACCTACCATCTTAGCTACCACAGAGGAGTAAGTGGAATAAAGAGAGCTGATGTGGGCCATAAAATAAAATAACATTGAGAATTTGTCTAAAAAAACTGACTAAAGCAAAAAGGGATGGAGGTGTAGATCAAGCAGTAGAGTGTCAATCTAATAAGCTAGTTTTCTGAGTCCAAACCCCAATACCACCAAAAGAATAAAAATGATGAGGGGAAAGAGGAGGAGGAAAAGAGGAGGAGAAAAAGGAATGGGAAGAAGAGGAGGAAACGAGGAAGGAGGAAACAAGGAAGGAGTAGGGAAGAATTGACTTAAATATGAATCTTTGGGACTCCAAGGTCTGTTTTTTGGACCTTGCTCTAAACAACTGGAAAAGCACATCAAAATGAGTGGCCCTAAGTGGCTGAGTCTCTATGACTACTTGTAATCAAATGAAAACCATGAACTCTACCAGAGGCAGGGAGGGGACCAGGTTCCAGCGAGCTGCCTCTCATCATCAGTTCTAGTTGGAGAAGGGCCTGTAGTTTTAAGTTGTGAACATTTTTGGTTAGCTGGTAGCTTGGTTGGCTTTCTTGAATAAAATGTTGATTGAATAAACATTTATCAACTGTCCTCTATGATACCATGCAGGTGTCATGCCACCTGCATCTTTAGAAAAAAAAATCACTTGTCTTCATGTCATAAGAGTAGATCTCCATGCTGGTCTACATCAACTACCTTCTCCCTTTGAGAATGGTGGAAGACTACAGGCTGTCACACCCTCATTAATTTGACAAACAGTTATTCAGAACCACTAGGTGCTGGACACTGTTACAACTGTCTCAGGGAATTGCTTCTTCAAAAGAGAGGGAAAAAAGTACTCTATTGGATTTAAATACATATGCATTATTGAAGGGTTTGACTATATCCCAAGGATTTTTCTAGATCAGGACAAAAGCATTCTTTCCTTTTACTTTTCTTTCTTTTTAAAACAATAATTTTTAAGCTGTTGACAAAGGGGTTTTAATTCAGCATGTGAGTTCATGAGTATAATGCATCTTGATCAGTGTCACCCCTTCTATCATTCTCCCCAGTCTGTCTCAACACAAGAGCCTGCTTGACTCATTCTAACTGCCTTAAGAACTGGGCTTCCAGTGACATTAATCTAGATGCATTATACTCATAAACTGGTATGCTGAATTGAAATCCTTTTGTAAAACTACCTAAAGACAATACTTCTTAAATTTAAATAATAAAAAATACTGGAGTTACAAAGCTTTACACTGTATTTGAAGAGACTTAGTTTCCCCCCTTAGAAACACATCTTAACTGTGGCATTAATTTTAAGTGTGTTATTTGTGAATATTTGATGCATTAAATAATTTAGCATATGTAAGACCTAAGATATAACCATTACATATCCATGAATTTATTACCTAATTGAAGAAATAGAACTGACCCAATTTATAGAAATTTCTGTATGAAATTATATGCTTTCCTATCTCAAGTAATCACATTTCCATATTACTAGTTTTTTTATAATTTTTATTTTTTATTGTGAAAATACTGTACATAGGGGTTATAATTACATGGACAAGATAATGAGTACATTTCTTATCAAACATTGTAGCCTCCTCCTTTGTTTACCCTTCCCATCCCTTCTCATCCTCCCCCCCCCATATTACTAGTTTTTAATCACTTACTCCCTTACTTTTGGTGTAGCTGAGAATAGCAGCCATAATTCTAATACTTGCTTTGTTTTGATTTTAAATATACGCAAGTTGTATTGTTCAAATTGTTTCAAATTTTTTCTTCTTTTCTTTCTGAGAGTCATCTATAGAATACATCTTTTTCTCAATGTAGTATAATTATAGTTTTTTGTATGATATGTCCATTTCCAATTTTCCTCCCAAGTGATACTTACTACCCTTTCTGATATTGCAAATAGCTCAGCTGTGCAGTATCTTTACACTTGGGTTCCTTTTGCCTGTATACAAACAGGTTCCCAAGAATGCCAGGGCATTCTGGAATGTTCACGTTCAGTTACAACAAACAATGACAAATTTATTCTCAAAGTGGTTTTTTACCATATCAACCTCCCTCTGACAGTTTGTAAAACCTGGCTTTGCTCTACAAGCTTCCAATTCTTTGTATCATTTGGCATTAACTTTTGCCATTCAAGAAGATATAAATTAACTTACATTGTATTTAATGTATATTTTCTTGATTTGCCTTTCCTTTTCTATAATATGTATTTTGTTATTATTTTAATAATATGATTAGGTCTTTTGTTAACATTTTACTGTAAAAACTTCTTTAATTCTCTTGGAGTATGAGGAGTTCTGTATATGTTCTATGATGCAATTTTTATTAGTTAAAACCATGGGGAAAAATTCCCTTGGTTTATAACTCATCTTTTCCCCCTCTTTATTGCCTCCTGATGAACAGAACTCCTAATTTTCTATTTAAATTTAATTAAATTTGTGGGGGTTTTGTGGTCTGACTAAGAAATTCTTCCCTACCTCAAACTAATAAAATATTTTCTCATATTTCTTAGGAGAATTTTGATATTTCTTTTATGATTAAAGTAATCTACCTAGAATTGATTTTATGAGTTATGTAATATACAAATCTGATTTCAATCTCCACACACATATCCAACCAAATACATGAATACCACTTATTTGAAAGGTTTCTTCCAAAAATTCTAGAATTCAGGGTTCATCAGTTCATATTTATCTGTATCTAGACTCTTAATAACTGTTCCATTCTTTGGCTATCTCAACTAATGATATTTACCATAGTATAGCAGATTGTGATAGCTGGGCTTTTCTATTAATTCTTTTGGTTTGCCGGGGGGGGGTATGTAAAGTGTACTAATTGTTTTGCTTTTTATATTTTTTCTCTAACCTGGCTTAGTTAGCTTGGAACTTGTGATTCTTCTTCTTCTGTTGTGGCAAGATTACTGGCATGGGCCACTGCGCTCAGCCTGTAATTTCCTCAGTAAAGCTTACATAGTTTTTGTTGAGAGTATACCTTTATCTGTGACATGTTGTTTGTTTTTGTGAGATCCCTTTTTAAAAGTAACATTTTCTATGCTTTGTTACTAGAATATAAAAGTACAATTTATTTTTGGATCTAGGCTTTGCGTAGTAAATATTCACATCATTCGTGTTTATTAATACCTGTCTGTAGAATCCTTAGAATACGCGATATGCTTATGGTGATCTGTAAATCTTAACAGTTTTTCCTATTTATATAACTCTTATTTTTTCATATCATATTACACTAGACAAGACATCCAGAACAAGAGTAACACTTCTAACATTGCTTCTGATCTTAGAACTGTCCTAGATACCACAAAACATACTGTGAACATAACAGATAGATTCTCTGCACCTACTGATGTGTTTTTATCCTTTAATGTGATGAAATTTAGAACTAAATGTTCTATCCTAAATCACCCATATCTTCCTGGGATAATTCATATTAGACATGATAGGCTATCCCTTTTTTTACATAATACAAATTTTTTTGAAACAAAGTTTTAAGATTTTCACCTCTAAGTGTTTTACCAAAAGTTCAGTCCTTAAAACACAGTGCCAACTCACAAATAACAAGAGCCATGTTTTGTAGGAAAGGGAAAAGAAGACATTGATTTGCCAGGCAAAGGAGGAGGCCACCAGACGAAATATTTCAAAAGCTGCTACTCTCTTACCCCACCTTGACATGGGAAATGAGGGGATAATTTTTGGGAGTACTAGAATTAGCTCAGGGCTTCCTGCTTGCTGGCAGGTACTCTAACACTTGAAGCATGCTTATAGCAATTTTTGCACTGATTATTTTTAAAATAGGGTCTTGCTTTTTATATTCTTCTATTTATACTCCCATTACAGCTAGGATGACAGGCACAAGCCACCAATCCAAGCTTTTTCTGTTAAGAGTAGTCTCATGGCTGCCCAGGCAGCCCAGAACTGGGAAGCCCGGTCTGCTAAGTAGCTTGTGCGACAGTTGAGTGCAATCATACTATGCTGAATTGAGGATGGTTTTAAGAGAAAGTCTGGGAACTAGGGTCTTGGCATTAGCATAAATGCTAGAAGACATGACTCAGGGATTTCTTATCTCTTAATTTGGTAGAGCCAGTTTTCAAAACTCTAAATATTTCTGACATTATTTCCCTCAGTCCCATGGTCAGTGCGTAAAGAATGTGATAAACCAGTCAGTGCCAGAAAAAATACTTAATTTTGAATTCTCTAGCTTGAGAGAATGGAGGGAGGAGGCAGGAAGAAAGAGGAATAAAAATATAAAAATATGTGTGTGTGTTTTAAACATTAGTAATTAAGCAAAGCAGGTGGGCTAGTTAATGCAAGTTACTGGGCAAAACTTCAATTTGTGGATGTATTTAGGTAATTGTAGTCATTTCTTTTCTTGTACCATTGTATGTAATTTTGCTATTATTCTTCTATATTAAGATTATATTCTCTGGTGCATTTGCATACTACTAGAATTTTCTGTGACTTGGATGTTAGAATGTAAAAGTCTCTTAAGCTTTTTGCTTGCTATCTTTTATTGGGGTTTTTTTTTGGCAGGGGGGAGAGTTGGTCATGGGGCCTGGACTCTGGGCCTGGGTGCTGGCCTCAGGTCTTCAGCTCAAGGCTACTGCTCTACCACTTGAGCCACAGCACCACTTCCAGTTTTTTCTGCTTATGTGGTGCTGAGGAATCGAACCCAGGGCCTCATGCATGCAAGGCAAGCACCCTACCATTGAGCCACCTTCCCAGCCCCTTTTATGGTGTTTTGAATGGGAGAAGTTCTTAGTAATTGTACCAAGGTGCTTAAGGCTAGTGCTCTATCATCTGAGCCATTATTTCACTTCCAGCTGATTTTGGTGGTTAATTGGAGATAAGAGTCTCACAGACTTTGACCTGTGATCACCTGATCTCAGCTTCCACAGTAGCTAGGATTATAGGCATAAGTGAGACCCCTTTTTAATACTCTTTAGGGGCTCCTTATGCTCTTTTCATGTATACATGCAGTGTATTCCAGTCCCCATCACTTTCTCCTCTTTCACTCTCTTTTCAACGTTTCCTCTACATACATACCACCATGCCATGTTACTTATTTTAGTTCTAGATATTTGCATGTGAGAAAAAACAGGTGACATTTGTACCTGAGAAAAGCTTGGCTTTTCTCATTCAAAATGATGATCTCCAATTCCATCCATTTTTCTGCAAATGACAGAATATCCTTCTTTTTAATGGCTGAATGTTCCACTGTGTATATGTAACATCTTTTATTGTTGCTCATTCATTCTTGGTTATTGGACACCTAGGCTGATTCCACAGCTTCATGGTTGTGAATTGTGCTGTTATAAACATGGGTGTGCATGTGTCTCTTTTGCATGGTGATTTACATTGCTTTGAGTATATGCTCCAAAATGATACAAGAGGATCACACAGTAGTACTAATTTTCATTTTTTTATGGGAGCCTCCATTCTGATTTCCAGAGTGACTATAGTGATTTATATCCCAACCAACAGTATTCAGAGATTCCTTTTGCAATTCCGCATCTTCACCAACATTTGTTGTTTGTTTTCTTGATGACTATAATTCTTACTGGGGTCAAATGGAATTTCAGTATTTTCAGTTGATTTTTTTTATCATGGTTAAGAACGTTGGGAATTCTTCCATGTACTTATTGGCCATTTGTGCTTTTTCATTGGACAACTAGCTGTTTCCTTCATTGTCTGTTATTTTGGCATTTCATTTTTTTAGCTCTTTATACATTCTGGATATTAATCATTTGTTTAATGAAAAGATGAGGTTCAATAGGTTCTCTTCCCTTGAATGAGGAAATTATTAACTATTGATTAATAATACTGTTGATTTTTACTTCAATTACCATCAATAAAATCAGAGATGTCTCTCCTTTTCAGCTATCTCCTCTTTCACAGAAAGGAGTCTTCCCAAATGGTCGCTTCTGAATCTATACATTTTCATGTGTATTTTAATTCTTTGGTAATCAGCACTTTTAACATAGAGAAACTCTGGTCTGACTCAATTTTGATAAGCTGTATTTTCTAGTAACTTTGCTTTGATTTTTTTAAATATATGGGGAAATTTCATATACATACTATCTTAATAGTGTTTACTTTGATGTATATTTAAATATGCCTTGTTTTGATTCTGGTTTTGTTTTGTTTTCTTTTTTTCTTTCTTTCACTTTTTTTTGCATGAGCCACAAGTTCCTGGTTTTGATATACTTTTAATTTACAATTTTTTGTTATTACTATAAAGGTGATATACAGAGGAATAATAGTTACATAAGTCAGGTAATGAGAACATTTCTTTTTGGACAATGTCATCCCTTCCCTTGCTCTCTCCCAGTTTTTCCCTCCCACCCACCCACAAGTTGCACAATTCATTTTTCAACATAGTGTCTACTAAATGCCACTACTGCATTTGTTTCCCCTTTGTCAGTTTTGATTCTTAGTATTGCTTTTTTGCTGGGCACTGGTAGCTCATACCTGTAATCCTAGTTACTCGGGAGACTGAGATTGGAGGATTCAGTTGCCCAAGCTGAGGCAGATAAATTCATGAGACTCTTATAGTCAATTAACCAGAAAAAATCTGGAAGTGGAAGTATGGATGATTTATTAGCACTCCAGCTTGGAGCAAAAAAGCTAAGGAACCAAACCCAGGCCCTGAGTTCAAGTCCCAATACTGGCATAAATCAAAAGGGAAAAAATGTTTTCTTTTTTCTCTTATTCAGTCTTTCTGAATTCTTTCTGAATATGTTTCAAGTAAAATTCTATACAACATTGTGATATATTTTCTTTTTAGACCTTTTTTGTCTTTAGTCCCATTATTCAGCTTTTGATTTCCTAAATCGGATTCTCAGTTTATAGACTTTATTTTTTTTCTTTCCTACATGATTGTTTAAATTTCTGGGTTTCACTGCACTAATGCTTCTCAGTATCCTGCAAGTTTCAATAATATAGTTTCATTATTTTCTAAGTGTCTTCTTATATTGCTTTTATTTTTTAATAATATGTATTACTTAGAAGAAAACTTGAAAATTCTGAGCATGTAGGAAATAAATAGTAAAATTATTTTATTGGTGAAATCTAACATAATTCCATGATTGGTAAAATATATTCTCTCTATTACTCAATATTTTGTATCTGTTGGTGCTTGATTGATATTGTCATATGGAACAATTTTACTAATTTTATGTGTGCTTACCATTTTTGTTTTTCCTTCAGTTCCATACTTCTGCATTAGATCAAGCTTGTTAATTGATTGCTGTTTCTTTTTATTCTCAGTATTCATGCCCATTTTATCTATTTGACCTTATACTACGTGATTGTATAACTCTTGGGTAATCACTACACAGAGCCTTGTTCTGAGCTGTCTTTTATCCCTCAAAATGTCTTAACATGGAGAAGTCTCTTGAATACTCAAATTCTGATTACTTATCTCTGGGATGAGGCCTATAAACCTATGTTTTTAAAGTGGTCCCTTGTAATTATGATGAATAACCAAGTAGGACTGCTTTTTGTTTGTTGGATTTACTCCAGCTGATGTCTTGCAAAGAACACATGCTCTAGTGGGCTACATAAGGACTATCCCCCTCTCTTCTGTCTGTATGATGAACCAACAGTACTTAGTCTTGAATCCTCAGAAGATTTTCAGTAAGAGTCTCTCCACTTAAGATATCTCACGGCTCTCATGAGAAAATTGCAGGAAAACACAGAACACAAGTTTTCCAGAAATCATTGACATGGTTTCCTCAACAAATACTTGGGAATTGAGGTGAGCAAAGTGGTGCCATGTAATGGGATGCTCAGCAGCACAGGAATTACTTGAGACTAGCCAGAGATGCAAACTCTCAAGTCCTTCCCTAGGCTTTGGATCTATAGTCTGCTTAGGAATATCCCCAGATTGGGTGGGGGGGGGGGTCTGGATATGCAAACTGAAGACACACTTTAATGATGCAGGCAGATCTCTATTTCTAATGAGCTTTCTAATGGCATCAGTATTGTTAGTAGAAGGACAATAGTAGCTACCACAAATGAGAGAAAACATGCAAACCTTTGTTTCTCTGGGTTTGGCTTACTTCACTTAATATAATTTTTTCAATTCTTTTCATTCCCTTGCAAATAGCACATTATCTTTCTTTCTAATGGATGCCTAAAATTTCATTGTGTTTATATACCATATTTTACTGACCTATTCATCCATTCATCCATTGAAGGGCATCTAATTCCATATCTTCGTTATGGTAAATAGTGCTGCAATGAACATGGTTGTTCTGTGGCTTTACTGTAGTCTTGTTTGCTCTATTAGATAAATGCTCAGGTGTGGAATTGATGGGTCATACATAGACACACTATATGGTATGCAAGCAGTTACAAATGAATTAACTGAATTATAATGGACTCTATGGAGTACTCAACTAGTATAATATTTTAAAAAGATGAAGTCAAAGCCCAACAAAATAAATACCAAAAATAGGTACTTGCAAGAGGGGGATAGGACCAAAGGGAGAGGGGTAAATGAATGAAGAGAGGGAAGAATTCATTGTATATACCACAAAATCAAAAATAAGGGAAAGGGTAAAGGAGGGTGAAGATGTTGAAGGTGTAACATGCATCAAAATGCATTGTATACATAAACTACTTTGTTAAATAACAAAAAAAAAATATTCAGCCCTGACATCAGTGTCCCCACCTGTAATCCTACCTACTCAGGAGGCTGAGATTTGAGGATCACGGTTCAAAGCCAGCCCAGCCAGGAAAGTCTGTGAGACTCTTATCTCCAATAAACAACCAGGAAACTGGAAGTGGCGCTGTGGCTCAAGTGATAGAGTGCTCACCTTGAGCAGAAGAGCTCAGGGCCAGAGTTCAAGCCCTATAACAATAACCAAAAAAAAAAAAAAAAAAAAGTCAATAAATATCCTACAAAATTAAGAAGAGGGAAGGGGAAGGGTTGGGTTGGGAGGGGTGGGTGAGAATGTTGAAAGGGGTGACATTGGTCAAGACACACTGTATTCGTAACTGCTTTGTTGAATGGCAACTCCTTTGCACAACCATTTACAAGACAATAACGTATACAGGGGAAAAAAAGGACAACAAGATAGAGCAAAGTTTTTCATCACAGAGAATGTGAACTGAAAGAAGAAACACTTAACATCATTTATGGATGACACTTTTTGCTATCATTGGCACCAAGGATAGAATTTGGGCTTTGTGTGTTTGTAAATCTGACAGATACCCCCCTACACACACACATATACACATACATTTAACATAGTACAGAAAGGCTGAGAATACTATCTTTGCGAACCAAAAGATATTCAGATGCCCAAGAAAAGACTGCTTTAAACAATTATAACCTCTCAACGTTTTTGTTTCCTCTAGGAAACTGTCTGCCTCCACCTGCCTGGCTCCTGTTGGTAATCACTGCAGATTTCCATAGCAGATTGAAGCTTTCTGACCTCTTCTGCCTTTCATGGCTGTCACTGGATTGTCTGTTATCTTAAGCAGCCACAGCTGGAGAAGGAATTCATGGAGAACATATTTTTCCTAATGAAAGGAGAGATGTATTTTTCTATTTGCTTTTGAGGGCGGAACAACCCACACAGGGCCAACACTTACTCAGACAACATCTGTTCCTAGCTGGTTCTGGGTCTTCCCATTTGCTCTGCATTTCTGAATGTCAGGTTGAGATGCAGGCAGGCAAAGCAGAACTCAAGGGCACAAGTACATGTTCCTCAATGGCCACAGACCTCACTTGCCTTTTGCCAAAGCTGGTCCACACTTGAGTCTCCAACATGTCAGATCTTGCTACTCTCCACCTTCTAGGACAACACAGTGAAGGGCAGCAAGAGGAGGCTTATTACAGGCCAAGAGCAATAGAGGAAACAGTGAAGTAAAAGCCTTAGTACACCTTCAACTATCTTCAGGGTACAGGCATTGGTTCTAGGTTAAAAAGACAAAGAACTGAGAGAGAGCAGTGTGTATAGCAGTCCACAGCCGAACCCAGTGGCCTTGTTGACCATAAGCTCAATCCTTGTTCTACCAGAGAAGTTGTTGAAATTTGTTATACCTGTTATGACTTAAGATGAACAAATGATTCACTGTTGCCTGGTGGGTAATCTGTCATGAGCCTTGGGTTGTTTCCTCTTCTTTCTGCCTGGAGGCCCACAGGATATTTTCTTTCTTTGTTTTTGACTTCTAAAAAATTTCATTATAATATACCTCAGTGTTGGCATTCCTAGTCAATTTCCCAAACTCAGAAATAATACACAGAATGTGATATTTTGATGTACAGATTCAGATTATTTTATTTACAGATTTCTAGCATAGTTCTAAACACCGATTTATTTTCATGTTTTGTCTTTCTTCTCCAAAGATCCAAATATTTATTAGGTATTTTGGACCTTCTTTGCTTATCTTCTGCTTGTATGTTTCTTCAGATTCTTTTCATCTCTTCCTTGGTATTTAATTTCATTTCCCATTTTATTATTCCAGTATTTTAGTCCATTTTCTTTTGAGAACTTCTCATTTAGTATTCTTTTCCTAGATTGTCACTTTCCTTCAAGTCTGTACGAAATTTCATCAATTATCCTTTTATCTTTTTTGTTCGGTTGTTTCCCTTCTGGGTTTTAAATGATGACTTAAAATTTGAAAAACCAAATGCTTGTTTGATAATATTTAATTCTTCTTTAAATGTTATACGACAGTTTTTCTGTTTCATTTCCATTTTGGAGAAATGTTTTTATTTCCTTAAGAATATTGATTCTCTCTTCCTATTTACACATTTCTTGTAACTTCAACTTCTGCTTTTCATTTTCTCAAAACTACTATTTTTATATATTTTATCTGGGCCTCTCTACAAGGGAACTTTTTGGTAGCCTAGCTTGCTTAATTCAAAAGTGTCCTTTTGGTAGAGAGTGGGAGAATGGAGTTTCTTCTCTCTAACTGTCTTCTGACATCTTTTGCTTCTATGGAATTGTTATTTCCTCTACATACCTCCTTCTTTACTATCAACAGCCTACCCAGAGATGTCTCTGCCTTTCAAGTAACCACCAACCCCCCCCCCATTTTCCACAGAACTGGAGCATGGCCAGGATGTTTTTTCAAGAGCTACATATTTTCAAATCTATTTAAAATAATTTTTCAGTTCTGAGGCCTTTTAATTGCTAGATAAACACTGTATCACTTGAGTTATTTTCCCTGCTCTGTTTTTTTAAATCTTTAATAACCAGTTCTTGAACAGCTCGGGTTAGTTTCAGTAATTTCTCATTTTATGGTGAAACTCTTTTTCCAGAAAAACCTTTAGCAATGCCCATTATGACACAGACCCACAGAACATTATCTTCTCTGTTCAGTTATTATCTAAACACCCACACTGACATGGTAGACTATATTGTATTATAGACTGTATTGTACATGGTAGACTGTATCGTGCATTTTTATTCTCCCATAAAATTTAACTCTCACGCTGAATCACACATCTAAATAACACATGAATCTAAGAAGAGAGTAAGAGAGTACTTAAGCTGAATGATGATGAAAACCTATCAAAATAAAACTGTTATTAAAATCAACATGGAAGTTGAGTGCTGGTAACTGTCACCTACAATACTAGTTATGCAGGAGGGCAAAATTAGAGGATGATAGTTCAATATCAGCCCTGGCAGAAAAGTCTGTGAGACTTCATCTCCAAATGACAAGCAACACACTTGGAGGCAGGGTTCGAGTAGTAGAGCAATAGACATGAGGAAACAAGCTGAGCCATAGTTTGGTGCCTTGAGTTCAAGCCCTGTAACTAGTGGGTAAAAAGCAATGTGGAGCTATCTAAAGAAATGAAACAAAAAAGGATAGATTTGGGGTGATATGTAGCCTAGTTTGTTCCACTGTGGTAACCGATTTACTGCCTAGATGGATCTCACAGCATGAGGTGAATCTTAAATATACACAAAATTTTATTTTTTTAAAGAGTTATGGGATGCTCATATAGCATTGTGATAGTAAAAGCACTGTATCAATTAACACTGTTACTTTGTGGGTGTGTGTGTAATAGTCCTGGGTTTAAACTGAGGGTTTGGACACTGTCCCTGAGCTATTTTGCTCAAAGATAGCACTCTACCATGTGAGCCACAGTTTGACTTTCACCTTTGTGATGGTTAATTGTAGATATGAGTCTCATGGACATTTCTGCCTAGGTTGGCTTGAAACCATGATCCTCAGGATCTTAGCTTTCTGAATAGCAAGGCTATAGCATGAGCCACCAGCACTTGGCTGCTACCTTTAAAAAGAAAAAATCTTCAATAAAATGACCACAACTTCTATCTTTAAAAATCCATACTAAGATAACAACACAACTATGTTTATTGCAGCATTATTTACCATAGCTAAGATATGGAACCAACCCAGGTGCCCCTCAGTAGATGAATGGATCAAGAAAATGTGGTATATATACACAATGGAATTCTATGCCTCCATCAGAAAGAATGACATTGCCCCATTTGTTAGGAAATGGAAAGACTTGGAAAAAATTATATGAAGTGAAGTAAGCCAGGCCCAAAGAAAAACAGGTCCCATGGTTTCCCTTATTTGCCATAACCAGTATAAGTCTAGGACAAGCAGTAAAGGTCAAAAGCTATGTACTTATGACCATATAAGATGATGTTAAGTGAAATGACCATATAAGATGATGTTAAGTGAAATGAACCCCAAAATAGGGACACAACTTGTTTTTTCTTACTTGCTATTTTTTTTTTGGTCAGTCTTGGGGCTTGAATTCTGGGTCTGGGCACTGTCCCTGTGCTCTTCAGCTCAATGCTAGTGCTCTACGGCTTGAGCCACAGCACCACTTCTGGTTTATTGGAGATAAGAGTCTCGCAGACTTTCCTGCCTGGACTGGTTTTGAACCGCTATCCTCAGATCTCAGCCTCCTGAGTAGCTAAGATAACAGGCATGAGCCACCTGCGCCTGGCTCCTTGCTATTGCTTTTAACATATCTAAAAGACACTGTGGTTTATTTTTTTGTTTCTTTTGTGTGTTCTTTCCCCATGGTATAATCTCTGTTATCACTGGTCAGTGCCCTGCATCTTGTATATAATTTTTTCCAATATGGTGAGGGGAAGGGAAATAACAAAATACTGAACAAGGATAGAGGTTGACCCACTGTAACAATGAGATGTACCAGACACTATGTTGAAAACGAACTTTACAACTTGGGGGGGGGGGGGGATGAAGTTGGAGAGGTGGGGAGGAAAGGGATGGTAGGAGAAAAACAAAGGAGGAGGTAACAATGTTAGGAAATGTACTCATTACCTTACTCATGTAATTGTAACCCCTCTGTACACTAATTTAAAAAAAATAAATAAATACAGACTGAAAAAACCTATAAAATAGAATAAACTAAGAACAAAGTAAACAAATTAACACAATAAAAATTAGAGTTGAATCAATTTAAAATTGAAGAAAAATAGAGAAAATAAATGTAAAGCTTTTTGAGAAAATATATTAAATTAATAATCTTCTGGTCAGACAAGCTTAGGACAGAGGGAGATGACATAAATCACTCATTTCAGGAGAGAAAATGATGACATCATTCATATTCCACATACATTAACTGGATGACCATGAATAATTGGTCAGGTTACCATTAATGAAACCAGTGGACCTAGATGAAAGAGTTGGTTTTTGTTGTCTTTGGTTTTTGTCTACATTGTGCTTGAACTTGGGCCTCATTTGAACCTCATCCTCAGCTTGTTTTGCTCTAGTTACTTTTGAGATATAACCTCACTTTTCTTGTCTTGGCAGCCTGGACTGCATCCTCCTATTTTACCCACCTATATAGGTGGCAGTTATGCATCATCATACCCAGCTTTTTTCATTGAGATAAGTTCTTCCAACCTTTTTGCCCAGACTGACTTCAAACTGCAATCTTCCCAATCTCTTGTCTACTGAGTAGCTGGGATTATAGGAATGAGTTACTGGTGGACCCAGGATTAAAAAGGAAATTTCTTGACATTCACAAACTACTAATTCCAATGAAAGAGAGACAAATCATGTGAAAAGCATTATGTTCATTTGTAGGAAATAAAAATATCTTTGCACTGATAACTAAAAATATCCAGCACTGATAAATGACTTTATGAATTTTATGAAACCTCAGAGTATAAAATCATGATAATTCCATTCTAGATAATTAAAGGAAAGAGAATACTTCATAAACCATCCTATGAGATTACCATTATTTGGATAGTAAACCAGAGACATTACAAAAAAACAGAAGCAGTATAACAATATTTTGTATACATATATATATATATATATATATATATATATATACATATATATACTTTTTACATATACATCTTTATATACAACAAAACACAAAAGAAACCTAGTTAAGATGTTTGTCAGAAAAGCAAAGCCTATTTATATTAATATCAATGTAACACACTATGATAATAGAATTTTTTTATTGTGAAAATACTGTATAGAGTGGTTACAATTATATGGGCAAGATAATGAGTACATTTCTTATCAAGCATTGTTGCCTTCTCTTTTGTTTCCCCTTCCTATCCCTTTCTATCTCCCCCTCCACCCCTTCCACTCCCCCACCCCCAATAATAGAATTTTTGAGTCATGCTTCTTTAGAACTTTTAGTTTTAGTTTTACATTCAGATTGGTGATGAGTTTTGTGTTAATCTGGGTACAAAGCAGGAAGGATAGATTTAAGTTTTTACTCAATATCCTCTTTCTCTCTGTTTCTTGGTTTGTGAACACGTCCACCCAAATGTTCTAATTGTTTCTTTTCATCTTCATCAAAAATCACATAATTATATACGCGCAGATCTATTTTTAGACTCATTGTTCAGTTGATATATTTGTCTAACTTTGTTCTTTTCTCATGGTTTAGGGTTACTTTATGCTTTGTGTATTTCCATAAGAATTATAAAAAGTTTGTCCAATTATATTCTTAAATAGCTTGCTAAGATTTTGATTGGTTGAAATGTTGAATCTATAGATTCATTTTAGAACTAATTGACATCAGAAGACTATTGATTATACCATCCTAAGACACAGCATTTCTCTCCATTATTTCAGTTTTATTCTCATTCAGCTGTATTTTGTATCGTTTCTAATATACATATTTTACAGATATTTGCAATATTTATAGCTAATCATTTCAGAATTTTATGATGCTATAAATTATGCTGTATGTTATTTTAAATTTTCAATTATTTGTGGCTGGTCTATAAAACACCATTGACTTTTATAAAGTAATTTTTATCTTGAAATGCTAGTTATTGCTTTTGTGTAGATTGCCTAGAAATTTTTACATCTTCCATAATGTTGCTGGAAAATAAAAGCAATGACACTTCTTATTTCCTAATCAAGATGACTTTGATTTTTCTTTTTTTGTTTATTTTTTATTTTATTTTATTGTAAAGATGCTGTACAGAGAGGTTACAGGTACAGTAAGGCAATGAGTACATTACTTGTTGATCATTGTTACCCCTTCCCTTGTTGTTGTCCCACTATCCCTCCCCACCCCTACCTCCCACACTCCACTCCACCTCCCACCTGAAGTTGTAAAGTTCCTTTACAATATACTGTCCTGTGGGTATCATTGTTGCAATGGGTCATTCTGTGTCCTTGTTTCACCATTTTGTTATTCCCCTTCCCCTCCCCAAATTAGAAAAATGTAAATACAAGATACAGGGTACCAAAATCAAGTGCAGTGACAACAGGGGTTATACCATAGTAGGAAGAATATACAATGGAAACAAACAAAAATCACATTTAAAACAACAAAAAACCAGACCTCTTGTGTCCATATCTCAGGGTTCATTTCACTTAGCAACATCTTACATGATAATATGTACACAGCCTTTGAGTTTTTTAGATCATCTGATAAGATGATACAAATAAGGGAAACCATGGGACATATGTTTCTTTGGGCCTGGCTTGCTTCACTTAATATGATTTTTTTCTAAGTCTTTCCATTTCCAAACAAATGGGGTGGTGTTGTTCTTTCTGATGGAAGGATAAAATTCCATTATATACATATATGTGTGTATACATATATATATGTATGTACATATTATATATAATATAATATGTTATATATAATATAATATATAATATTATATATATCACATTCTCTTGATCCACTCATCTACCAAAAGGTATCTGGGTTGGTTCCATACCTTAGCTATGGTGAATAATGCTGCAATAAACATAGTTGTGCTGGTAACTATAGCCTTCTGTGTTTTCATTTGGGTATATGCCAAAAAGTAGGATTGCAAAGCTAGATCCTTATATATCACCCTGCACCAGAATCAACTCCAAATGGATCAAAGACCTCGGAGTCAAAGCAGACACTCTGAAAACATTACAGGATGGAATAGGAGAAACCCTAGGTCTCCTTGGCTCAGGCCAAAATTTTCTTAATAGAGACCCGGAAACACAATAAATCAAAGAAAGGTTGGACAAATGGGATTGCATGAAGTTGCAGAGCTTCTGCATGGCAAAGGACATAGCTAGCAAGATCAATAGAAAGCCCACGGATTGGGTGAAGATCTTCACTAGCCATACAATGGACAAGGGTCTCATAGCTAAAATATACTTGGAACTCAAAAAATTAAATCCCCCAACAACATTCCTCAAAGAAACAACTGCCCAATAAATAAGTGGGCTAATGACTTAAAGAGAAACTTCCCTGAAGAAGAAAGGATGGCCAATAGACATATGAAGAAATGCTCAACCTCCCTAGCCATAAAAGATATGCAAATTAAAACAACATTGAGATACCACCTCATCCCAGTTAGAATGGCAAAAATCAAGAACTCTAATAACAACAGATGCTGGAGGGGATGTGGACAGAAGGGAACCTTACTGCATTGTTGGTGGGAGTGTAAACTTGTTCAACCACTTTGGAAAGTAGTATGGAAGTTCCTCAAAAGACTCTACATAGAGTTCCCCTATGACCCAGCAATCCCACTTTTGGGCATTTACCCAAATGTTTACAAACAAGACCACACTAAAGCTACCAGCACAACTATGTTTACTGCAGCATTATTTACCATAGCTAAGATATGGAACCAACCCAGATGCCCCTCAGTAGATGAATGGATCAAGAAAATGTGGTATATATACACAATGGAATTCTATGCCTCCATCAGAAAGAATGACATTGCCCCATTTGTTAGGAAATGGAAAGACTTGGAAAAAAATATATTAAGTGAAGTAAGCCAAGCCCAAAGAAACATAGGTCCCATGATTTCCCTTATTTGCAATATCTAGTATATGTATGAGTCAAGCAGAAAAGGTCAGATAATGTGATGTTAGGAAAATGAATCCTAAGATATGTATTTTAAATGTTTTTTTCTTTCATGCATTTGTTTCTAACGCAATTATAAGATTATTTCTTTGTTGCTTTGTATGTCCCTCCCCCCCCCCCAGTATAACCCATGCTTTCACTGTATTTGATGTCGGTATAATTTGTGGAGGGGAAGGGGAAAAACAAGTCGTTTAAATAAGGATACAGGTGGACCTGTTGCAACAATGAGAAGTACAAGTTGTCATGTCAAAAATGAACTTTACAACTTGGGGGGGAGGATTTGGTGGGGGGGAAGGGAGGATTGGAAGGGATGGGAAGGGTAAACAAAGGAAGAGGCTACAATGCTTGATAAGAAATGTACTCACTATCTTGCCCATGTAATTGTAACCCCTCTGTACAGTATTTTCACAATAAAAAAAATAAAAAATAAGATAAAAAAAGTGGGATTGCTGGGTCATAGGGGAGCTCTATGTGGAGTCTTTTGAGGAACCTCCATACTGCTTTCCAGAGAGGTTGAACAAGTTTACACTCCCATAAACAATGCAGTAAGGTTTGCTTTTGGCCACATCCCATCCAGCATCTGTTGTTATTAGATTTCTTGATTATAGCCATTCTAACTGGGATGAGGTAGAATCTCAATGTTGTTTTGAGTTTCATTTCTTTTGCAGATAAAGAAGTTAAGCATTTCTTCATGTGTTTATTGTCCTTTTTGGGAGGGGGGAGAGTCTAGTCATGGGTCCTGAAATCTGGCCCTGGGCGCTGTCCCTCAGCTCTTCAGCTCAAGGCTAGCACTCTACCTCTTGAGCCACAACACCACTTCTGGCTTTTTTTTTTCTGCTTATGTGGTGCTGAGAAATCGAACCCAGGGCCTCATGCATGCAAGGCAAGCGCTCTACCACTGAGCCCTTTCCAGCCCTATTGTCCATTCTTATTTCCTCTTCACATGAGTCTCTCTTTAAATCTGTAGCCGAATTATTTTTTTTGTGAAAATATTGTACAGAGGGGTTACAATTACATGGGCAAGATAATGAGTACATTTCTTATCAAGCATTGTAGCCTCCTCCTTTGTTTACCCTTCACATCCCTTCCCATCCTCCTTCCCCCCTCCCCAATCCTCCCCCTCCCAAGTTGTAAAGTTCGTTTTCAACATGACAACTTGTACTTCTCATTGTTGTAACAGGTCCACCTTATCCTTATTTAAATGACTTGTTTTTCCCCTTCCCCTCCACAAATTATACCGACATCAAATACAGTGAAAGCAGGGGTTATACTGGGGGGGAGGGACATACAAAGCAACAAAGAAATAATCTTATAATTGCGTTAGAAACAAATGCATGAAAGAAAAAAAACATTTAAAATACATATTAGGGTTCATTTTCCTAACATCACCTTATCTGACCTTTTCTGCTTGACTCATATATATACTAGCTATTGCAAATAAGGGAGATCATGGACCTATGTTTCTTTGGGCTTGGCTTACTTCACTTAATATAATTTTTTTAGCCTAATTATTGATGGGACAGTTGGTTCTTTGAGAATTTGTTGTTGGGGGATTTAATTTTTGAGTTCTAATAATAATTTAGATATAAGACCCTTGTCTGTTGTATAGCTAGTGAAGATCTTCTCCAAATCTGTGGGCTTTCTATTGATCTTGCTTGCTATGTCCTTTGCCATGCAGAAGCTCTGCATTTTCATGCAATCCCATTTGTCCAACCTTTCTTTGATTTGTTGTGTTTCTGAATCTTTATTAAGAAAATTTTGGCCTGTGCCAAGGAGCCCTAGAGTTTTTCCTATTTCTTCCTGTAATGTTTTCAGGATGTCTACTTTGACTTCAAGGTCTATGATCCATTTGGAGTTGATTCTGATGCAAGGTGTTATATAAGGATCTAACTTTAGTTTTCTATAGGTGTTTAACCAATTTTACCAGCACTATTTACTGAAGAGGCTATCTTTCTTCCATTCTATTTTTTTAGCTCCCTTATCAAAGATTAGGTGGCTATAGGTCTGAGAGCTCATTTCTGGTCTTCAGTTCTATTCCATTGGTCCTCGGGTCTGTTCTTGTGCCAGTACCAAGCTATTTTGATTACTATGACTTTGTAGTAGAGTTTGAAGTTTGGTATTGATATTCCTCCAGCACTACTGTTCTTTCTGTTAAGATATGTTTTTGGTATTCTGGTCTTTTATTATTCTATTAATTTTTGGATTGCTTCTTCTATTTCCTTGAAGAATTGATGTTGGGATATTGTTAAGCATTGCATTAAATTTGTAGCTAGCCTTTGGCAGTATTTGCATTTTTCATGATGTTAATCCTCCCAATCCAGGAGCAGGGGAGCTTTTTCCACTTCATTAGTTCTGCTTTAATTTCCTTTTCCAGGATTTTAAATTTTTAATCTTAGAGGTCCTTCACTTCTGTAGTTAAGTTAACTCCTACGTATTTTATTTTTCTGAGGCTATTACAAAAGAAGTTGCTTTCCTGATTTTGGTTGCATTCTTCTCATTATTGGCATACAGGAAAGCCATTGATTTTTGAGGGTTAATTTTGTATCCTGCTATTTTGCCAAAGTTTCAAATCAGCTGGAGTAACTTGGGAGTAGAATCCGTAGGGTTCTTTAAATACCAGATCATGTCATCTGCAAAGAGGGAGAGATTTACTTCATCTTTCCCTATTTGGATCCCCTTTATGTTTGCATCTTGTCTTAGTGCTCTTGCTAGGCATTCTTATACTAAATTGAAGAGAAGTGCAGAGAGTGGACATCCTTTTCTTATTCCTGAATTTAGATGAAATGGCCTTAGCTTTTCGCCATTAACTATAAAGCTGGCTGTAGGTTTGTCATACACAACCTTTAATATATTGAGGAATGTTCCATGAATTCTTAATTTTTCCAGAGCTTTCATCATAAATTGGTGTTGGATCTTGCTGAAAGCTTGTTCTGCATCTATTGAGATAAGCATGTGCTTCTTATCCTTGCTCTTGTTTACATGATAAATTATATTAATTGATTTGTGTATGTTGAACCCTGAAATGAATTGTGCTTGATCATGGTGTATGATTTTTTTGATGAGTTGTTGAAGTCAATTGGCCAAGATTTTGTTGAGTAGTTTTGCATCAATGTTCATCAAAGAAATGGGTCTATAATTTTTTTTCTTTTATGAGTCCCTGTCTGGTTTGGGGATGAGGGTTATGATGGCTTCATAGAAGGAGTTTGGTAGTGAACTTTCACTTTCAAGTTCATGGAAGAGTTGGAGGAGTGTTGGTGTGAGTTCTGCTTTGAAGGCCTTGTAGAATTCTGCTGTAAATCCATCCAGTCCTGGGATTTTCTTGGGTGGGAGGTCTCTTATTGCTGTTTCTATTTTAATGCTTGATATGGGTCTGTTATGTTGGTTTAACTCATCTTGATTTATTTTAGGCATGTCAACATTTGCTAGAAATTCGTCCATTTCATACAGATTCTCAAACTTATTAGCATAAAGGTTTGAGAAGTATTCCCTTATAATGTTCTGAATTGGTTATTTCTGGGGTGATGTTACCATTCTCATCTCTAAGTTTGTTTATATGGGTGTGCTCTCTTCTTCTCTAATAAGATTTGCTAAGGGTTTGTCAATTTTGTTAATTGTTTCCCAAAACCAACTCTTTGTTTTGTTGATTCTCTCTATTGTTTTTGTGGACTCAAATTCATTTAATTCTGATTTAATTTTAATTATTTCTTTCTGTCTACTAGATTAGGGTTTAGCTTGCTGCTCTTTTTCAAGGAGCTTCAGCTACCTTGTTTAATTGTTGGTTTCAGATATGTCCAATTTGTTGATGTAGGAACTCAGAGCTATAAACTTGCCTCCAAGTACTGCCTTTGCTGTGTCCCAGAGGAGCTGGTGATTTGTGTTCATTTTTGTTAAATATCATGAACATTTGACTTTCCTTTCTAATCTCTTCTATGACCTACTGGTTGTTCAACAGTGTGTCACATGATTTCCTTTGGTGGCTTTTGGTGTAGAATTCTAATTTTATTTCCTTGTGGTCAGAGAGAATGCAGAGCATAATTTCAATGTTTCTGAATTTGCAAATATTTGCTTTGTGACCTAAAATGTGGCCTGTTTCCTGTGCTATTGAGAAGAACGTGTATTCTGATGCTGATGGGTGAAATATTCATTAGATGAAGGTTAAGTCTAGTTGATGTATGCAGTTGTTTAGGTCTGAGGTTTCTCTGTTGAGTTTTTGCCAGGTTGACATATGCAGCAGGGATAGTGGTGTGTAAAAGTCCCCAACAATTAATGTCTTTGGGTCTATGCTTGATCTTAGGGAAAACTGTTTCTTGGATAAATTTGGGTGCTCTGTTATTTAGTGAATAGATATTTAGAATTGTAATGTCCTCCTGAAGGAGAGATCCCTTAATTAGTATAACCTTCTTTATCACTTCTCCCTAATTTTAATTTGAAGTCTATTTTTATCTGATATTAGGATTGCAACTCCAACCTGTTTATGGGGCTGTTTGCTTGGTAGATTTTATTACAGCCTTTCACTTTCAGAATATGTTTGTTTTTGTGGGCAAGGTGTGTCTCTTGAAGCCAGCAGTAGAAGGATCTTCCTTTTTGGTCAAACTAGACATTCTGTGTCACATAATTGGAGAATTAAGTCTATTAATATTGAGAGTTAGGACTGAGAGGTATTTGGTAGTTCCTGCCATGTTATCCACTGTCTTGGGGGCTGTGCCACCTGGGTTCTCACTATGCTTCTTGGATTTTCTGTTTGAGGGCTATTTCCTGGCCTTTATTGTGCTTTTTTGGTTTTCTATGTGTAGGACATCTTTAAGTATCTATTGTAGGGATGATTTAGTGGAGATATATTATTTTAAATTAGCCTGGAGCCAATCTCAGGATTTCTGTGTAACAAGTTTCCAATTGCTCAAGGACTGGAGTTGCTTCCTGTGCAGCAGCTGGGTAGGTAGCCTCTGGCTCTGCTTACCCACTAAGAAGAGTCTGCCTCACCCACACAGAGCTGCCTCTGCTTGGGAGGGACAGTTCTCCCCAGGAGTGGAGCTGAGCCCTGGGCAGGTTAGATCCTTCTGACCTGTTAAACAGCTCCTATTGTCTTCTTCAGAGGCCTGAGTTAAGCTAGCTGCTCTAACTGGGTCTGTATCAGTATCAAAGATGGAATTTTTCTCTGGTGGTGGTAGAAGGGCTACTTTCCCACCACTGCTCCAGAGAAGTGAGAGTATCTTGGGCGTACTCACAAGTTTCCTTTGATTTCTTGGCTGTCCACAGTTTGCAACTGTGTGTGGTCAGCCGAATGAAGATTTCCACTCCCTGTCAGTTCTTGCTGGTGGTGAATAGAATCTGCTTGCCTCTAGTGCCTTTGTCCTGCCACCACCACTGTTGCTGCCAATGGGGGGGGGGGTGCTCCAATCTGTGTCCTTAACGAAGCTGCCTGAGTTTTTCCTCTCTGGCCAAACTTTCTGTACTATGATAACATGCTTGGTGTGACTCTCTAGCCTTAGATTTTCCACTGGAATACTAATACTGGTTTCTACGGGAGAGGTTGCTTAGCCCCCAGACTCTCCTCCACCATCTTCAAGCTCATTTTGTGAGACTGAAGTGACTCCACCTTAAAAATTAGCTACCTAACCATCATCTTAGGGAACAATAGTGTGACCGGTGAATAACCTCATGTTCCTGGAAAAACCACAAAGTGTTCCAATGGCCCCAATGGCCCTAGCAACTGCCAAACAGTGGACAGGAGAATTGTACCTTAACCTAAAGGTATTGTGTTCAATAGCTTCTGCGGTTCAGCTCTGGTACACTAGCCAATGATAGATAAGGTGCACTTTTTAAATGCCAAAAAATCATGTAATTGCCAAGCTGGAAAACCCCTAAACTTGTTTATTTACTATTATAAAAATACTGTAAAAGTTGAGCTCGGGGCCTCTTAGCATCACGGGTTGCAACTGAGTGTGCAGAGGACCAAGCTCGAGCTTGCAATAAAGACTCTTGCTTTTACATCAGTGTCAGCTTATGGTGGTCTTTGAGGGTCTCGAAAATGGACATTACATTTGGGGGCTTGTCAGGGATTGCCCCATATCCCTATAAATCCCGTAGTTGGAAAGTCAGGAACCAGCCTGTGAGTTGAGTCTTTTCCTGTTTTCTGTGTCCTTTCTGTCCTGCAGGATCAGAATCGGGTTGGCATTACACCTTGGTGGACACACTATAAGGTAGCCAACAGGGTCCTTGGGAGACATTCCAGACCCCCATTATCAGAGGGGAATGAAAATTTCCCCACTTCTCTTAACAGTTTGCTGAAGGTGGCGGGTCGCTCCAGCCAGTCGATTCAGAATAGGCACAACACTTTTGGTTTTGTTTGCTTGTCTTAGGAAGCCTTTGTTTGTTCATTATTTCTGTAATTGTCTTGTGTGTCCTTGGTGTATAGGAGGTTGGAAGAGTGTTTTTATAAAAGACTATCAGGAGTAGACTTAATGGGAAAGTTATCTTTTTGTGAACTGACTGAAGGAAAATAATGGGACAGACTCAAACCACACCCCATTCCCTTTTGACTGACAATTTTAACGATGGTAAAGAAAGAGCCTATAATTTGGGTGTTGAGATCAAAAAAAGGAAAACTAATTACTTTTTGCAGATCACAGTGGCCCACTTTTGGGGTGGGATGGCCAGCTGAAGGAACTTTTGATTTGTCAATTATCATTAAAATAAAAGAAAATATTTTCCTTCCAGGAACACGTGGCCACCTGGACCAGATTCCACACATCCTGGTCTGTCAGGACTTAGTTGAGAGCCCCCTCTTCTGGTTAAAACATTTGCCTCCACAGGGACATTGGCTGGAGAAAATTTTTGCAGTCCAGAGTCACCCCCCCCAAACTGGGGCACATGAAACCAAACCCTCAGTCTCCCCCACCCCCAGTTCTACAAGGTAGAACCCTGGAAGAACTGGTTTTTCCTCCCCCTTATCAGCCACCATCAGTGCCAGGAAATGCTGTGGTTGAGCTGCTGCCATTACTTGATGTGGGAGGGGCAGCAGCAGCTGTGGAAAGATGGGCACCAGGGACTCAGGGGAGGGCACACAGGGAAGTTTCTCCCGCCTGCCCCCCCAGGGGTCCACAGATTCTACTGTTGTACTTCCCTTGCAGGCCACTGGACCCCACAATGAAACTGGTGTGAATCCTTAGTTTTTGTGTTTATTTGTGTTTTTGTTATTTATTTTAACATTTCTGGGAGAATAAGGGTTCTAGCCTACAGCTGGGCTGGCCTAGTCACAGACCTGCTATGTCCCCTCCCTGTAGGGCATGGAAGGTTGCTAGACTAGTTTGGTCCTCTTCAACCCTCAGTCTGCATTTTCTCCTTGTGGAGAGTGCAGGAGGAGAGGGTGTAGAAGGCTGTGTACCAGGTTTGGACTTTTCAGCTGCTCCCGACAAAACTTTGTAAAGAGCTCTTGTCTAAAATTGAGTAAAACACAGAATCAGGCCAGTTTAGTTTCAGATGAACTACCACCCAGTCTTCCTCCAATGAAGGTATTCAAAAGACAAATTGGTGAAACATGTTCAAGATAAAAATAGTCAGCATGCTGTAACAATTGGGTAAGTTTAAATGTAAACTTCAAAAGGTTATGAGATTTGGACATTATCAAAAAATTTAAAGAATTTTAACATTGTTTTAAAAGGTTTTTTAAGGATTCTTTAACTTGAAAGTTAGAAAATCTGGTATTTTTAAGTCTGGAATTGTAGAATGCATAAGGCTGTTTACACTGTAATTAAGTTATCTGGCTTAACAAAGTATTAGTTGTTTGGGATTTATTTCCCTTGGCTAAAATTTGGGGTAAATATTAGAAATTTAAATGTAAAACTTTGCTTAACACTGTCAAAGACCGTACCTGTTTTGTTTGTCTAAAACTGTATTTCATTCAAGAGAAAAGAGGGTTAAAAAAAAAAGTTTGTCTGGGGCTGGGAAGGTGGCTCAGTGGTAAAGCGCTTGCCTTGCATGCACGAGGCCTGGGTTTGATTCCTCAGCACCACATAAGCAAAAAAAAAAAAAAAAAAAGCCACAAGTGGCACTGTGGCTCAGGTGGTAGAGTGCTAGCCTTGAGCTGCAGAGCTGAAGGACAGCACCCAGACCCAGAGTTCAGGCCCCATGACCGGACCTCCCCCCCCCCCAAAAAAAATTTGTCTGTATAATGTGGTTTGATTACAATGATGTTCTACTATTAAAATATGTTTTTAAAAGACATAAAGGTGTTAAGTCTAGCTTCTTGGTACAGTGGTGGTTTTAATTCTTGCATTAAGGAAAAATTGTTATTTGAGTTCAAAAGTTTTTTAAATGTATCTGTTTTAAAATAAGCAGCCAAGAAGCAATGAGGAACTTAGCCTCAAGATTTCAAGGATTTTTTTTAAGATGCAACTAAAAACTAAAATACAAAATATTAAAACCTTAATAAGAGGTTTAAAAATTAGGAATGAATTTCTGGATATAATGTTTAAAAGTAAAATTGTTCTTAACATTTGCCTCAGAGTGTAAAAAAGAAAAATTAGGATTACCAAAATAATTTCTTAATTGCTATTTCATTTTGCTCTCATAGTATTTTGTAACCGTTCCCAGCATACCCACAAAAAGGAGTGAGGATTCTTGCAAGTTTGTCAGATGTAACTTTGGCTTTCAATAAGTTCCAGGTAAGAGCATGCTTAAAAGCTACTTCTATGTTGACCACCTTGTTGCTTTTAATTGGAGTAAAGTGGCCTTTTATAAGACTCATTGATCTGCAAATTGTGGTCCAAAGCCAGCCTGGGCAGAAAAAGGTCCCTGTGATATTGTCACCTCTAAACAGACAGCTGAGTGTTGAAAGAGCAAGCAGAGTTGCTTTGGGACTCAAAATGGCAGAATGCTATCCTTGAGTTGGAGAGCTGAGGAATAGCACTCAGGCCCCGAGTTCAAGTCCAATGACCAACTAAAGGAAATGCCAAGGAGGCATTTATTCCAGTGTGGAGAAGACACTCCTGGGACAAAAGCAATGGTGTAGCATCCAGAGGCAGTAAGCCACTGCTTGGATGGCAGAAATAATGTCAGATCCTAGAGTGTGTGTGTGTGGCTCTTCAAACATTGGTCAGAGCCAGGAGGTCATGGGAAGATAGTTTGTAAGCATGCCTAATGTCCATCACTATCTACCTTGTAAGGGACAGGAAGTTGCCAGTCATCTGTGATAGTAAAAAAAAGCTAAAGTTATAAAATGTGGAGGATAGTTTAAATCCTAATTCCTGTATGTGCCAAAAACCCTAATTGGCAGTAACTTTTGAGCTGACACCAGCTACATGAAATTCATCTATTCGGAAATAAAGAGTATACAAACCTGAGAGTGTTTCTTTTTTTTTTGGGGGGGGGGGCCCGGTCATGGGGCCTGAACTCTGGGCCTGGGCACTGTCCCTCAACTCTTCAGCTCAAGGCTAGCGCTCTATCACTTGAGCCACAGTGCCACTTCTGGCTTTTTTCTTTTTTTTTCTTATGTGGTACTGAGGAATCGAACTCAGGGCCTCTGGAATGCAAGGCATGTGCTCTACCACTGAGCCACCTTCCCAGCCCCGAGAGAGTTTCTATTGATATCTTCCTGAAGGCCTGCACAGATAACTTAGACATTGTTAGGGTCACTAGAGATCACATTCCTAAGCCATCCAGAAAGATGCTTTTGCAAGCCAGAGTGCTAAACAAGCTACACTGCTATAGCTGGAGAAAAGTTCTGTGCATTTGTCAAAAGTTAAAATATTATTCTTAATGACATCTAACCCTGATAACCTCTTTGTAAAATAAGCTAAGGTTATAGGTTTCTGGCTAGGTAGGATCAATGCCCCTGAAGTCAGTTTGAAGAAGTTACAGAAGATGGACCTTCACCCATCAACCCCCTCTTAAGATCAAGAGTCCAGAGTCAGTTTTGGAAACATGAGGCAAAATAGATTTAAAATTGTTTTAAGACAATAGTGATAACAGATATGCAAGTGTGGAGACTGTATCTGGCGGAGATGGTTACAAGACCAAGCCTTCTATGTCTGTTTATAAAAAATATCTGGTTAGTAAAAAGTTGTTGTCTTGGTAAATTGTCCTGGGATATTGTCTAAATGGTCTTAAAAACCAGTGGGGCCACAGCCTGCCAAGCCTCTCTGTAGGAATTTGCAGCCCAGCATGAGGTGTGACAGTCCCTTGGAGTCATTGAGAGACCCTGCTGCTGCTACTGCACACCCTAATGGGTAAAGTTCAACGACAGCCTGACAGTTACCTAGAGGAAATTGACACCATCACTGGGACCACCTCTACCATGGTAAAAGTAGACTGAACTCCTGCCTGATTGCATCACCTGAGACTGCTTCCCAGTGGAAAGCTGCTTTGAGTCTGCTAAAACCAGGTCATTCTTCTCTTGATATACAGTAACCCTCTCTTCTCCCACAATGGATATTGGGAGCAAGGACATCACTGGCTTGCCTTAAGCACTTCAGGAAATCCACTCTATAGTCAAAGCCTGGTATGGTAATAACCTGCTTCCTTCTGGGTGTGTGTTAAAGAGCAGTAACAAAGGCTGTAAAGGAGAGATATTTTTATCAATGGTATGAGTCTTGGTTCAATTACTCTCCACGGTTAACTACCCTAATTTCCATCCTGCTGGGCCCTCTAATTTTTTACTGCTTGTGCTTACCATTAGTCCCTGCATACTTAATAGACTGGTCACCTTTGTTAAGGATCGAATAAATGCTGTTTAATTAATGGTTCTAAGAACCCAATACCAACCCTTACAGGAAAACCAGGTGTCCTACTCAGAACTACAGCTTCAGGAACCACTGGCCCCTGAGTTTCCTGTGAAAAGGGGGAATGTGAGACTGAAGTGACTCCATTTTAAAAATTAGCTACCTAACCACCATCTTATGGAACAATAGTGTGACCGGTGAATAAACTCATGTTCCTGGAAAAACCACAAAGCATTCCAATGGCCCCAATGGCCCCAGCAATAGCCAAACAATGGAAAGGAGAATTGTACCTTAATCTAAAGGTATTGTACTCAATAGCTGCTGCGGTTCAGCTCTGGTACACTAGCCAATGATAGATAGACAAAGTGCACTTTTTAAATGCCAAACAATCATGTAATTGCCAAGCTGGAAAGCCCCTAAACTTGTTTACTCACTATTACAAAAATTTTGTAGCAGTTGAGCCTGGGGTCTCTTAGCATCACCAGTTGTGACTGAGAATGCAGAGGACCAAGCTCGAGCTTGCAATAAAGACTCTTTTGCTTTTACATCAATGTTGGCTTATGGTGGGTTTTGAGGGTCTTGAAAACAGACATTCCAATCTTCTCAAAACCATTGACTTTTGAGGGTTAATTTTATACCTTGCTACTTTGCCAAAGTTTCAAATCATCTCAAGTAAGCTGGCAGTGGAGTCCATGGGGTACTTTAAATACAAGATCATGTCATTTGCAAAGAGGAGGGGTTTTACTTCATCTCGCCCTATTTGGATCCCCTTTGTGTTTGCATCTTGAGCTGTTTCACTAGTTAGAGCCTTCTGTATAGATGAGTAGAGGAGTAGAGGAGATCTACAAATAGAATTTTAATTATTCTCTACTAATTTGGATATATTTATATTTTTATTTTTATGGCTTATTGTACTGGTTAAGCATCTAATACTATGTTGAATTCTCATGAGTCAGAACAGCAGAAACCCTTACCTTGTTTCTGGTTGTAGAAAAAGTTGTTCATCTCTCAGCTTTCCATATACAACCTATAGTTTATATATACATATATATATATATGTTTGTATATATATATATATATATATATATATATATATATATATTTCCTTGTCCAGTTTCCAAATGCATTCCCTTGCTGTAAATTTTCATGATGACTGAATGCTAACTCCAGTCAAATACTTTTTCTGTTTGCTAGTTTGTCTGTATTTGGGAGGGTCAGGGAGTGCACATAAAAGGTGGAAAAAGGATGAACAAATACAACAGTGATATTCACTAGACGCTATGTGAAAAATAAATTGGGCATCTTGTAGGTAGGGATGGGAGGGAAAGACTGGGAGAGAGGAATAGAAGTGGAGACATGGTTCAAAAAGAATTGTACTCATTACCTGAATCATGTAATGGTAACCTCTCTGCATATCAACTCTACAATAACAGTTTTTAAAAATACACAAAAATAAAATATAAGAAAATGAAACAAATGATTTTTTAAATATTTTTTATTGTAAAGATACTGTACAGAGGGATTACAATTACATGAGTAAGGAAATGAGTGCATTTCTTATCAAGCATGGTTACAGCTTCTTTGTTTTCTTCTGCCATCCCTTCCCTCCCCACCTCCCCAACTCCTCCTTCTATCCCCGCCAAGTTATAAAATTCATTTTCAACATAGTGTCTTGGAAGTCTCATTGTTACAATGGGTCAACCTGTACCCTTGTTTCAGCCTTTTGTTATTCCCCTTCCCCCTCCAACATTAGAAAAATGTATATACAAGATTCAGGACACCAGACTCAAATACAATAGCAACAGGGATTATACCATTGGGGAAGAACATACAAAAGAAACAGAAAAAATCACATAGTACATTAAAAACAACAGCAACAAAAGTTTTTTTTTCTTTGTTGCTATTGTTTTTAATTATTCTTGTTTGAATAAAATATGTAACATATTTAAAAAGAAGAAACTAAAAAATCTACAGACTAGAAGAAGATATTTCCAAATTACATAAATTAAAATCAAGATAAGCATTTTTAAATGGGTCAAATATTTCCAATAGATCCAAGAAGCTGGAGTATGTATGTGTTTTAAGATGGTAAGGTGAGGTACAGGGAAAGTGGGGCAGATTATGAATAAAGGAAGGATGGACAAAAACAGTCATAATATTCAATGTACATATGTCCATGGAACCAGTTACCTTGAGGAGATAGGTCATGTTGGAAGAGGAAATGATTAGAGGGGTGACATTGATCAAGATGCGTTATATCCACAAACTGACATATTGGATTGAAACCCCTTGGTACAACTGCTTAAAGATGTTTTTTTGAAAAAGAAAGAAAAAGGAAAAAAATATTTTCAAATAGATAGTTAATCAAAATAAATAGTGGAATAGTTCAACAAAAAAATTCCATAAATGGCAAATATGTATCAGTCATGAGTCATTAGCCTCCTGACATGAGTATTCAATTAAGAAAATACAAATTAAAGCCACAATAAGGTTCCATTACACACTTAATAGAAACTAAAAGATGGACCATAACACCTGCAAGCAAGAACAGGGAAAGAATGAAATTCTCATTCATTGCTGGTAATAAATTAAACATTTAGCCAGCATTCCACATCAAGCTATTCACTGAAGATAAATGACAGTGCACGTCCATACAAAGACTGGAGCAGTAATGGTAACAAGAGTTTTGTGTGTGGTACTCAAGAACGGGCACCAACAAGCTCTAGTTTAGCAAGAAATGTTAGGCATCCATACAGCTGAACAGCACTCAACAATAAACACACAATAGCACTTAACAAAATAAATAGTACTTCATAATGTAAACACAACTCAACAATATAAATAGAATATTACTGAATAATATAAATCAAAACATACTCAGCAATATAAATAGTAATCAAAAAACATAAACCTACTAGTAGGTATGGCTGATTAGTAGACAGAACCACATTGAGGAAACATAATTATGTAAGTGAAGGAAATCAGACAAAAAAATAGTGCTTACAATATATAACATTCCATTTAGTTTGAATTCCAGAAAAACCCAAATGATTCATGGTAACACACAGTGTTACTCTGAGGTTGTTTGGGTCTGAGAGAGCTAAAGGATAAAGTTATAAACAAGCACAAGCAGCCTTTTGGGTGTGATGGATATATTCACAACGTGATTGTGAAATGTTTTCTTTATGGTCTTGTAGGGCTATACCTGTATGTAACACATCAAATCATTCACTTTATGTAAGTATATGAAGTGTTCTAAATCAAAGCTCTCTCCATAAGGCAGTTAAAAAAAAGTTCGAAAATGTAATACTACTCATGATGATGCTGTAAATATAAATTTCAAAATGGAGATTAAAGCAGAAACATAACTCTATATGCTGGGACAAGTGAAGTTGCACCTATAATGATTTAATACAAACACCTAAAAGTTAAAATAGGGCTAGAAAATAGCTGGACTTAGAATTGATTGACCTAAGTAAGCCATTAACTCCTGTTTCTTTATATGTATATATACCTCTGCAGACGGACTTGGGATCTGAGGGCAGAGAATACACATGCATATATGATAACCCTATGTAAAGTCCCAGCATTTTTTGCACAGAAAGAGATCCTGCCCACCATCCTTAGAGCCTGCCTTTCTGGCGAATCACAGGGATGCCAATTCTTGCCTTCTTGCTTTATTTATGCAATTATAACTTTACTTATTTATTTGGATTTATATTACCAGTCTGGACAAGCATACAGTAAATCTGGTGAGTCCTTTCTCCTTCTTTGAAGAAAATATTTACAAATATGATAGTCTTGATTCCTGAACCCAATGAAGCGAAGAATGAGCCCCTGCCAGCCAGCTATCCCAGTATTCTCTTTCTTCCAGCTTCCCACTGCCCAAAATAACACCATCTTGAGGATGTAAAAAGATACCAGCTTTTAGATGCACAAAGTCATAAGCACTTTAGTTTCTGTTTCACAAAAGATGTGTTATCTTCTCTGGGAAAACAATACTACTGTTTAATTTCCCCCAAATTAATTTAGTCATGTTGTATAAAAGCCCCAAAGTATCATTTTCAAAGCTCTACTAGATTTAAAGAAAAAAAGTATAAGCTGTGCTATTTATTGTTAAGACTCTTGAAATTAACACAGAATTAATGACAAGATTTATAGAAAAAAAAATCAAAACAGACATTTGGTTACATTTGCTCTAGCAAATTTCACCAGACAACAGTTCGGCATGTGTAGCAACAAAAAGTCTCTTACCCTCAGAAATGAAAGTCCTGAATGTCAGAGAATAACTGGATTCTGAGAACTTCTGTGGTATCTGGAGGGAACTTTTTTTTTAATTTTATTTTATTTTATTTGAGAACATACTGTACAGAGGGGTTACAATTACATGGGCAGGATAATGCATACATTTCTTACCAAGCATTGCAGCCTCTGGAGGGAACTTTTATTTTACATGATAGTGTTCTAGCTGGATGCCAGTAACCCTAGTTACTCAGGAGGCTGAGATCAGAGGACTGCCATTTGAAGTGAGCCTAGGCAGGAAAGTCTGTGAGACTCTTCTCTCCAAATAACCACCAAAAAGCTGGAAGTGGAACTGTGGCTTAAGTGGCAGAGCACCAGTCTTGAGTGAAATAACAAAGGAACAGCACACAGGGCCTGAGTTTAAGCCCTAGCACGCACACAAAATGACAGTATATTATTTTAAAGAAGAGATGGTGGTGAATGTTTTATGGAACACTGTATAGATCAACAAGGTATCTAAATCTTAGTGTGAATTTTTTTTTTTTTAATTTTTGGGTCCGGTTGTGGGGCCTGAACTCTGGGCCTGGGCGCTGTCCCTCAGCTCTTCAGCTGAAGGCTGGCGCTCTACCACTTGAGCCACAGCGCCACTTCCGGCTTTTTTCTTCTTGCTTATATGGTACTGAGGAATTGAACCCAGGGCCTCAGGCTTGCAAGGCAAGCGCTCTACCACTGAGCCACCTTCCCAGCCCATGCTTTCTTTTCTTTAAGAAAATTTAGGAAACAAAATAATACAACTGCCCTTTTTTGATTGAGATACATAGGGAAAATATGTTTTGCCTTTAAGGTAGAGAATTAGCTTTTGTGATAAGAACTATAAAGTACCTAAAGTGCTTTGTTCAGGTCCTATGCTGTAAATTGCTTTTCTTTGCTGATAAGAAAACTAAGAATTCAGAATATTCATGATCTGGGAAGCTAAAAAGAAAAACAAAACCTACCCATGAACTAATCAGGTTAAAAAAAATATGTAAGTCTAAAATGTGATTCTATTCAATCATAACTGACAAATTCCCTAAGTTGTGTTTTCCTGTCATTCAATATAAAGAGATAAGTATTTTCTTGTCAATTTTACTAATTAAGGCTGTTACATCTACAACAAAATTATTATCTTCCAGTCTTGAGAGAACTGCAAGGAATCCAAAAGCCATTTTCACAGGAAAACTCAAATGTGAGTTCAGAAAGGGCCTCTTGTTTTGTTCTTTTCCTTTCATTTATATTTTTCCCTCTCTTTCCTCCAAGGTTCAAAGAGCAAGAGCCAACTCAGATGGGAAGGATGGCTATCAGAATCAACCACCTTCTCCTGGCCAGAGAGTTACTGTGAAAATCTAAACAAATTCCACAGCATTGTTTAATCCAAAATTCTCCAGGAAGCACCCTCTAGGTGTACTAAGACACTCAGGAACTTGCTTTACTTAAACACCAATGTTCACCTTCTGCAGAGAGGGTTGGAATAAATACTATTTCTTGATCTCGGCTCATTATTTTAGAAAATGTGGAGCTCACCTGATGTGATCACATCAGCCTAAGCACATGCTTCTTTTCCTTTAGTGTTTTCTATGAAGATGTGGGTAAGGCACATGGTTCTCTGCTCTAAGGACAAGACTGCTCAAAGGCTGGGAATGTGGCTCAGTTGTAGAGTACTTTGCCTAACATGCATAAAGCCCTGGGTTCGGTTCCTCAGTACCACATAAACAGAAAAGGCCAAAAGTGGTGCTGTGGCTCAACTGTTAGAGTGCTAGCCTTGAGCAAAAGAAGCTCAGGGACAATGCCTAGGCCCTAGGTCAAGCCCCAGGACTGGGGGAAAAAAAACAAAGAAAGAATACTCACAAGTCCTAGCAATGAAGGATGATGTTATAAAAAGCAGCTTTGTCATGGCACTGATAATGCCAACAAAGATGACAACAGGCGTATCTCAGTGATAGTCCCTATCTCAAATAGGTTCAACCTAGCATGTCAGGACTGAAATGGCAAGTTAATGTAAGAAGTGATACACCCACAAATTCCAGAGAGGATTCATGTGCGTGTATGGGGCAAGCCATTCATTATGAGATGAGCTTTTTCTTTTCTTCAAAGGGTGGGGAAGAAGGAGACTAGCCAAGGAGCAATGTCATCTTTCTATCTATATTCTGAATTACAATATACCAAAGTACATTCCAGAGCTGAGTAAAGCCAACAGCTAGGTTAAGAATGCATTAACCAGGGCTCGGAAGGTGGCTCAGTGATAGAGTGCTTGCCTTGCATGCACATGAGGCCTTAGATTTGATTCCACAGAACTACATAAGCAGAAAAAGCTGGAAGTGGCACCATGGCTCAAGTGGTAGAGTGATAGCCTTGAACTGAAGAGCTGTGGGACAATGCCCAGGCCCAGAGATCAGTCCCCAAAACTAAAAAAAAAAAAAAGACTGCATTAACCACTCCCTTACAAAGTGGAACTCTGAATCTTCTAGTATTTGAAATCTGACAGGGATGGAAGGAAGATGAGAGAGAGGCAAAGAGAGGAGAGAGAATGAAGTTATTGGGTTCATTCATTCAGTGCCCACTATTTTCCAGTCTCTTCTCAAAGCACTTGTGATGTAGCAATGAACACATTTAATAAAATAAAAATCCTATTTTGACTTTATGATCCAGTAGGATAGGAGGGTTGTAGAGAGACAAATAATAAATAAGAGAAAAGTAGTCATTGGAAAGGAGCAGTGTCTAGGATTAAAAAGAAAAAAAATCAAGGGCTTGGCATGTGGGCACATGCATGTACTCATAATTGCCTGGGAAGCTGAGTGTAGAGGATCTCAATCAGAGGCCAGCAAGCAAAAGTGAGACCCTATCTGAACCACAAACTAAAAGCAAATTGACTGAGGGTGTGGTGGTAGAGCACCTGAACTGTTAAGAAAACAGGACAGCCTGAGTTCAATACTTAGTGCTGATAAATATATATACATATATATATACATTCCTGTTCCCTCCACTTATTTATTTATGTACATACATATATATGTATATATATATAAAAATAAACAAATAAGTGGAGGGAACAGGAATGCTTGCTGATCAAGAGTGATAGAGAGGACAGATGAGAGTATAGGTTATAATGTAAAATAAAATATACCTGCTTCATTAAGAAAGAAACATTACCAAAGGAAGATTATAAAGAGGTAAGATGGGAAGTACTAAGGTAAGTAGAGGAAGATAGCACAAGAGCCAGTATAGAGACTGATAAGAGGCTATATGAGAACTCAAGGTATAGACAGATGGAGAGGACTTTGAACATGAGAACTTGGAGTCCAAGAGGTCAGTGGGCAGGACCATAAATACTTTCACACAGACACCTGCCTTGAAGATGAATGAAATGGTATCATTGCAAGATTTTTAAAAAGCAGGCTAATGTGGCTTAAGTATTTCATGAATTAGTTTGGCTCCGGTATTAAAAATTGCACAGGACAGGCAGGGCCAGAAGTATTTTAGGAATTAACAGTATAACCCAGATCAGCGATGATGGTGCATCACCCTAGGGTGATATCAGGAAGTGATGAGCATGTTGGAACTTGGAATAAGTTCTTAGGGAGAGTTGAGAGCATTTTCCTGACAGAATGGATGTCCTGTGTGAGAGAAAGGCAGGAGTCAAGAGGCCACCTAAGTTTTTTACTGGGAAACTGAAAGACCAGGCTTGCTACCCCCTGAGAAGCAGAGGGTTACATAAGGAGCAGGTGTAAAGAAGGCTTTTGATTTGAACATGTTGAGAATAACAAGCCCAAGTGGAGATACTGAGCAGATTGTTGGATTCTAAGTGACTCTGTAGTTCAAGAAAGAGGCCTTTGCTACAAGCAAACACAGGAGACTTGTCAGGACATAGGTGTTATTGCCAAGGGACTGAATACAAAGATGACTATGGAGAGAATAGAAAGAATCAAGCACTGAGCCCTGAGGCATTCCAGCAGTAAGAAATGAGAGGATGAGAAAGAATCAGGGAAGGAGACTTGAGAGAAACCCTTGAGTTAGAAGAGAAAAACAAGTAATTTAATGTTTCTGAACTCAGGTAAAACAAATACATGAATGATCAGTGCAATAAAAGCATGTCCAACCCCTGCTTCTTTGGAAAGAATGTCAGTCATATTCATAGTTTATAATGGCCCCTGTTCCTATAAACAAGGTCCTGACTCTAGTATCAGCATAAGAAATCATGAAGTCCTAAATTCTCTCATTCACAACACTTTCATCACCTTTCTGGCCCAGACACACATTGGGTGGGTTGGAAGAGTTGAGGGAGAATTATGGCACTGATCAAGAAGCACTGTACTCATAAATTGACATGTTGAATTTAAACCCCTTTGTGTAATGATTTAAGGATGCTTTTAGACTTTTTAAATTATAAAAAGTAAAACAAAAGTACCAGTCCCTATGAATTTAGGAGATACATTTTTTTTACATAGACAGATTATTTGTGTCATTAGCATGGAGCAGAAAGAGGTTGCTTTCCTTCCATCTCTAGAGAAACTCCATGAAGAAAATCAGGATTTGAAAATTGTTCGTTACAGAATGGATGGATGCTTATACAGTTAAAGGTATATAATCCCTGAGTTCTAGCAAGGAGACAAAGCCATTGTAAAGAAAAATATCACTCGCGTTTCCCTGAACTAATAGGATCATATCAAAATGAAATGGAGAGTAAAAACACCGTAATGTTGATGGATTATGATGAGAATTGAGTTGAAGAAAGTAAGTGCTTGAAGTCATCCAATTCTTTAAATAACATTGGAAACTCGGGAGTCAGAGGTGCTCAAGCTTATCTGTGCCAAATCTGGAAAATGTGGCAAGATTACTAACTGCAATTTGGCAATGACATGATGGGGCCCCCAAAAGCAATTCCAAAGACAGCGGATCTCAGTGCAGATAACAGACATAACCCCCATTCTTCCAAAGGGTCAATTCAGTAGTCACAGCCAAGATCAAGTTTGTAATTGCTGTATTTTCCCCTTCCACTGCAGAGAGCATCAAGTCAGATGAGACACTGCCCAAAGAGGAGCAATTTTCTCTATAAAATTATTGCCATTAATGGAGCTTTTAAGGAAGGTGACCAAGGCTTTGTTCTTTTCAGAGTTTGTAATTTTGCACTACTACATCAAGTGTTAAATCACAAAATTTAAGAGAAACCCTGCTCTTACCATCTGCTAGCTTTACAATGCTATAAGCCTACAAATACCAACTGGAAGTTACAGTGTATGGTGATGTGCCTCTTTTTCACCCAAAAACATTTAGGGAAGGTATGAGAAAACACTTCCTGGGTAATTGTTACTACTGATTTGCAGATTGTTACTCATCCTGAGTAGCAACATAGTGAATACTTCAGTCCTCAAATGTCCTCATGGTTGGCTGGGAAGTTACAGCATCAGTCTTGCCTACCTGAACTGGGTCTTGCCTGCCCAATTAGGATCTTTGTCATTTTGTCTCATATTCTGATTATTTTCTTCTTTAAATGTATGTGATGTGCAATCATTTGGTCCATGCACCCATTTTTATTGCTGCAGAGCTCAATATTAGAAGAGAGAATAGTGTAAGGTAAAAAATCTACCCAGGGCTTTCTAGTTTCTGCTTCTATTCTAATTGCAACAATTAAGTAAATATTCAAAGAACCAGTTTCTTAGAATAATTTGTATCTAGAGCCACATACTTTTTTTTTATATTTGAATGTTTATATTTGTTTTTTTTTTAATTTATTTTATTTTATTTGTGAACATACTGTACAGAGGGGTTACAATTACATGGGCAGGATAATGCGTACATTTCTTACCAAGCATTGCAGCCTCCTCCTTTGTTTATCCTTCACTCCCTTCCCAGCCTCCCCCCTACCCCCCCCCAGATAATTCACATACTTTGGGGGTAATCTGTATCACTGCTGCTGGCCCAAGTTCAATCAATGAGAGCAAACAATATCTGTGTTTTTCCCTATCAATATTGTTAGCTTCTTTGCTGTAAGCAGAGATGTGATAATTACCAAATGAAGTCCAAATCTGAACATAAAATGCAACTTTCAAATATTGTTGTAAACCAAGTGGAGTAAATCTTGCTACATTCCTGTGAACTAAACTTAACTAGAGAACTAACAACCTTGCTACATTCCTGTGAACTAAACTTAACTAGAGAACTAACAACACTATAGTTTCTATTAACCTATTTATGACTTGACATTTAAACATAAAGTAAAAGAGCAAGGTGCCCTGCCATCAGAGGTCAAAGAGGCATCATCTTTGATGGAAATAAAGTAATGGATGGGAATAATGGAAATAACTGAATTCTCAATTGTCATTTAGCTGAGTAATGGGCTAAGCTAAGAATAAATTTGAATAAATATGTGCTTTCAACTGTTTGAATGTGCCTGACATTATGAGTTTTCAGTTCCACTTGAAAAGTGTTTCTGTCTTATGGCCAATCAAATACACAATAAGAGGCATAAATGCTGCTTCTTCAAACTACAACTCAAGGATATCATATTTGGTTTAAGAATTGACAAATAGTTGAGCGCTGGTGGCTCATGTCTATAATCCTGGTTACTCAAGATTCTAAAATCTGAGGATTGCAATTTGAAGCCAACCCGTTCAGGCAAGTTTGTGAGATTCTTATGTCCAATTAACTACCAATAAGCCAGAAGTGAAGGTGTGGCTCAAGTGGAAGAGCACCAGCCTTAAGCTAGAAGAGCTCAGGAATAGTCTGTAGGCCCTGAGTTCAAGCACTTAATACGAGCACAAAAAATAAAATAAAGAATCAACAAATACATAAATGAATATATGCATACATAAATATAGTCACATGTGTGCATATATTCAATTAAAAATAAATATCAATAACCAATCTTGGAAGAAGTTCCTCTTCTATGTCTTCTGTTCTATTGATTTGTGTTCTTAGGGAAAGTAGATCTCCTCAGCTGAGTCCATACAAAAAATGATCTAAGTAAAAGATGATGATTTCTTATTCCTTCAGGATCTGGCATTTAAAGGAATGGATGCCTAATGAAGGTTTCTTTTCTGCTACCTCATTTAAAACAGCTACCAGCCAGTGAGGGTGTACCATCACCTAAAGAGCTTTAGGAGATGCCATTTGAGAGTGGGAGTATGGAGAGTGCCCAAACCTACACACACACACACACACACACACACACACACACACACACACACACACACACACACACACACACACACACTCACAACATGTTGTAAACAAGAACTGTAGGATTAAGGTTTTCCTTGAATAGCCTTGCCTGACTCTGTGTGTGTGTGTGTGTGTGTGTGTGTGTGTGTGTGTGTGTGTGTGTCCTGTGTCTGTGTTTGTGTGTGTGTGTGTGTCTGTGACTGTGCAGGTTCTGGACTGAACTCAGGGCCTACATGCTGTCCCTTAGCTTTTTCCGCTCCTGGCTGGTGCCCTACCACTTAAGCTACACTGCCTCTTCCAGCTCATTGATGGTTAATTGGAGATAAGTGTCTCATGGATTTCCTGCCTTGGCTGGCTTCTCACTATAATCCTCAGAGCTGAGCCTCCCCAGTAGCTAGAATTCTAGGCTTAAGCCATTGGTGCCCCACCCTAAGAGACTCTTTCCTGCTCAACACTGGAGAGCCCTACTTTCTCTCTTTTAGGCTTTAATGTGAATGGAGAGTGGGGGAATGTCTACCCTGTCAAAGCCTCCCAAGGGAATTCTCTTAAAATAAACAGCTAAACTTGACCGTAGGCTTTTCCTTCCATAGACATATTTGAAACGTATAGAATGTTAGATGGCTGTTAGAAAAAATGACAAGTGTCTGTTTTCATTAAACTCTCCAAGTGCATGGATCTAATTGACAGCCCTTCTGAGGCTTGGAGGAACTTCCAGCTTTGGGGTTTCCATGGCAACGTCTCCCCACTGCCGAAGCTCTGCTGTTCTCAGGCATCAGTCACAGGAACCCACATTTTAGAAATCCTGTAAGGTTATCCAGGAATTTTGCCACCCTAAAGGTTAACAAACCCAACTTTTCAAGCAGGTCAATTTCCTGCTTCCAAAGCTAAGTCTTTATATCCTGACTTCAAGAATTCTCTGTTCAATTTTTTTTAGATATTTTTCCTTCTAGTTTGATGCTGAAATATAGTTATTCTGCATAAGACTGTCTGTATATTTATTCATTTTTTATTATCGTTAAGTAGTTGTACAAAGTGGTTTCAACGCAACATGTCAGTTTATGAGTGCAGTGCGTCTTGAGACTCTAAGTCTTAATCTAACTTGGTTATCTAACTCTCTTTTTTCTCTTCCCAAAGGAGTACATGACACCAAAACATGTCCACCTACTTTAGGAGTTAACATCTGCCAGGCTTATATTTATAAGTCATCAAAAACCCCAGGGTCCCAAGACCCCCGGTGAGGTAGGAGATTGGTAGAACCAGGCTTCCAAAGAAGGACTTGGCATCTGACTGATGGGGCAGAGTCCTGCCTGAAGGTTTAATGTGATGATGGGTAACAAATGAGTGTTTCATTTGATCCTCAGAGCCCAATGACAGAGCTCTTATTCATCCTAACTTATATTGAGCAAAGCCAAGGTTAAGTACTAGTCCCTAGTTTCCCCTGCTGTATTAGACAAAAGAATGAAATATGCAGGCTATGGCTGCCCTGACTTACCCAAAGGAGAAGACCTCCAGACATACACACAAAGGTGGATTCCACTGTAAAAGCTATTCAATTAGAAAGTTTCCTCACCAATTACTACCTACATGAGGCCCATTGGCATTTAAAAATTAATTATCCCTTAAATGTGTATGTCGCCATCTTCTGGGCTGAGATGCACACAGAGTTGTCATCTTTCCCCTGTAAGAAAGGACATCCAGCTACTCTGGGGCCTGTTTACTTGTATTGTACATGATGGTCTGTGTTCAAACAAGATGGCTCAGATCTGTGCTAATCAATTATTATCAGTTAATTGAATCTGTCACTGCTCATTTACCTGGGCACCTTTGATGGGGTCTACAAACAACCTTTCACAATCAAGATCTCCAGAGTAGATTCATGATTGAACAGCTTCCTTTGAAGCCACCCACAGTGGGAAAGAGATGTCCAGGTTTTGCATTTCATGTGCAGAAACAAACAAGAACTCTTGCCAAGACAAGCAAACATTTCAGATTTACTCATTTCTTTTGCTCTTAATTGGAAAACTGTATCACACATGCTTTGCATTCACTTCTCTAATGAAGGATGAAAATACTACAGACATACAGAACGCATGAATTCAAGGCACAAGCAAATCAGAAGATTGGCCAGTAACTAGCCTGTCCTCCAAATGAGGGTATACAAAGCCAAAGCCAAAGCCAGGGCTGCTGATCACCATGCACAGCAGCTGAGATAAAAGGCAATGGGCAGTAGGCACAGAAAATAGTCTCCAGTACTTTGAAATATGACATCTCTCATATAGTAGAAAAACACAAGAAGAACAGAGACATAGAGAGGGAGGAAAGAAGACAGGAGGAGAAAGAGAAAAGGGGGGAGAAGGAAAATGGATAGAGGAAGGAAGGAAGAAAAGAAAGGAAAGGAAGGAGGGAGGGAAAGAGGGAGACATCAAGTAGGGAAGAAGAAAGGCAGGAAAGGAGCAAAACAGATTGCTCCACTTTCTCCTAGGAATCTTATGTACTACCCTCCCCACCAAACCCCCAACTAAATCAGCTTGTCAAGAAATTCTGGGTATGGTAACTCACATCTCTAATCCTAGCTACTAAGAAGGGAGAGATGTGGATGATTGTGTTTCAGACCAACTCTTGGGAAGAAAATTCTAACCAATAAAAATCTGGTGTCAGTGACAAGCACCCGTAACCCCAGCTATTTGGGAAGTATAAAGAAGGCATAAATGGATAAATATTTAACAAAAATAAAAGAAGCAAAAGAGACTGGGAGTGTTAATCAAGGGGTAGAACACCTACCTAGCAAGTGGCAGGCTCATAGTTCAAACACCAGAATATGAGACACAGAAAGAGAGAGAGAGAGGGAAGGGATGAAGGAGAAAGGAAGGAAGGAAGGAAGGAAGGAAGGAATAAAGGAAGGAAGGAAGGAAGGAAGGAAGAGGGAAGGAAGGAAGGAAGGAAGGAAGGAAGGAAGGAAGGAAGGAAGGAAGGAAGGAAGGAAGGAAGGAAGGGAAAAAAGAAAAAAAGAAAGGAAGAAAAAAGAAAGAAAGTTCAGGTGTGCTTATTCACTTGGATCCCAACCATTCACTTGAGCCTAGATGGAAAAAAATATGGAAAAAGGAAATACTTGCAGACTTGCAGCAGGAAAACAAATCAAAATCTCTCATTATTCATTGTTTCTACAAATATTTACTTGGGTTTTGCTCTGGACCAGACACTGGGGGAAAGAAAATAAATAAATTATTCCCATGGAGCATACAAATTATTTGAAGAAGGCATAATAAACCAGAAAATATTTTGCCACATGGTCATAAGAGGTGCTGAAAATAAACTAAGATAATGAAGAAAGAACTTTTATTTGTGCAGGGAAGCCATGAAGCTGCCTGGATGAGGGAACATTTGACCAGACATCATGATAAGCCATCTATCATGATAAGCAAAAGATCAGAAGAAAGGACCCAGGCAAAGGCCCTGAGTTGCTATTGTGCTAAGCACTGCTCCAACTAAACAAGGGTATCAAAGGCTTAAGAGAATTGACCCAGCCATGCAGATTTCAGAATATCTAGGAAACAAAGTCTGAGAATAAAATTGTTCTTCATGAAATTTGTATAGGGCATAGTCTAGGGGAAGAAGCAGGATTGAACAAAAGAAGAAATCAAACCAGGATAAACTCTCAAAAGAGATCTTAGAAAACCCCATAGAGAGCTTCTTGCATGTTGGAATGATGTGTTTGTGTGTGTGTGTGTGTGTGTGTGTGTGTGTGTGTGTGTGCGCGCGCGCGCGCGCGTGCATGCACACGCGCACACTGGGGCTTTAACTCAAGGCCTAGGCGGTTTTCCTTTGCTTAAACTTTTCCACTCAAGGCTAGTACTCTACCACTTCACTTCCAGATTTTTGCTGACTAATTGGATATTAGAGTTTCATAAACTTTCCTGCCCAGGTTCGCTTCAAATTGTGATGCTCAGATCTCAGCCTCCTGAGTATCTAGGTTTAAAGGTGTGAGTTTCTGGCACTCAACTACATGACCTTTGAACACTGTTCTTCATTGTGGCAAGGAAGGCAACCTCTGTGTTCATCCATCCAGTCACTCTTCTATGTTCATTTGTTCCTCATTCACAGCATACTCAATCAGATGCCAGTGGCTCATGTCTATAATCCTAGCTACTCAGAAAGCTGAGATCAGAAGATCACGGTTCAAAGTTAGCCTGGGCAGAAAATTCTAGGAGACTCTTACCTCCAATTAACTAGCAAAAAGCCAGAAGTAGAAGTGTGGCTCAAGTGAATAAGCTAAGGGACAGCACCTAGGCCCTATGTTCAAGCCACAGTACTGACACACAAAAAAATATTACAAACAAGTAACTCTCTATTTAACATGAACATACTTTTTCTTGTTGTCATTCCATAAAGAACTCAATACAACAAAACAGTTTATCTAGCACTTACATTGTATTAGGTATTCCAGTGATCTAAAGGTAATTTAAATGGCCAAGAGGTTGTATGTAGATTACATGCACATACTATCCATTTTATGCAATGAATTTAAATATCACAGATTTTGGTAACCTCAGGAAGTTCCAGAACTGATCTCCTGTTGATATCTAGAGACAACTGAATTTTCAAAAAAATCATTGGCTTCAGAAGAGATTGTTGAGGTTCAGGGTATAAGTTGGAGGCTACAAAAAACACTAACTGGGTACCACTGGTTCACATCTGCAATCTTAGCTACTCAGGAGGCTCAGATCTGAGGACTACAGTTTGAAGCCAATCCAGGTAGAAAAGTTAATCCATAACTGGAGCTGTGGCTCAAGTCATAGAGTATTATTTTTGAGCAAAAAAGCTCAGGAACAGAGCCTAGGCCCTGAGTTAAAGCCCTAGTAACACCAAAAGGAAGGAAGGAAGGAAGGGAGGAAGGAAGGAAGGAAGGAAGGAAGGAAGGAAGGAAGGAAGGAAGGAAGGAAGGAAGGAAGGAAGGAAGGAAGGAAAAAAGGAAGGAAGGAAGGAAGGAAGAGAGGGAGGGAGGGAGGGAGGGAGGGAGGGAGGGAGGAAGGAAGGAAGGAGAGAAAGATGGAGAGAAAGAAAGAATGAGAAAGGAAGGAAAGAAAGAGAAAAAATGAAAAAGAGGAGAGAAAGAGAAAGGAGAAAGAATGAGTGGGTAAGAGAGAACACATCACCAGAACAGAACATAAAGGAAACAAAAATTGCAATAGAGAAAACAAAAACAATTTCAGTAAGGATAGCCAAGCCACCATAGATACCATAGTGATGAAGAAGCACTGCCTTCAATACAATACAAATAGATAAGATGGAGGGGGAAGCAGACAGCACATCTAAACAAAGAGGACACAAGAAGAAGCCCCGGTCACTCATATCTGGAAAAACAGAAAGAAAAACAAGGGCAGCTCTTTGATTCAGATGAATCAAAGATTCAAAGAAACTTCTTAGTATGCTGGGGTGAGGGAATGCAGAGGATTAGAGTCTCTTTGAAGGCTTTCCAGACAGCTTAGATCATAGATCATGGTGAAGTTCAGGAAAGGTGAGGTTCATCAGGGAGTTGATAAAAAAAAAAAAAAAGAGCACAGAGCAGCCAGCCAGGGGCTGGTATCTCACTCCTGTAATCCTAGCTACTCAGGAAGCTGAGATCTGAGGGTTGAGATTCAAAGCCAGCCCAGGCAAGCAAGTCCATGGAACTCTTATCTCCAATTCACTATCAGAAAGGCAGAAGTGGAGCTATGGCTCAAGTAGAGAGCTAGCCTTGAGCAAAAAAGCTCAGGGACAGTGCCCCCAGCACCCAGTCCCTGAGTTCAAACCTCAGCACACACATAGAAAAAGCATGAAGCATAGTTATGTGGAGCACAGTGGTTCTGGACACAGCAAGCCAGGGAGGAGATCAAAACTTAGAAGGCCATGCACATTAACACAAGGTAGACATGGCTCACTGAGTTTCCCAGGTGAGACTCTCACCCTTTAAAACAAGGAAGCTATGGACTATGGAGAGGGTTTCATAAACTAGCAGCATTTATATGGCCTTCCTCTGCAGAGAGGAAGCAGTCACAGGGCCCCTTTCTCCTTTTTGAAAGCTGGTACTGGTACTTGAACTAAGGGCTTCACATTCTTGTTTGGCTTTTTCACTTAAGGCTGACATTCTACCACTTGAGACACACTTCTACTTCCAACCCTTCTCCTCTTATTCCCACTCAAAATCAATGCAAATGTTAGATATTAATATGCAGTGCTTATGCATAGAATCCGCTTTCTCTCCTATGGAAAGATCCAGAGCTCCACACTGAAGGTCTCCTAATGACAGGAAAAGCTGAAAGAACAATTGCCAATGCAGTGAAGCCTACATTAGCATAAGGACTCAAGAGTTAGACCAGGGAGAGAGACTGGATAGAATACATTCAATCCTTTTTAAACAATCTCATATCCTCCAATCATGAAACATAAGCTACAAGTGTCTTCTTATTCCTCCATTGGACAATAAAATTTCAAGTAATCACCACTTCTAAGCAAAAAAGCATACAGCAGATCACAAAAGCTTTTCTCCTGTTACAACCACAATAACTTCAAAGAACTACCAAAGAGTGCCAGCAACATATTCATAATCTATTCCATTCTTGTGAAAAGTTAATGTCCCTATCTAGTGGTACTATAGGACTCAGGCTACACAAAGAGATTTTCCTAGAAAGTTTCTAGTAATAAAAATGCTTCCCTTTTTTTTTTTACTTGAGACAGACTAGGGGACTACAGTTTGAGGCCAGCTGGACTCTACTTATATTCTATTCAAGGTTCACATCAAGATGATGCTCCCCGTATTGGGAGGGACATCTTATTCACTTAGAATTTCTATCTGTTCAAAGGTTAATAATCTCTTCCATTTCTTTTTATTATCTTGAAGTAGTTTAACAAAGGGGTTTCAATTCAGCATTTCAGTTTATGAGTACAATGCACCTTGGTCAATGTTATCCCTATCATCATTCTTACCAATCTTTCCCAGTCCTATCCATCCTCTTAATTTTCCTAGGTCCATTTTCATATATATACATTAACTATTATGACTGCATTCTCCTATTACTCCTCTTTTCATTCATCTACCCCTTCATCTTGACCTCATCTCCCCAAACCCCAAATTCCAGCTTCCTAATATTTATTTTGTTAGACTCTAAGTTAGTTGTCCAAAGGATTTACAATGGAACAAGCTCTTTTAGAAACACCCTCACAGGTAAAACAAGAAATAATATTTGACTCAACAACCACTGGCACAGTCAAGATGGGGTGAAGGACTGGCCACCATTGTGGAGACATAAAACTTTCTGATGTCATTTTATTTTTCAGAAAATTTGAAAATAAAGGGTTGCAGCTCAGTGTCTACACTACTGAGTCAAGCTAGCATTGACAAGTGCAGACGGACATGCTCCCACAACAAACATTCCAGAAACATGTTAACAATTACAAACATGTCAGAAACATGTCAACAATTACCAAGATTAAGGGCTGAATTAAAACAATGTAGTTTGGGAGATTATCTTGATAATTGGGTAACAAAACCATCCAGCAGAAAGCTAGATGTGCAATACAAATATGCATGATAACAGATAAAGGGCTTTATGAATTAACATGCAAACAAACTGACAAAAGGAACGTATACTTATGAAAGGAATTCAAATGTGTAACTCCTCTAAACAACTAAAGTACTCTTTATCAAAATGAGTACCAGGGAGTGGAAGCATGCGTTGGGGGAGAAGGAAAAAGGGGAGCACACACATGGAGGAAGTATGAGCAAATGCAGTCATTGTGTTTGAGATAGATTATATAAAATGTTAACTATTTAACATAAGGGTAGGGATGAAAGGGAGAAAATAGGGGAGACCAAAGAAAGGGGTGACTTTACCAAAATGAATTGTACTCATGACTTATGGCATTGTAAACCCTTTGTTCAACTATTTAGTAATAATATAAAAGAAACAACAGGGAACAAATCCAAAATGAGCATGAACAGAGAACAAGGGGTTTTATTAGTAAATATAACTAGACTAATCTTGAGAAAATAAATCATGCAAAAAAAATCACCAATTTAAGTCACAGGTTAAATTAATAAAAAATAAAAAGGAAGAATTATAGAAGAATCTAAAAAAGGACCTCTCATATGCAACCAAAGAGAACTTAAAATGACCACATTTCAATTAAATTATTACATAAAAATTCTCCTCAATGTCAATAATAATCTTGATGGTTAAAAATAAGAAAGTATGGTACACAAAACAAAGAAAGAGTAGAAGAAATGTAAAGCGTCAAGAAGAGGTATTACAGTTTATAGAATGCATAATGTATACCATGTACAGAGAGAAGAAATTGCATAGGTGGGAAAGGCCATAAAGACATTTAAACAAACACAAAACACAAAGAAAACTACCACAACCAACAGCAGTGACTATGTAACACAGCACTAAGTATATATCAGCTGTACCTGTGGTATCACTGCTGAAATACAACACTCAAATATCCAATACTCAAACCAATACTCCACCAATTCTCAACCATCCTAGAGTACTTCCCACAGTTTTAACTTTCATGCTTTACTACATTATGTGTGTGTGTGTGGAAAAAAGAAGGCTCCAAAAAGTGCTAATGTTTTAATATTCCCCCCAAATTTTATTTGTTAGAAAATTAATCCCCTAATTTGTTGATGGTATTTGGATGTGATTAGATTTAGATTAAGACATCAGAGTAGGGACCCAATGGTAGCACTAGTGATCTTTAAGAAAAAGAGAGATCTGAACAAATACACACCATATGATACCCTCAATATGTTGTAATGCAGCAAGATAGCCCTCATTAGGGGTACTATGCTCTTGGACTTTCAAAACAGCTGAATACATTCTATTGGTGGGAATGTAAAGTAGTATAACCACTCCAGAAGGTGGTTTGGAGTGTCCTCAAAACACCTAATCATCAAACTTCCTTATGACATGGCTATACGACTTTGGGCATCTACCCAGAATATAACAAGTCAGTATATGGTAAAGGCACTTGAGTATCCATGTTCATTGCCACACTATTCACAATAGCCAAGATTCCCTACAACAGATTAATGGATCAATAAAATGTGGTATATTACATGATGAAATTTTACTCATCCATTAGAAAGAATAAGATTATGTTATTTGTAGGGAAATGAATGGACCTAGAACAAATCATGCTAAGTGAGGTAAGTTAAGCTCAGAGAGACAAATTGTGTATGTTTTCTCTTATATGTGGAAGACAGGCCTAAAATATTACTGAACATGATAAACTATACAGGACCTTAGACACTCGCACACCAACTGTCAAACTAAAACAGAATACTGTTAGGATAGGAACCCAAAGGTATTACTTCTCTGAACATTTAAAATTCTATTTACCAAAAGGAAAAACAAAATCTCTGGCTTCTGCTATTTTGTGATAATAATAAAAACCAAACTCAGGCAACTAGTAAAGTTATAAGACAGTTTAAAATAATTATCTTGCTGGTCACCGGTGGCTCACGCCTGTAATCCTAGCTACTCAGGAGGCTGAGATCTGAGGATCACGGTTCAAAGCCAGCCCAGGCAGGAAAGTCCGTGAGACTCTTATTTCCAATAAACCAGAAAACCAGAAGTGATGCTGTGGCTCAAACGGTAGAGTGCTCGCCTTGAGCTGAAGAGCGCAGGGACAGCGCCCAAGCCCAGAGTTCAAGTCCCATGACCGACCAAAAAAAAAAATTATCTTAGGGGACACTAGCAGACCTTAATTTTTAAATTAAAACATTAGATGGCTCTAGAATATAAAATTGTGAAAGCAAAGATGATAATAATAAATGTTTCACTTAAAATCTGAAGAAAAAGGTAGAACAGAAGAAAATAACAAAAACAAAACAAAAAAGGCAACATTAACTAAAAAAAAACAAAAACAAACAAACAAACACCTGGTTCTCTGGAAAGAGTAATTAAAAAGACAAAGTCCTGCTGAACTAATCAAGGCAAAAGACAAAAGACATACATCAATAAAATTAGAAAGAAGAAAAAAAAAGCAGATCCTTAACAGAAATGTATTTGTTTTAAATTGTAAGTTAATACCCTATACACTTATAAAATAATACTCTCAAAAATCCAGTGGAAAGGATAATTTCCCTTAAGACCATAAAATATAAAAACTGACATAATAAGTAAAAAAATCTAACAGGCTATGAAATTATAGATAGATTGAAATTTTTTAAGAGATTACTTGCAAGAATGCCTAGTTTGCATACTGACTTATTGTTTTTAATTCTGGCAGTTGTCCAAATGGCAGAAAATCTTCAGGTGAAGAACTATTAGGCTGTCTACCTAACAAATTAAAAGGTTCTGAAAAGAAATGTGATCATAGTTTTTCTATAATCAATAAATATTCTATTAACAAGTTAGAAACAAAATAAGAATTAAAGAAACAGCAACAAACTAGAAAACTCAGGCACCCAAAGTCATCCATTTTAATCATTAAGGCTCATTCAGAACATTGCTGCCAAAGTTTGTCTTGGCTCAGAGATGTGGCTAGCCCAGATACAGTTTATGAGGATGGGACAAGAGAAGGCAATGAATTACAAAAGTTCCCACAGTAGTGCACTACCGTGCAATATTTCATTTACCCAAGGTCAACCATCCTCCAAAAGCTGTAAATGAAAAATCTCAGAGATAAACAATGCATAGGTTTTAAATTGTGAGCCATTCTACGTAACATGATTAGATCTTGAGTAAGAAAGTTCAGGAACATGGCCCACTCCCTGAGTTCAGGTCTAGTATGGGCACACATACATGTACATGTACACACACACACACACACACACACACACACACACACACACACACACACAAACACACACACACGGCCCAACGGAATCCACCTAAGATTCTCAGCATAAAACTCTGCTACATGAGAGGTAGGATAGTGACATTGGCAAGAAGGTTGGGTTCTTTCCATCCCAGTCAGCCAAGAGGAGGCTGCAGGCATAGCTGGAGACATGGGCATCAGGCAATGCCTCTTCTCAATTGCAATAAGCACTGGAGAAATGAAGGTCAGCACCCAAATCAGATTCTCAGTTGTGATTCTGAGTTGTACACAGTGGGGAGCTTTTGCACTGATTTTAGAAAACTCAAGTACTCATTAGAAAGGCAGGGATCAAAGGTCTTAGGCTGAGCTTTCATCATGATTGCTCAGAACCACACTGGTTCTGGGGAGGAAACTGCTGTTGTAGGAACCCATAATTATGGTGCCTCTGATCTCATTCCCATCTCATTCAATGGTTCCCAAGGAAGTCACACTGTGCTCAAGTGGTTGAGCAGTAGCCTTGAGGAAAAATAAAATAAAAATTAAAAATACCAATTCAGGGACAGCTCCTACGCCATGTGTTTAAGCCCTAGGATCAGCACATACACACAAAAGTGGGTGCCCTAGATCCTGCTAGTGCCATCAAGACTCCCATGATCATATGGAATCAAAGTCAGATAGCTACTCCTGGGTAACAAGCAGTTGTGATATGGGAAAGAGGATTAAGAATTTCTGTCAAAAGGCCAAGATTTGCAAAATAGAGTAATTGTCAAATGAAAGCAGTGCAAAAGATTTATAGCATCCATGAATAACCAATCTCAATTATTTTAGATGTAAGCAAGTCACCTCAATCTAATTTCCTGCAAAAAGGAATATGTAGTCATAACTTCTTTTAGGTGATGTGAGAATTAAAGAAGAAAATCTGTATACATTGAAGAGACTGGTATATAAATTATCCTTAAATGTCAGTTCTCAAAGACATCTGCTTTAATATATAGGTAAGGCTGAACATGTTCCGTTCCAAAGACATTAAATGTGACTTTGGAACACATTAATTAATGTTCAACATCTCTGGCTATAAAAGAAATACAAATAAAAAAATAATACTGAGATTCTACTTCACCCTAGTTACAATGGCCATTATCAAGAAAACTAACAGTAACAAATGCTGGTAGGGTTGTGACCAAATGGGAAAGCTACTATACTGTGGCAGGAAATGTAAACTTGTTCAACCAATCTGGAAAGCAATATGGAGGTTCCTCAAAAGACTACACATAGAACTTCCCTATGACCCAGCAATCCCATTCCTAGGCAGTTATCCAATAAACCAAAAACAAGGCCATATTAAAGCTACCAGCACAACCATATTCACTGCAACACTGTTTACCATGGCCAAAATATGGAATCCACTCAAATTGCCCCTTAAAGGAAAAAGGGATTAAGAAAATGTGGTATGGGTCCACCTGTATCCCTAGTTAAATGATTTGTTTTTCCCTTCCCCTCCACAAATTATACCAACATCAAATACAGTGAAAGCATGGGTTATACCGTAGAGGAGGGACAAAGCAACATAGAAATCATCTTATAAATATGTTAGAAACAATTGCATGAAAGGAAAAAACAAAAAACATTTGAATATTATTTTGGGGTTCATTCCCCTAACATCAACTTATCTGACCTTTTCTGCTTGTCTCAGACATATACTAGTTATTGCAAATAGGGAAACCATGGGACCTATGTTTCTTTGCAACAATGAGATGTACAACTTGTTATGTCGAAAAACGAACTTTACAACTTTGGTGGGGTGGAGGGGACCAGGTGGGGGGAGGTGAGGAGTATGGGAAGGGATGGGAAGGGGAAACAAAGATGAGGCAACAATGCTTGATAAGAAATGTACTCGTTATCTTGCCCATGTAATTGTAACTCCTCTGTACGGTATTCTCACAAGAAAAAATAAACAAATTAATTAATTAGTTAATTAATTAATTAATTCAGCAAGAAAAAAAGATTAGAGTCACTCTGTCTGGCTCTTCAATACCAAAGTAAAATAATAAATAATTCCTTCCTATTTAACTAAAAAGAAAAAGAAAATGTGGTATGTGTACAATGGCATTCTACTCCTCCATCAGAAAGAATGATACTGTACTATTCATAAGGAAATGGAAAGATTTGGAAAAAATTCCATTAAGTGAAGTAAGTCAGCTCCAAAGAAACATTGGTTGCATGATTTTCCTCATTTGTTGTAACTAGAATGTGTCTATTAATCTACAAGTAAACACACTTTATGGTAAAAGACAAAAATATATTTGAAAAAATAAATTATGCAGGACTCTAGACACTCACCCAGTGAAACCAAAGGAGGATATTCTTAGGAGTGGATACAAAGGCTCAATGTGCATATGATCACATAAAATGAAGTTATCAAAATGAACTCCAAGAAATGGAAACAAGAAGGCTTTTTGTTATTTTTGCTTGTTTTTTTTTTCACCTTAATTTTTCTCCTTTGTTGCTAGTTTTTATTTCTGGATCTTTTGTCTTGTAAGTAATTTTATCTATTTTGGGGAATAGGGGAGCAAGAAATAGTGGGACCAAGGGTGAACAAATACAGCAATGATATCTCCTAGACACTATTTTGAAAATGAACTGTACAATTTGTGGGGGAGGAGAGTCCAGAAGGAAAAACTGGAAGAAAATGAGGGAAGAGGTGACACTGTCCAAAAGGAAATGTACTTATTACCTGACATATAACTGTAACCCTACTGTACATCATCTTTACAATAACAATAAATAAAAGAAACTATAACTTTGTATACTGTCTTGGTCTAGGACCAAAAAATAGTGACAATATTTATAATAATATTTAAAATAATATGGCTAGAATATTAAAATATCCAATCAGTGGCCCAAGAAAACAACCCATATTAGAGCTATGGTGAAAGCAATGATGGTTACCTGAGCCTCAGCTTGTCTAGGTGACAAGCACAATACAGTTACTTTTTTTACTTTATTGCATTTACTTGGGACACCAATCACATGAAGTATTATTAGGGTCATCCTTTGGAATCTGTGGAAAATTAGTTCCAGAATTCCTATATATACCAAACCTCAAAGATGCTCAAGTCCCTCAAGCATATATTTACATAGGCATAATTTGCATATCACATATATGTGTATATCTTCCTATGTAACTTAAAATCATTTCTAGGTAACTTAGAAATACTATACTATACTGTTTATGTAGTAAGGACAAAAGAGCCTGTGCAGATAAACTACAGAGGATACAAGTGTTTTCTGAATGTATTCCATATGACATTGGTTGAATCCATATATGGATAAAGGGCCAGTTGTTTCTTTGGGCCTGGCTTACTTCACTTTATATAATTTTTTTCAAGTCTTTCCATTTCCTAATAAATGGGGCATGGTTTCCCTTATTTGCAATAACTAATACTAGTATATGTCTGAGACAAGCAAAAACAGTCAGATAAGTTGATATTAGGTGAAATGAACTCCAAGATAAAGACTCAAATAGTTTTTCTTTCTTGTGATTGTTTCAAACATATTTATAAGACTATTTCTTTGTTGCTTTGTATGTCCTTCCCCCAAGGTATAACCCGTGTTTTCACTGTATTTGATGTTGGCATAATTTGTGGAGGAGAAGGAAAAAAACAAATCGTTTAAATAGGGATACAGGTGGACCCATTGCAACAATGAGATGTGCAAGACGTTATGTTGAAAATCGAACTTTACAACTTTGGTGGGGGGAGGGACGGGGAAGTGGTAGGAGGGGGAGATGGAAGGGATGGGAAGGGGAAACAAAGGAGGAGGCAACAATGTTTGATAAGAAATGTACTCATTACCTTGCTCATGTAATTGTAACCCCTCGGTATGGTATTTTCACAATAGAAAAAAAAATTAAAAATAGGGGGGCAGTTGTATTGGTTTTCCTTTGTAGAGTAAAAGCCAAGGCCAAGATCATCCCAGGGTTAACCTCAAATGAAATAGAGTTGGAGTAAAACCAGTCTGCATGGCCCCAGTGCCTTGCTTTCCCTAAGTTGGTCCTGGAACACTTGCTAATTCAATACCTTTCTATACTTTGTATACATTTGCTGTCTACCACACGGTGGCTTGACAGATCCCACGTGCTACGCCACTTTGCAGCTTTCTTTTCAGAACTCCACCTTCACTGTCCTCCCTTTCACTTTTCATCTTGGCCTCTGATCATCACACTGTGGGCAGTCTCTTCTTCATCACTGACTCCTCCTCTATGATCCACTTTCCTGATTTCCGCTAAGGCTCTAGTGAGTACCTACAATCTAGACCCTGAGGATCCCACAGCTCGGATCTGACACTTAAAAATGGATAAACTACAACACAAGAAAGTGAAATCCCATCTGTCCATCCTGGTTCCCAGGGTACATCAGTATGGACAGTGAGAAGAAACCACTGTTGCATTTCTTTGTTCAACTGCTGCCCACCCACCACCACCACCCCCCAGCCAATCTTGCACCAGGTAAATGTTTAGTGCTTATTGTCTGTGATTTGTAGCTACAAGAGCTGCTGGGAAATCAGTCTGTGCTTCAGACCATTAGCTTCTTGCTCCTTAGACAGACTCCCTTAGCTAAATATAACCAGGAGCCTTTGGTAGTTTGTACTAATTGTGCTGAATTGCTTTATTGAAATAAATATCAGAAGAAACTACCAATATACATATGGGAAAGCCATAATCATCATGTTCCTCATGACAGCAAGCACTTTAGGCATTGTTTACCTGGCTGATTCAGCTGTCAGCTAAATGGCATGGCTAGTTATCAGGTCCTGCTCCAAGGAGAAGCCCAGAGCTGGACAACACTCAATCTAATTCTTGCTGAGAATTGAGGAGCTAAGAATCTTTAGTGAATGAACTTCAACTTTATAGCCACATACTTTTCTTGGGCTGAGGCCACACACTAGAAGACTGGTCTGCTTGTCAAGGCTCTGCCATGTGCTACGATAGCACAGACCCACAAACAAAGAAAGGGACATATTCTCTACATACATACATAGCTGTTCTTTGAATCTCCTGTTCTGTCAATATCTCCTGAAACAGCTCTCTTTTCTAGGATGCCTAGAATCTTCCAGCTACACTAGTAGTTTTTAAAGTTAGTGTGTGTGTGGCAGTACTGGGGCTTGAATTCAAGGCCTGGCCACTGCCTTAGATTTATCACTCAACGCTCATGTTCTAACACTGGAGCCATAGCTCTACTTCTGCCTTCTTGGTGGTTAAGTAGAGATCAAAGTTTCACAGATGTTCCTGTCCAGGCTGGCTTCCATCTGCAATCCCCAGATCTCAGCCTCCTGAGTAGCTAGGCTTACTAGTGTGAGCCACTGGTGTCCCAGTTAAAGGTTTCATTTTCTAAAGGTTCATTTTACAAAGGTTCATTTTTAATTTTTTTTAAATTCTGTTTTAAATTTAAAATAGAAACATCATATATATATATACATATATATGTGTATATATATATATATATATATATATATATATATATATCCACAATCCTTAAAAAGGTTAGCCCTTCCTTGACAGATGAAACTAGAATGCACATGGGCAAATTTCCCTCATGAAATGCTGATAAAAATTTAAGTATGCTGAAAACCCAGGAGTTTTCTGAAGTAGATTTCATCTCACACTATCAGAGTGTGATGGAGAGACAAATGCTCCAGACTAGCATTTCCCCAAATCTCTTCTGTACAAAAACAACCTAGTGACAAATCCTAAGCAAAAAATAAAAATAAAATAAATGGCTTTACTGCCAACTGCACTTAGGAATCAGCTGCACACAAAGAGTTTCTGCTTAGAGTGTCCTTGCCAAGAGTCCTTGCACCTTAATGGCTCTGCTAAATCCTCCAGGGACAAAATGAAAATTTCTCATTGTTATTTGGATCTGTTCACTGGAGAGATTAGGAAGAGATCCATGCTTGAGCTCTTGATGAATGGCACTCACAGCCGTCCATCCACCCATTCCTGAAGGCATATATCTACCAGGAATTGTGCTAAGCGACTTTCCTGCTATCTATAAAAGATCCTCATACTGTGCAGTCCTGGGACTCTATATTTCCCAACTCTGGCATGCATAATGCTTCACTATGGCCTGTCATACAATAATGTATCTTTCCTCTCATCCTGGGAACTCTGTGTGGGCAAAGTCCATTTATTTATCACTGCTATCTACCATCAGTATAGCCAGCTATAGAGTGGGAACTTTAGCGCAGGGAGGAGCTCAGGTCTGGGTGGAGCTAAGGACCAAAGGTGAGGATAATACTAACACCTTTCACTGACTGTGACTTTTACCCAATTGTAGATGTTTGATGAACAATTTCTGGATAAATAGCTGTGCTATCTCCTTTAATCCTCAGTCAGGACAGTTTTATAGATGGAATAAATTGTTTTATTCAACTTTTCAAAAATAGGGAGTGACTTAATTTGGCATTCACACTCAGTTTTGTTGATGCTTCAAATTCTCAGATATTTTCAGTACTGTAGCAATTGTAAAGAAGAGTAAGTGGAAAGCAAAAAAGAGCTCTTTTAAGGGAGGAACTAAGAGATACTTTATTAATCAAATTAACAGCAATTTTTAAGTCTTTTTCACATGGTGCCCTGTGAAAAGTGGTAAGAGTAGCACATGGCTTCTGTGCTATTCTTCCCTCACATCCATACTTCACTCCAATCAGGAGAAAACATCAGAAAAAACTACATTGAGAATGTTGTACAGAATACTTAACCAGAACTATTCTAATAGATAAGATCATACAAACAAAAGACTCTCAGAGATTGGGGCAGAGTAAGATGACAAGCAAGTGACATGCGTCAGTGTCCTGATCGAATCACGGAACAGGAATAACACCTTAGCTCAAACACTGAGGGCATCCCAATAAAGCTGAAGTTTACTTAACAGCATTGAATCAATGCTAATTGTTAGTTTTAATAACTGTATGTAATTTATGTAAGATTTTGACATTAGGGAAAATAGAATTAAGTACTCTACTACTGCCTAAGTACACTGTCATCAATTACTAGAAATTTATGAACACTGTAAACTTTCTTTTTTCTTGGTGCCAGTACTGGGGCTTGAACTCAGGGCCTGGGTGCTGTCTTTAAGGTCTGTTACCTAAGGCTAGTGCTCTATCACTTGATCAGCAGCTCCACTTCTAGCTTTTTTTGGTGGTTAATTGGAGATAAGAGTCTCACAGACTTTCCTACCAGGCTGGCATCGAACTAAACAAACTGAAGTCCTTAGATCTCAGCCTCCTGAGTAGCTATAAATACAGGCCTGAGTATCCAGCCAAACTTGCTTTTTTACATTTCTAGAAGTCAGAAGTATCACTGAGTGAAAGTCAAAATATAAGAAGAGCTGCCTTCCTTCTAGAAACATACGCTGCTAACTGTATGATAACCTACATCAGATAGACATTACTTTAAAAATCACAAATTCAGGTTGAAGGTTATGAAAGGTCTTTCTCTTATCAAACTTGAATCTTTTAGGAATTCTCATCCATGGAGAAACAGATAGAGCTGTCTGAAAACTATCCCAGAAGATATTTGTGAAAAAATGCTTGTCACTGACCTGAGACTAAGAGTTACTTCAGCCAGGCGCCGGGGACTCACGCCTGTAATCCTAGCTACTCAGGAGGCTGAAATCTGAGGATCATGGTTCAAAGCCAGCCTGGGCAGGAAAGTCCCTGAAACTCTTATCTCCAATAAACCACTAGAAAACCAGAAGTGGCCCTGTAGCTGAAGTGGTAGAGCACTTGCCTTGAGCTGAAAAACGCAGGGACAGTGCCGAAGCCCAGAGTTCAAGCCCATGACTGACCAAAAAAAAAAAAAAAAAAAAAAAAAAAAGAGTTACTTCAGCACCACAGTGATAAGTTGCTTGGCTTGAGTCTAGATGTTCACTGGAACCTTTGACTCTTCTTTCCATAGAAAGTCTTGTAATTTTCCATAGCCTCTCCGAATCTCCAGATGCATATTCCTAAAGCAAAATGCCTTATATCAGATATTGTGATACTAGAAATCAAACATTTCCCATGATGTGATGCACTACTACTGAACAATAAAAGATTTAGAAATAAGAATTTGATGTCTCTTCTTAATACTCTTCCCAGGAAAACAGCTAAAATGTATCACAAAATCCTTGGTCCTGCCATGTCCTGGCCTGTAATCTCAGCCACTGAAAAGGCTGAGAGCTAAGAATTGCAGTTCAAGTCCATACCAGGCAGGAAAGTCTGTGAGACTCTTATCCAATTAACTAGCAAAAAGCCTGAAGTGAAGCTGCGGTTCAAGTGGTAAGAGTGCTGGCCTAGAGCCAAAAAGCTCAGGGATAGTGCCTAGGTCCTGAGTTCAAGCCCCAGGACTAACATGAAATAAACTTTTGGTCCAGCTGTATCCTTGAATTATATCCCTGAAGATGGGGTGGGGAGGGTACTGTACTTTCATATCTTGTCTTGTAACAGTCTTTAATATATCTTTATTTTATTGCAGCCCTCAGGGTCACTTATTAGTTATTACCAAAGCCTAAATTTTCCTGAAGAAAATATTTTTTATTATCTTTAAGTAATTGCCCTAAGGGGTTTTGATTCAGCATAACAATTTATGACTAAATGCATTTTGATCAATGTCATTCTTTCATCATTCTCCCCCACCTCTCCTAACCCTAATTCATCCTCTCGAGTTACTTGGTTCCTTTTTCACATATATGCATTGCATATTATTACTGTATTCACATACTTTTCCTTTCTCCATTCATCTGTCCCCCTCCTCTTGACTTCCAACCCTCCTGACAACATACATTTCAGCTTCCTGCTATTCATTTTGTTAAACTGTAAGTTGTTCAAAGGAATTGTAACACTGCAATCCTCCCTCCCCTACCTATACCACACTTTAGACAATATGTTTACTCTATGCATACATATACGTGTATATATACATATATTTTATAATATATATATATATATATATACCTATGACCCTTTATGACTCTGTATATGTTTTAAATATGTTTTTAATTTAGATCTGGCAGAGGTATGAGGAAAAAGGAACCCTATTATACGGTTTGCAGGAATGTAATATTGCAGCCGCTATGGTCAACAGTTTGGAGATTTTTAAGGAAACAACATAGGTCTATTCTGTGATTTAATGATACCACCGTTGGGCATTTATCCAAAAGATTACAAGTCAGGAAACACTGAAGAAACATACACACCCATGCTGCTTACTGCATGATTCACCATACCCAAAATACAGAAACAGCCCAGATGCCCAACAACAGATGAATGAATAAAGAGAGAGAGAAAAAAATGTTAATTTTTCTAATATATCTTTTTTAAATAATACGGTCTGTAGAATTTATCCTTGCCTATCTCATTCCATAAACATCATAAGAAAAAGTTTACTTTGGAGAAAAATTACATATGTCTATTACTTAAACCATATGTCCATTTCCCAAGAATGCAGAAAAGAACGATTCAGGAGTTTTATTTCTGTTTATCCTGAATGGCATGACAACTACTTAAAGGCCACCACCCACTGAAAATTCAGAGAGGGCAGAGGGTGGTATCTTGCAATCTAGGATGAATAAAATTTCAATGAAAGTGACAGATTCGGGAAATCTCTGTGCAACCTTTCTCATCAAGGGCTGTTCTTTTTCTGAACTGTACCTGGCCAAATGAATTGAATGCTTCTTTTGTATTTTTGTTTTTTTTTTTTTACTTTTTTAGAAAAATTCTATGGTTGGATAAATGGCTTTGCAGTGAGGAGTTAGTGAATAGAAAAAGGCACAGAATGAAGTCAGACAGAGAAGACATTTAGCCTCAGGCAGACTCTGAAACCTAAGAAAATAAGAGGAAAAGCAATCCTCCAAAAATAAAAATTATCTATGTAATAAAAGAGAACAGCTTACAAATTAACTCTTATATTCTAAATAGAATACAAGATATGCTCTTTAAGAAATGACAACAAGTGTCATAAAGAGAAATACAAAGATTTGTATTTTGCCCAACATATTTGTTAATGTCATAAAAACAAGAAAAAAATGCTTGAAGATAAGAAATGGCTTCAGTGTCCCAAAAATTAATTTTGAATTTTCAAGAATAGGGAAAGGAGAGGAAATTGGACTGACAAAGCGATTAGAATTGTACAGATGGTAGTTAACATCTCAAAACAATGGAAATGAACAAAATTGATTTTTAGCTAACCCAAAGGAAGCTCAAAGTCAAAGATTAAACACACACACACACACACACACACACACACACACACACACACACACACACACACACACACAAACACACACACAAAAAGAGTAGATCAAATGTCACCAAAGTAATTTATTTAAAATCTAGATCTTGCACAACTACAGAGATTTTTACCAATGTTCTCCAAAACACTGAGCTTCTAGAACAAAAGGCCTTTGACCTTGTGCCAAAACCAGTGAAGAACTCTCTAAAGAAAGTAGTTAATGTGCTGAGGGATGTCTTCTAACACAAATGTGGTGCTCTTCCTGAAAAAGTAATAGAGTGATTCACCCCAGAGTGCGCTAACAGACATTGAAAATAAGAATTTTAAAATAGGAAACACAGTGGGATAGCTGCATCAAAGAAAGTTCACCTCTCAAACAAAATGCCTGGTATTATTTTGGCAGATGATTAGGGTCCTGGCCTGCCAGCCTGTTCCACTCCCACAAAACCAACAAAGTAACTAGTCTATGTGAATACCTCTCCCATTCCCACAGAATCAACCCTCAGGGCTTCCATGGGGAGAAGATGTTTGTTTGAAAACTAAATTTACCTTCACTCCTAAGTGCACAATGATTTGGATGTGTGGTAATGCAACCTATTATAGTAAAGAAGATGAGGGGAATATTTATTTGGGGAAAATGGTGGAGACTTGAGGAAATGGGTAAAAGAAACCCAGATGTTGGGAAACATGTTATCTGTAAAGTCCAGATGTAAAATATGCAATTGTATGTATGCAAAAATGCCATATATCAACACTGCCAAAAAATAGCAACTGCTTTAAACACTCCTCTCAAAATAAAAATTTCTCAGGTTGGGTTTAAAACAAAGTATCTACAGCTTTTATAAGATATCACCAAAACCAAATGGAACTGAAACATTAAAATTAAAAGGTTATAGTGGCTGTCCATTTATGATTATAACTCAGAGGTAGCCATTTAAGTATCAAAGTAGAGTCCAAGGCAAAATGCATTAAATGGAGAATAAAAGGTTACTTTCTCTAGATAGAAAGTACAGCCCATAATGAAGACCTAACAATCATGAACCTTTGAAAATGAATTACAAAGCATCAAAGTATAGAGAAACAACTATTAGGATTGTGGAAGAAAACTGACAGCCACTATTAACAGTAGAAGGCTCTCAGAGCTATGAAATGTCAAAGGTAGATTAAGTAGGCCAAAAACAAGTACATAAAGAAGTAAGCAAATAAGTTAAAAAAAATGAGTAAGGAGGTAGAGATTTCACACCACATAATAAATACATGCAGAGAATTTTTATGGCATGTACTTTGAATATTAATCGCAACTCCTCTCTTCTATCTATTTAGTCACCTTCCTTCATCATCTTCTTTCACCTATAGTTTTCACACTTTTTTAAGGAAAACAGAGAGAAGGAAAGAAAGAAGGAAAGAAAGAAAGAAGGAAGGAAAGAAGGAAGGAAGGAAGGAAGGGAAGGAGGGAGGGAGGGAAAAACATATCTATACATTTGAGTTACTACAAGTTCCTTTAGAATGTAAGAGAATGTAAATAAATAATCATCTGAGAAAAATGTTCCAAATATGTGGAGTAAATCACTCACAAGAGATGTGAAGCAGAGAAGGAAGCCACAAGAGGTGTCTCTACCCTTGCCAGGCAGAGCCTTGAGTCTCTCCATGGTAATTTTACAACCTTTCTCCGGTCCCATGACTATTTCCAGGGCACAGTCTGCCTTGACCTCTGCTCAAATTCTGCAGCCCCTCAAGTCTTTAGCTTCCATATGAAGGTGAGATGTTTTGTTATTATCTTAGACTTGATGCACTTTCTCCCTCCTGGTTGTGAATTTTATATGTGTCTTATGAAGACTGTGGTCAGTTCTTCTCAATCTAATATTCTCAAAAAAGAATTGGGAAGGCTCATTTTAAAGAATTTAAAGTTAGACAAATGGAGGGCGAGGAAACTGACTCCTCCCTTAGTTGTCTCCAGTTTTAATGGTGGCATATGGAAAGTGACAGAAAGCATGGGCCAACTTCAAAATTCCACTCTCAGTAACTCTGTGCATCTGCTACTCGAATAAATATCCATAAAAGCAGGAAGTATAATTTGCTTAGCTCCACAACTAAGAAGACTGTCTAGCAATAAATAATTGCCAGCTAGATGAAATTTATTTAAACTAAGATTCCTTGTCTAGCATTAAACATACTAGAAAATATATTTAACTCATAAAGATCTTACAGAAAGGAATAAAATGAATGGAGAAGATGGCCGGCACCTAGAAAAAGCTTCATATAGATAACAATTACATTCAGTAACATTGTTATTAATATAATCCAGTTCAGCAGGGCAATAAGCTTAGCTATTGATGGAAACCTCCTGTCCTTGTCTGTTTTCTGCAACCTAATAAGATATCAAAGATTGATCATGTATGAAGAGTAGCAACTTAGTTGGCCCACAGTTCTAGGGGCTCAAGGGGCAAAGATAGCAGAAAAAGACCACGAAAGACAAATGTTTTCTTTCTGTGGCAGAATGGCAAGCAAACACATGTGAGACAGAAGGAGAAAGAGACAAGACTAGTCTTTTTTAAAATCAGGAACCTGCTCCTCTATGATCCAGCAATCCCATTCCTGGGCATTTACCCAAATGATCACAAACAAGGACACACAAAGGTTACCAGCACCTACCAGCACAACTATGCTTATTGCAGGATTATTTACCATAGCTAAAATATGGAACCAACCCACATGCCCTTCAGGACATGGAACAAGAAAATGTGGAATTCCTCTGGTTGTCACTGTTTTTGAGTTTGGTTTCCTGTGTCTTGTATATACATTGATCTGATTTGGGGAAGGGAAGGGGAATCACAAAATAGTGAGACAAAGGAGAAAAGGTGAACCAATGCATCAGTAATACTCACAAGACACTATGTTGGAAATGAACTTTACAACTTGGAGGGGAGGGGAATCAGGGGAGAGGGAAAGTAGGAAAAAAGGAGGGATGAGAAATGTACTCATTACCTTAGTTATGTAACTGTAACCTCTCATTCATCACCTTTACAATAAAAAGTTTTAAAAAGATAATTATATTCCTAGGATAACAGCATCAGTCCATTTATACATTTATAAGGGAAGAGCCTACATGACTTCTGTCACAATGAAAACTAAATTTCATCCTGAGTCAGAAATGGAACTGTCTCTGATTGGAGCCTGTGTGTTTTTCTTCTCTTCTAGGGCTTGTGCTTGAGTGTTTTGGTGAGACCCAGCATAGCACTCAGGAATGTAGAGGGTAAAACTCACTACATAACACATACTCTGTTCTATTCTGCCAACTCTGCTTCCAGTAACTATTTAATCCTCTTTCTAGTCATTTCTATTAACATCTTAAGCTTCCTCCTATTTTACCTTGATTTATCTTGATGTTCTTTGAATTTCTAAGATGCATAACTTTATTTGCAGTTTCACTTTTTTAAATATAGATGTTCAGAACTATAAAATCTCTTCCTTTTCCTAACAAATAGGGTGATATCATTCTGATGGAGGCATAGAATTCCATTGTAAATGTATACATATATATATATATACATATATATATACACATACATACCATATTTTCTTGATCCATTCATCTACTGAGGAGCATCTGGGTTGGTTCCATATCTTAGCTATGGTAAATTATGCTGCAATAAACATAGTTGTGCTGGTAGCATTAGTAAAAAATCATATTAAGTGAAGTAAGCCAGGCCCAAAGAAACATAAGTCCCATGGTTTCCCTTATTTGCAATAACTAGTATATGTCTGGGACTAATAGAAAAGGTCAAAAGCTATGTACATATAACCAGATAAGTGAAATGAACCCCAAGATAGCCACACAAGTGGCTTTTTCTTTCTTGCTATTGTTTCTAACATATCTATAAGGTACCATGTGATTTTTTTTTGTTGCTTTGTATGTTCTTCCCCCACAAAATAACCCGTTTTCACTCTATTTGATGTCAGTATAATTTGGGGAGGGGAAAGGAAAAAAAACAAAATGTTTAAATAGGGATACAGGTTGACCCATTGTAACAATGAAATGTGCAAGACACTATGTTGAAAAACAAACTTTACAATTTAGGTGGGTGGGGGAGTGTAGTTGTAGAGGTGGGAGGGAAGGGATGGTAGGGGAAAACAAAGGAGGGGGTAACAATGCTTGATAGGAAACATACTCAGGAGGAGGTAACAATGCTTGATAGGAAATGTACTCATTACCTTGCTCATGTAACTGTAACCCATCTGTAAAGTATTTTCACAATTAAAAACTTATTTAAAAAGAATACATGATATACACAAATAAAAAGAAAAAATTTCTTCCTAAACAGTCTACTGTATGTTTGCCAGGATAGGTTATTATATGTATAGTATGTAGTCTATATAAGCAAATATGTTATTCATATTTGTTTTAGTAGGATCTCACAGAATTTAATTACTTCAAAGATGTTCCTTTGATTTTTTATGATGAGGTTTCATGTGATTACCTGTATGTGCAGGTAGAGGTAATTTCTTCGTTCTTTATGCCGGCCTTACATGTAAGCTTTTATCAGATGGTGAATTTGAAAGGAAGAAGAAAACCTATTAGGTACATTTACATACTTTGCTATAGTAATTATACTTTTTACATTCTATCATCAGGAAATATTTCTAAATACAGGGACATTTATTTACAGAGGTATTTATTGTATTCTCACTTATTGATGAAACTGAATATTGAAATAACTTTAAATGTTCAACAATTGTTAGGCAATTTTTATTATTCCCATCTGCTGCAATATTATGAGCCACTAAAATTGTTTATAAAGAGATGGTAATAACACATAATGTAAAAATCAACTGTCGGAAAAAATCATAATTAGGAAAAAGCAGGCAGAGTAAAAACGGAAAGAAAATTAACCTAAATGCTATTATTTTTTGTCTTTCAGCAGTAAGATTCTGGCAAATATTTCTCTTGCATTTTCTTTTTGTTTACTTTCCAAATTTCATGAAGTATGGTTTTAATAGGCCAATTGCCTTTGTTTAAATAAAAGAAAAAATATAAATGTATTTATTAGAGACAAAAGGTAAGATATGGTGAAAAGATATTTACTATGTCCTTTCTCCTCCTTTAGATCACACATTGCCAGATGATTGCTGGCCATGGAGGTGGAGTGTCATCCACATATGGCTTCTAAAACTCCCACCATCTAGACAATGGGTAGGTTTTGAAAAGGCTAAAAACAAACCTGGGGAAAACGAAAGGACAGCAAAATTCTCTTCCTTTCAGACTTGCCTCCATTGCTGTCCTACAAGATAACCTTAAGGTCCTTCCCCACAAGCCTTATATTCTCCTCTGCTCACCAAGTCAAAAGCTTCCCTTGCACAGCTCATATTCAGCAAATTAGTGTCTATTTGTAGCTATTTGGTTTATCATCACTAGTTCAGGAACAATTTAGAGCATACTTTGGCAGGCTCTTTTGATAATAATCCTCCCTGTGGTGTTCCTTATGGAAGACTCCTGCTTTGCCAAGAAGATGCATTAGCTGTGGGTGACTGAGTAAGACCACAATTAAGCTATCAGAGTTTCTGCTGGACCCTGTTGGGCCTGGGCACCATGAACCTCAAAGATGCCTACCGCTCATGTTGGCCTCAGGACTGGTCCAGCTAGAGGGCTGGGCTTCTTACCTTCCTACATATTGTGCCATCAATAAAGCCACAAGTTTCTTAGGATAGCAACCAGGGCCTGAGAGCCCCATTTCACATTTCATCCTCCATCCTTTCCAGACTCATTTGACATAAGACAACCCTGGAGCTTGCTCAGAGAAGAAGCAACACCTAGAAATCTCAACAGAGCCAGGATGCGCACTTCTCCCCCTGGGACTTTAGCTAGGTCATCTATTGATGGATGAAATAACAACTGGAAATGTGTTTCTTCAGAAGAAAACAAAAACTGTTCTTGGAGGTAGAGAAGGGCATATGTGGGACTTCTTGAACTTAATAGTCATTTTTCTATCCATGACCCCAGCCTCTCCTACCTAGACCCATTCTGGTTAGACTCAGGAAGGATATTTATTTATTTATTTATTTATTTGTGTATTTATTTATTTATTACTTAGGTCTTTCTTAAAAAAACATTTATTGTCATAGTGATGCATTTTATTTTTTGTTTTATTTTTTAAAGACCAAAAATCTCTTTGTATTTTTTGTTTTATATTTATTATGCTTTATGTTTATTTTTATTTTTTTAAGTAGGTGTGCAAAGGGGTTTCAATTCCACATGTCAACTTATTTGTATAATGTATCTTGATCAGTGTCACACTTCCTATCATTCGTCTCCCTCTCCCATCTATCCCAGCCTTATCCATTCCTTCAAGGGTTCTGGTTCCATTTTCATGTGTCTACATTGTGTTTTATGACTAACTTTTCCTGTTGCCATTCATCTGCCTGATGAGGAAGATTCTTGTCCTTGGTTTTGCCTTCTCTCACCAAGGCCTCAACTACCTAGCTTCTCACTTATGCCTCAACTGCTCAGCCTCTAATTTATAGTACACACATTTCATTTTTAGTACCATGTTGTTGATGGAAAGAACTGGTAGCTGCATACTTGGCTTTGATCCTTTAAAGCTGTAAGGCCATGACCTCTGAATATCAGGCACTATCTTACACTTTCAAATATCAAGTAAATAAAATTATATCTGTAAAATACCTGGTAATGTCCTGACAGATAATAGTTCCTTTATCATCTACTCAATCATTTATAAGATTAGTTAGAATCTCGAACTATTAACTGAGAAATCCTCATAGTGTGGATGGAAAGGAATTGACCTGTGTTTGTGATGGGACAGGGCTTCAGGAAAGATTCACAAGCACACCATGGCCTTCTGGCTCAACAGTTGTTTCAGCAATGGAATTAGGGACTTTTTAGTCTAGTATTGGCTTTACTGTGCTACCTCACTCTTCCACCATTTCCCTAGTGATGAAACTCCAAGGGAAGAGCTTCATTAAGTCAAATCATGCTGAGACCCTGCAGGTCCCTCAGAGGACATCCCCAGACATCCTGTACAAGCCCAGATCTCACAAAAAAAAAAAGAACAAGCCAGACTATTTCTTGAAATGGAATATTGGAAACAGAATGAACCAATTACATGTGTTCCTCACCACCGAGACTGAAAGCATAGATCTTGGGCGTGTGCCACAAGACACCATCTGTCTATCTGGGAACCAGGTCTGGCCCTAGTTATAAAGTACTGTCTAATATTTCTTTGTTGGGAAAAGAAAACATCTCTATAGTAAGAATAGAGCATGTTGCTGTTATTCCATAGAGAAATGTGAAACAAATAAAGTGATGATATAAAACCTCATTAGTCATCTAGAATCTAGATCAATAAAGTATCATCTCCTTCATAAAATCAGAATGATGATTAAATTCTCTGAGGAAATATATGTGTTTGTATATATATGTATGTGTGTATCAGATCTGCCACTAGGCTTTTGCAAGTTACGATTTTTGCGATTACAAGACACCAACCATCTTGGATAACATAGGTATAGCTACTGAGACAATTCTCCTGTAGGTGGCAGTGGGCTGTCTAGTACAGAGGGTGTCTCTGCTTTGCAAGAAGTTTCCTTCATCAGCAACTGGCAAAAGTGATTTATATATATGAACATGGTAGCTTTATTTTCATGACAGCTATGTGAAGTAACAATTTCCCCCGCGTGGGAAATGTTTTATTTACAGAGATGTTCATCATAGCATTACTCAAATATTGCAAACAACCTGAATGTCCAATAGTACATAAATGATTAAATCAACTGTAGTATTCACAATTGATATTTATGAACTGCTTATAATAACATGGGAGAAAAGCTTCTGCTATGCTATCATTATAATTTTATACTTAAGGATACAAAACTGTGTATGCAGCATGATTACCACTATGTAACGCAAACAAAACAAATTAAAAGCTATTCATAATGAAATTGTAGAAGTGTAATATACTGAAATATATATTATCAGCAGTTGGGGAGGGTGGGATTACCAATGCTATTTTTGCTTCTCTAACTTGCTATATTTTCCAAATATTTTAATGAGTATGTATTCATTTTATATTAAAGTGTCTACCAAGAAGTTTTAGAAGCAGAGAATAGACATTAGAGGCAGAATTAAAACCCTTTCAAAATTTCATTGCTGAGTCATAAAGACATTGAAGCACCTGATGCAGTATTTCAGCATTTGTAGGGGATGCCTCAGTATGCTGTTAGAGAAATTTCTTTGTACCAACTGCTCCAGCAATTTTCATAGAGAACACACCTAGGAGCAGGGAAAGCACTGAAGAAAACCTCTGTGATCCAAAGTTAACAAGTGCATTGTAGTATGATTATTCTTAGAAATGCCCCATTATTTTTCCTCAAATCCTTAAAGCATTTCAACAGTCCCTGGCAAGGCAGAAAATCTTCCATCAAATCAGCATAAGACAGTTCTGTTAGAAATATCTCAAATACTTTCTACCTATTGATGTTAGAATTCTTGAGTTTATCACAAGTTCCTTTGAAATCATCAGCCTATGTATGCCTTTAATCTATAACTGCATTCACTACTCACAAGATCTCAGTGTGGGGAGGCAACAGTGATCTGTTTCTCCCATGGAGAAGGATGACTTTGGAAATATTTACAGGTTGGGAGAGTTCTCTTATGGATCAACACTGACAACAGCAGGCTTCAAGATCTACCATTCCAGTTTTTAATGTCTCTTTATCCAGACTAACAGAATGGGTAGTATAGACACAGCCTACAATACCTATGAGTACAAGGAAATCTTACCTAAATCCACAGTGCAGTCAAGTTTACTTTTCTCATGATCTTTATTCTATTTCTTCAAAGAAGCTCATGGCTTGGTACCGACCTCTCTTTGGACCACACACTTTCCCTGGAGCCAACCAACTCAGTTGTTCTAAGTAGTGGTGGACTTTGCTGTGATGTTTTCACATGGTTGCCGGGGTTTCACTTTAGATGATACAAAGCATTTCAATCTCTAGTAGCAGCCAGTGTCCATCTTCAGGCTGCCACCAGGAAGCTGCTGCTACATGTCTTCCCACTAGCGGGAGGATGCATTTCTTTGGCAAATACTACAGAGCAACTATAGGATGCCAGGTATGCACGAGGTTTTCCACAGTAACTTCCTCAGCAAAGTTGAAGCTCCTTTTCTCAGAAGAGTTACATCCTAACTGGATAAGATGCCAATTAATACATTCAAAAATAAATAAATACATGGATTTGAATAAGTAAATTCTGATGGAAATAACTCTGGTGTGCAGAAAAAAAGTTATACTGCAGCAGAAAAGAAGTTATACTGCAGTCAGGTACTAGCTACTCAGGAGGCTAAGAGCTGAGGATTTTTCTTTGAAGCCAGACCAGCAGAAAAGTCTGTGAGACTCTTAATCTTCCATTAGCCAGGAAAAAGCTGGAAGTAGTAGTGCTGCTTAAGTGGTAGAGTGCCAGCCTTAAGGGAAAAAGCCAAGTGAGAGGCCCTAAGTTTAAGTCCTAGTACCTGAACCAAGAATGAAAGGAAGGAAGGAAGGAAGGAAGGAAGGAAGGAAGGAAGGAAGGAAGGAAGGAAGGAAAGAAGGAAGGAAGGAAGGAAGGAAGGAAGGAGGGAAGAAGGGAGGGAGGGAGGGAGGGAGGAAGGGAGGAAGGAAGGAAGGAAAGAAGGAAGGAAGGAAGGAACATCTACACTGAAGGATGGGAATGACCCACCTACGCCAATTTCTGGCTTAATTTAGAGCTTTCACAAATGAAGTAGCACTTTCTACACCATACAGGCACAGATCTGTTCAATTTCATTACTTTTCCTGAATTTGGCCTCTTTATGGCTTCCCATTCTCCAGAGGCTTTTCTTTGATTTCACTGATGCTTTATTCATGAATCTACAACAGCTATGGTGTTTTCAAGAACTAGTAAAAGGAAGTGACCAAAGGCAGCCATGAAGATGGAGCACCCTCCTCTTCCCTGAAAAAAAAAAAAAAAAGGCTGGGGCTGGGAAGGTGGCTCAGTGGTAGAGCGCTTGCCTTGCATGCATGAGGCCCTGGGTTTGATTCCTCAGCACCACATAAGCAAAAAGAAAAAAGCCAGAAGTGGTGCTGTGGTTCAAGTGGTAGAGCGCTAGCCTTGAGCTGAAGAGCTGAGGGACAGCGCCCAGGCCCAGAGTTCAGGCCCCACGACCGGACCCCCCAAAAAAAAGGGCTCTCAGATATTACCCATATCAACACAGACTCTTCCCCCAAGAGATTCTGACTCAGTATTCTGGGATAAAGTTCAGGGATCTAAAATTTTCATCAGAAACCTTAATCATTTTTTAATTTTATTTATTTTTTTGGCTGGTTCTAAGGCTTGAACTGAGGGCCTGCACTGTCCCTGAACTTTTGAGATCAAAGCCAGATCTCTACAGATGCCATAGCTCCACTTTTGGTGTTTTGCTGATCATTGGAGATGAGTCTCCTGGACTTTCCTGCCCAGGCTGATTTCAAACTGCCATCCTCAGATTTCAATCCTGAATCACTAAGATAACAGGTGTGAGCCACCGATGCCCAACGAAAACCTTAAATTATTTTAACATAGGTTGTCCTTGCACCATATGTTGAAGTAGAAAAAACAAGATTAATATTTAATATGCAGCAAATTATTAGTATTAAAATGCTTTGGGAATGCAATAGGACGTAGTAGTTCAGTGTAATAGCATTTAGAATTGAGAAACTCCAACTCAAACTTGGGTTTTAATCCACTGTGACCTCAGACAAAAATCTCCTTTCAATCTACAAAACAAAGAAAATAGAAACATATCAGTTAAGAGGACAAAAATGTGATAATGTTTTATTGTGAAGATAAAATAAAATCATGTTTAAAGGCATTTGCCAAAGAGCAGGCTACTTCTTAAATTCTTAACAGAGCAATGTTTGATGGTGATGATTATGGTGATTGTAACAGTTATGATGATGAGGATGGTAGTAATTGTGATGATGACAGTGGTAGTGATATTGCCGGAGGAATACTTCAATCTACAATCGGCTGTAAAGTATGATTGCTCATTCTGAGTGTGTTGCATTTTCCCCAAAGAAAGCATATGGTTTCTGAAGTTCTAGTCTCCAAGGAAAGAAAACTTAACACAAATGAAATAAAAGAGAACAAATACAAAAGGCCCTCAAAAGAAATGACCCAAATGTCATACACAGAAGAAGACAAAAAGTCAAAGCTGGATAGACTCATTAGATGTATGTCTATTATTTTGCCCTCAAACATTATTTCTCTCTCTTTCTTTTTTGTACTGGTACCAGAGCTTGAAGTCAGGCCCTTGCACTGTAATTTGCCTTCTTCACTCAAGGTTGGTGCTCTACCAGTTGAGGCATACCTCCCACTCCAGCTGTTTAGTTAATGGGAGTTCAGTGTCTCTCAGACTTTCCATTTCCTTACCAATGGGCAAGGTCACTCTTTCATATAGACTCATAGAATTACATTGTATATATATATATATATATATATATATATATATATATATATATATATATATATATGCCACATTATTTTCTTCATCCATTCATTCACAGAGGGGCATCTGGGTTGATTCCATATCTTAGCTATGGTACATAATGCTGCAACAAACATGGCTATGCGGGAGTGGTTTTAGTGTGGCTTGGTTTATGGTCAACTGGATAAATGCCCAAGAGTGGGATTGCTGTATGATAGGGAAACTCTATATTTAGTCTTTTGAGGAACCTCCATACTGCTTTCCAGAATGGTTGGACAAGTTTACATTCCCACCAACATTGTAGTAGCATTCCCTATTGGCCACATCCCCACCAGCATCTGTTATTGTTAGTTTTTCTTGGTAATGGCCATTGTAACTGAAGTGAGGTGGAACCTCAATGTTCTCTTGATTTGCGTTTCTTTTATGGTTAGAGATGTTGAACATTATATTAAGCAAAGTAAGCCAAAGCCAAAGAAACATCGGTTGCATGGTTTCCCTCATTTGTAATAATTAGAATGTGCCTATAAATCTATACATAAACCTAATGGATAGTTCACTTGGACATGAAAAAATTATACAGGACTCTAAACATTCACACAGTGAGACCAAAGGAGGATATTCTCAAGAGAGAATCACAAGGGCTCAATAGCTATGTATATGATCATATAAAATGGTGCTTATTAAAATGAACTCAAGAAGTGGAGACAAGATGCTTTTTAATTTTATTTTTTTGCTGTTCTGTGTTTCTGTTTTCCCCCTTTTGTCTGTTTTTTTAATTGTGAAAATACCATACAGAGTAATTACAATTATATGGGCAAGATAGTGAGTACATTATCTTAATGAGTACATTTCTTTTTGTTAATTTAATTTTATTTTTTTGTGAACATACTGTACAGAGGGGTTACAATTACATGAGCAGGATAATGTGTACATTTCTTATCAAGCATTGCAGCCTCCTCCTTTGTTTACCCTTCACATCCCTTCCCAGCCTCCCCCCCATCCTTACCCTCCCCCCCCCCCCAGCACCAACGTTGTAAAGCTCGTTTTTGACATGACAACTTGTACTTCTCATTGTTGCAACAGGTCCACCTGTATCCTTAAACGACTTGTTTTTCCCCATCTCCTCCACAGGTTATACTGACATCAAATATAGTGAAAGCAGGGGTTATACTGTGGGGGAGGGACATACAAAGCAACATGTACATTTCTTATGAGTACATTGTTGCCTCCTCCTTTGTTCCTTTTGTCTGTTTTTTATTTCTGTACATTTTGTCTTCTATGCAAGTTTATCTGATTTGGGGAGGAGATAGGGAAGCACAGAATGGTGGAACAAAAGGTGAACAAATTCAACAGTTATACTCACTAGATACTATGTTGGAAATGAACTATACAACTTGAAGAAGAGGGAAAAATGGGAGAAAATAAGGGAGGGGTGACACTGTTCAAAAAGAAATGTACTTACTACCTGACTTATGTAATTGTAACCCCTATGTACATCACCTTTACAATAATTTTTAAAGCATAAGAAAAGAGCAAGAAATCAAGTCAGAACTTGAAAAAATAAGAGTCTCTCATATTTTTCTACCCAAGCTGGCACTAAACTATGATCCCCAAATCTCAGCTTCCTGAATAGATAGGATTACAGGCATGAACCGTCTGCTCATTATTTCTTTTTGTTTGTAGCATATAAGCACTGATTTTCCTTTGGAAAATCTCACTTTCCCACTCTCTTATCCTACATGTTTGGTTACATTAAAAGCACTCCAAGATCACAGTGTGAATCCTAGAACTTCACTGGTCTCTGTCAGAGGATAGTGGCTGGCCAGATAACCCAACCACAACTTGTCTTGATCAACATTTAGAATGTTTAGTGGAGTTTGGGGAAAAGAATTGTGATGCTGCTCATTGGTTGAGCTAATTAGTTATAAGTCTAAAGATGCAAAGACTATCATTCCCTCAATAGAGAAGATACAGTCTTAAGAAAAACCCAGATATATGCCAGCAGAAACGTGTGCAAAAACTTAGAGGTAACACTAGAGAGAAGGAAAATTCATAGTCCTCACAATGTTTTTATGCTTCTGATTATTTCCGTATATTATGCCAGTCTTTGGGCTTGAACTCAGGGCTTGAGTACTGTCCATGAGCTGTTTTGCTTAAGGCTAGCACTCTACCACTTGAGATACAAATACACTTCTGGCATTTTTTGTGGTTAATTGGAAATAAGAGTCGCAAGAACTTTCCTACCTTGGCAGGCTTTGAATCAAGATCCTCCCATCTCACCCTCCTGAGTAGCTAGGATTAGAGGTGTGAGCCACCAGCACCCAGAAACAGCAAATCCCCATGTATTGAGTCCCAATACATTCAATATGTTGAATGTATTCCTATCTGAATTGATTCTACCCCTTGCCATTCCATTTCCAGAAAGTAATGAATCCTACCACAACACCATCTGTGTTCAACCTAATCTGGTTTAAATAGGGTTTATTTCACTTATAAATAAAGTATTCCTGCCTAGGATGGAGATGATGCCAGGGAATAAAGACAATTGAGATGAGAATGCATTTTCGAGGACCTGTATTTGAGTCTGAGCTCAAGGCTTCACACTTGCTCAGCTGGTTCTCTATAATCTGAGCACACATCCAGCTTAGCTTTTTGCTGATTATTTTGGAGATGGAGTCTCATGGACTTTTTTGCCTGAGCAGCTCCAAATAATGATCCTCCAAATCTCACCCCTCTGAGTAGGTAGCATTACAAGGCATAAGCTACTGGTAGCCAGGTATCTGCATATTATAGATGCTCTCTCTTGCATGTACATATGTATATGTGTAGAGGTATTCCTGAACAAGGAGTTGAAATGAAAATATGTGAACTCTTAGTTCAGCTTCTCAACAAACTAGAGATAGTAATTATTGCCTACATTCTCAAATATAAAGAAGAAACATTCGAAGATATGAAGGGCTTGGCTATTAATCACAAGGGATGGAATTCAAGTCTTATTGATTGGGCTTCAACACCTATATCTGACACCTGCTCTGACAACTACACTTTGAGAGAACTAAAGGAATTGGTCAATAGGACTGTGTGTGACAAATGGGTAGGGTTTAGGTGGGGCAGTAGTGCCAAAATAACAACATGAATAAGAGTAACATAGGATTCAGAACAAAAGAGTAGACTTGTACTTTTTTAGAGAAAAGCCAGATGGGCAAGAGACAAGAGTTAGAGAGTTAGAGAGCAGGTTTCAGTTCATACTGTTTCTCAATACACATTTGAAAGAACTTGAAGAATTCCCTATATTTATTTCTCCAGGAGGTTATAAAAGAGTCTAACAATGGTGTGACCTAGCATAGATCAAGTGTATTCTAGAGAACAAGAAGAAATAGTTACATGTAGAACAGGCATAAAGTTGATGCACTTGTTCATTCAGCAAAATGTACTGAAAGCCTATAGATAACAATAATGTGTGATGTATTTCAGAAAGACACAGAAAAAATTTTCAAAATAAAGTATAAATTAATGATAAACATTTGAGAAAGCAGACATGCTTAGCCTTATTTAAGCATTACATGGTATATACATGTATGGGACTATTTCATGGTACTCCATTGATAGGTACAATTTTTATGTTCATATATATAAGATTAAACATTTAAAAAACTGTTGGGTGCTAGTGGCTCACACCTGTAATCCTAGCTACTCAGGAAGCTGAGATCTGAGGATAATGGTTCAAAGCCAGCCTGGGCAGAAACATCAAAAAGCTTGAAAGTGGCACTTCGGTTCAAATGATAGAGTGCTAGCCTTGAGAACAAAGAGGCTCAGGGACAGTGCCCAGGCCCTGAGTTCAAGTGCAACCAACAACAACAAAAAACTTACTGATAACTTACCTAACTGGAATATTTCTTGATCTACTAGAACAGAATAAAGAACTTGGAACAATTTTAAAGGATTAAGGGTTCAAAAAGAAAAATCAAGTAAAATTTTACACTCGAGTTCACTTTAAAAAAATTGTAGATTCATGGATTGATGTAAAAACTTCTCATCAATCCTTATTCCTGAATGTCACAAAGAACAAAATGGCATCATAGAGAGGGAGAGGTTTATAACTGTTTCAGAAGATGGCCTGGAAGCTATAACAGAAACTAATAAGGGCCCTTGGTTCTTTTATTACTCAGGTTGCTAGTGAAGACACACAAGGAACTATTGTAGTGCCACCACAGCAAGTATCTCAGCTCTCTGTATATGCCTGTAGTTGGCACCCTTACTTCCCTTCAGCCCCACCTCTGGCCCACCTGCACACAGACAAGCCACAGCACTAAAGGAAAATCTATACATAGAGCTGAGCCAACATTCTGGGCATGTCTCTTCTAATATCAACACAGCTGGAGAGATGAGTTATTTTACCCTACCTCTCATCTGAACCATGTTCTTTGTAGTTGAAGCTACAGGTCTTCTTCACCCAGGGATCTCAGTTCCAAAATGATAACTACACTTGAACGGACTTCCCACAGAGCTCATGTCATTCCTGCCTTAGGTTGCTGAAGATGTGAACACCATGTAAACACATGAGCCCCTGTGCAAGTGGACTTTGAGTCCTAAACACAAGGTCTTTCAAGACCTAAGTGAGCAGCCTCTCACTGCAAACCAACTGGAGGTGCTTGCTCAGGCTGAGCTGTCACCAGCCAAGGATAAGGCTTTCACTAACTTCAAAACCAAGGCTGAAGGCACCTGAATATCTCAAACACCTGCACTAGCAGGTGTAGAACTACCTGGGAACTTGCTTCTGTTTGAAGGTAATGGAAATTTTATGAACATAACTCCTATTTGGGATGTCATTCCAAGACTTGGGGTTAATGAATCAGTTGCAGCAGTGTGAAGAGGAAGGACATTTACTTGCACTTGACTATGTGTTACATAGAACACCTCTGTTTCCTTCCAAATCAAGAGTGCTTGAGAGCCAGGAGTCAGTGGTGGCTCATACTTGTAACCCTAGCCTGAGAGCTGGAGCATGGTGGTTTGAGCCCAACCTCAGCAGTAAAATCTGCTAGATTCCACCCTGAAGGAATAAAAGCTGAAACTGCTGGAGCCAATGTCTCACACTTGTAATCATAGCTACTCAGGAGACTGAGATCTAAGGAGCTTGACTCAAAGCCAAAAGTCTTACTGACTTTTCTGAAAAAGCCAGTAGAGGTGTGTCTCAGGTGGTAGAGCACCAGCCATGAGTGGAAAAAGCTAAAGGTTAGTGCCCAAGCCATGAATTCAAGCCCTGGTCCCGGCACACAAAAGTAAAAGTAGGACCAAAGGCATGGCTCAAGTGGCAGAGCACCAGACAAAGAAACTACCAACTACAGCCATGTTGACTACTTTATGTTAGCTAATAGATATGATAAGACCAAAGAGGTGACTATACTTTTACAAATGAAATGAACCCCAAGATAGGGACACAGGGTTTTATCTTTCTTGCTGTTGTTTTTAATGTACTTATAATGTACTATGTGATTTTTTTTGTTTCTTTTGTATGTTCTTCCCCCAAGGTATAAGCTCTGTTTTCACTGTATTTGATTCCAGTGCCCTGCATCTTGTATACACATTTTTCTAATTTGGGGAGGGGAAGGGAAATAACAAAATGCTGAAATAAGGATACAGGTTGACCCATTGTAACAATGAGATGTACAAGACACTATGCTGAAAATGAACTTTACAACTTCTTGGGAGGGGGAGGAGTGGAGGATTTGGGGAGGTGGAGAGGGAAAGGATGGTTGGGGAAAAACAAAGAAGGAGGTAACAATGCTCAATAGGAAATGTACTCATTACCTTACTCATATTACTGTAACCCCTCTGTACAGTATCTTTACAATAAGAACTATATATTAAAAAAACATTGAAAATTGCTCAGTGTTCACTTTACTGATATGCCTGCTTTAAGGACTACTTGCTTCTCCATCATTAGAGAATAATGATACAACTTGAGACATGTTTTTTCATGATAGGAGAAAGAAAGGTGGGTAAAATAAGGAGCTCTAAGACATTTTGTTAATTATCTTTTCTGCACCAGACACCTGCCAGATGCTTTTTATTAATCACTGTATATTCTCACAGTGCGAAAGATGATGAATCATTTTCATTTGCAGATGAGAAAGCTATGGGTGAAAGACATAATGTTGCTCAAGAACATAAGGCTAAACAAGAGGAATATTCAACTCTCAAACCCAGAGCTCTCTGATTTCTAAATATCTATACTCAGAGATCTTCTACTCATGCCTACATGGGAACACACACACACACACACACACACACACACACACACACACACACACACATTTGCACAGCTGAACACACACACCTGGAACCCCTTTGCTTTATGCACAGAGGCAAACAATCTAAATAGACAGACACTCTGGGTATGCATACCTGCCTGTGTACACATTCTCTCCAGACTGGCTCAGTTTTCAGCTCTTGAGTTAAAGGCTCATGTTCCTATGAGTGAGTGGTTTTATTAGCTGACTCTGATACTAGAAAAAGTAGGCAAAGTAGTCCTACTGTCTTCACAATGTTGGATACTTCACTGACTGAGTCGGCAACTGCTGCATGGACTCCCAGAAGCCCTTGAACATTTGGATCCACAGCGACTCAGAGACATTTACCAAGGCTCTGGGATTTTCCTCCTCCCCAGTCCTGAAATCCAATCTTTACCTTCTGTGAGGGCAGAAATGACCTGCATGTGAATGCTGACTTATGTGAGACTGAATCCAAAAGAAGAACACTTCAGTCCTTAGGTAGGCTTTAGTCTTAGCCCTACACAGGGTGGTAAGTCAATAGGTGTTTGTTGATTGACTGACTAACCAACAGACCTAACATCAAATCCTCTTCTGGGGGTGAAGATGTTTGCTATACTTCAAGCCTACAGCTGCTTAGGAAAAACAAATCACACTCAATTTATCTTTGAACACAACTTTTTCTCTAAGGATGAGAAAGAAGCCTTGGTTCAGCAGCTTGGTTGAATCTCTTGCTTTCCAGATGGCATGGGCATCCTTCAGTGATGCCTGCCTGGTAAATTTCATCAAACCACACAGGCCCTGTGCCCCAGAAACACACTGAAAACATGAGCACTCTCTGCTTACCTGGCTTGCTTTTCTCTCCCTCATCCCCAGAAGGCTAACCCTGTCGTTCACTTCATCTCCTTCCATTTGGCTACCTTCGTAATCTCCTTTAGTCTTCACACTTTTGGCTTCCTGCTCACATATAATTCTTTGAATTTACATTATTTCTAGCATTTGCTGAGAGACTTGGGGGGCGGTTCTTTTTGTATATTTTTGTGCAGGTGTTAGGTCTTGAATTCAGGGCCTCAGTGGTAACCCTTAACTTTCTTTGCTTAATGCTGGCAGTTCCACACCTCCACGTATAGGTTTTTGCTGGTTAACTGGATATAATTGTCTCTCACACTTTCTTGCTAGGTCTGGCTTTTCACCACAATTCTCAGATCTCTGCTAGAGTAGCTAGAATTGTAGTCATGAGCCACTATTGCTCTGCTTGGGGGGAAAAAAGCACTTAATTGGGGCCTAATAACTTCCTCACCCCTCAGAATCTCACTGAAAATGACTCTTTCCTTGTTTCCCAACTGAAGCTCACTCCTCCCAATATGTGACAGGTTCAAGGATGAGTCCACAACCCATGCATGGACATACACAGACACTAAGCAAAAGAGGAACCAGGAATCCTCTGGACCCACCATTGGCATTACAAAGGGGATGCAGAGTCTTCCATTTCTTGGCAGCTCTACTCACTTGTACAACTTCCAGTTTAAATGTCAGCACAATTTGCCCTTATAAATCAGCTCCTCCCACTCTCCCACCAGGGACTGTATCTGTAACCATGGTAACAACCCAGGTGCAATAACATAGCCACCATTTCGATAAAGATAGAGAGTGCCTAGAGAGCAAGGGGAGAGAAAGGTGCTGGAATGCCACAGGAGCCTGGGACTGCCCATCATTCCCATCTTCACTCTCTTTCTAAGAGAGGTTGGAAATGTTCACATCTGTTTTACCAGGTAAAATGAGCCTCTACCAGTAGCAAAGTCCTTGTGCCTTCTATCAAAGCCTCTGCTCCATCTATGAACTTTAGCTAAAAGATATGGTCAGTTTCAGGAACAGAATCTCTACAATCATGGGTTGGCTTGCCTAGAGTCAGAATGTATTTCTGGAAAACAGCTCTCTGTGCTTGAGCTTGCCTTCCTATGGAAGGAAATATTATTCTCCATTCTGCTCTGGGTTTCGGTTTCTGTCTGTCTCTATCACCAACTCTCTCTCCCTCCCTCCTTCCTTCTCAATAACAAACATATGCACACATGTACACATATGCATGCACACACACATAGAAGGGCAGAGAAGAAGAGGAACAGGGAAAAGGTATGAAGAAATTACTTGATCACCAGACACAGGGCTAGCTTTACAAATAACCTATTTAATAAGTGCATCAGCCATGCTCTGGTATATAATACTTGTCTCTGCATCTCTATGTGAGTGCACATACTTGAATACACAGAGATTTAGCAACTTTCCTAAATTATGATAACTGTCAGAAGTATACTACTCAAGGTTTACAGCTACATAGATTTCTTTTTAAGATGCTGTTATTCAAAAGAATATCAAGAACTGAGCAGAGGCCATAAATAAATAATGAACTTTAAAGCAATTTGACTAGCATTCGAAGCACATCACTATTGGTAAGGAGAATAAACAAGAAGTCACTTCTGATGAGACTCAGGCCCAGGGATTCAGCAGACACATCCCTGGGTCAAGAGTCAGGCTGTGCTGGCCCCTGTGAAGGCTCTGTGACTAAACAAGGCCATCCTTTACCTGCAGGCCCACAGTGACCATGGGGATACTTGAGCACATTAAGGAAGAAGAATGGCCTCTTGAGGACATTATATACATTTAAAAAGCAGCCAAAAATAAGGTATTAGAATGGATTCTCCACACTGAACATACACACTCAGAAATAATCTTTTGCTTTGTGATGGGGGAACCTCAAGATCTCCACTTTGGTACTATATCTTTGGTACTTTGTATCCTTGACCCAGTGATATCCACTTGTTATTCGATCCTCGTAGTTTTTTACTCTCAGCATCACCTGGGTTACACTGACCACTCTGACTGCTCAACCAGTTCAGTTTCTAACTCTATTACTGACCTCTAATTGAAACTCTGCTCAGCAGAATTGGAGAGCAGATCACTCCTACACTTGGACAATTCCTTCCAGATCAACTCAGTCTTGCTCAGGGTTTGGCCCCTGGCACCTGCTATGGCCTGCTGCATTCTGATTCATTGTGACACTTCAATAACAGGTTGTTAAATGGGAATCTTATTTTGATTCAGTAGTTCAGCTAAGTCTCTCAAGTTGAGAACCAGGTAGTAAAGAAGAGAAATTCCTTTAGGTTTGAAATCTGTTTTAGTTTTGACATTTGCATGGTTTTGAAATCTGTAGTTTTTAAAAATTAAGTTTTTAATTTTGAAATTATTAATAAGTAGTTCTTACCATTGTATGAAGTTAATATCTAACAACAATACTAGTTGGAAACATTAATACATCACATTTCTTAATGAATAGACTAACTAGACAGCAAATAGACAACTGAACAATATTATTGCAGTGAGGCCTAGCATAATATATAGAAAGCTCCACCTAAAAGAACAGAATATACATACTCCTTAAGTGTACACAGAACCATCTTTAGTTTAGACTAAGATATGATGAAAGCTAGTCTCAAAAATTTAAGATAAAAAAATCAAAACGTAGTATCTATAGACAACAGAATAAAGACAGAAATCAATACATTAGAACATTTTGAAAATGAAAATACATAGATTTAAATAACCAATGAGTCACAGAAAACATCAAATGGTAGATTAGAATATACTAAGAGATGAAATACAATACAAATACAATGGTCGACTTATTTTCATCAATTGTGCAAAGGAATTGGTGAGGAAATAATTTAGTGGTCTTGTAAAAAAATGATACATGAACAACTGGATATCCACATGAAAAACAAAGCCTTTTGCTATGCAATAACTTAATATAAAGTCTAAATATAAATTCAGAAGAATGTACAAGGCACAGCTTCATGGACAGGGAATTAATATGGCTCCTTAACTATAATACCAAAAGCAAAATTAACCAAAATACAAGTAATTGAATTTCATCAAAACAACTCTTGATTATCAGAAAACACTATGAAGAAAATGAAGATACAACATAGCATTTGAGAATCTATCTGCAAAGAACCTAGTATCAAGAATATATAAGAACACTTACAATTCAACAATAAAAGTAAAATAATTCAATTTAAAATTAAGCAAAAATTTGAACAGCATTTCTCCAAAGAAATGGCCAATAATCACATTAAAATAATCTCAATGTTATAATCATTATGAAGACGCATTAAAACTGCAATGGCATACTACTTCATAGTATGATGTATTTAATCTAGAATAAAGTTATTAAGAATTATTGGTGAGGCTCTTTTGAAATTGGAATCTTTATCAATTGCTAGTGGGTATGCAAATCAGTGTGGCTGCTTCAGAGAAGAATCTAGAAGTTCCATTTAAAAATTTATAAACCAGAAATTTAATCCTAGATGTATACTCAAAAGAGATCAAGATGCACATACAAATAAACTCTTGTACATGAATTTTACAATAGTATTATGCATGACAGCTAAAAAGTGGGAACTAATGCTTGTCAACTGATACATGAATGAACAAATATTGTATATACCTACCATAGTATATTATTCACCTGAATAGTAGTAAAGCATATGACAATGGTAACTCTTGAAAACACTAAACCAAACTAAAACCAATACAAAAGGCCATATACTATATGACAACATTTATGAGAAAAATGCAGAATAGACAAACACAGAGTGGAATATATTATATTGATGGGTTCCAGCTTAGAAGAAAACACTCGGAAAAAATGATTTATAGGTTCAAGGTTTTATTTTGGGATTAGGAAACTGTTTTAGGATGAGTTGGTGTTGGTGTTTGCATAAACTCTGTGAATATTCTTTTTTGTGTGTGAAAATACCATACAAAGGGGTTACAATTACATGGGCAAGATAATGAGTACATTTCCTATTAAGCATTGTTGCTTCCTCCTTTGTTTCCGCATACCATCCCTTCCCCTCTCCATCCCCCCACCCCCACACCTCCCTACCACCACCACTCTCACCCCCCTAACCCACCACCCCACCAAAGTTGTAAAGTTCATTTTTCGACATAACGTCTTGTACATCTCATTGTTGTAATGGGTCCACTTGAATATTCTTTTAAAATATTGAATTATATCCCTTAAAAGATGAGTTTTCCAAAAGTGAAAGTAAACTCAATAATAATATGTAATCATTTTAAGATATTTTATTTTAGGTAAGTAAACTCAAAAGATGAAAAGTTTTTCTCAATAGCTAAATTTCTCTCATCTCTGCCACACACACTGAGGACCCTCTAGAGGAGGATATAGTGCATGTGATTCCAGCTGGTGTTTAGCTACAAGACTTTTTTTTACAAGCAATATTCTGAGGATTCTTTTTTAAAATATTGTAACAATTGTGGTGATAGACTGGCTATTTTTCTTTTGTGCCAGTACTGAGTCTTGAACTTAGGACCTAGAGTTTTTTTGGATGTTTTTTATTGTAAAAATACTGTATGGAGGGGTTATAGTTACATGAACAAGGCAATGAGTTCATTTCCTATCAAGCATTGTTGCCTCCTTTGTTTTCCCCCTGCCATCCCTTCCCTCCCCATCTCCCCAAATCCTCTGCCGCCCCCCACGAAGTTATAAAGTTTCTTTTCAACAAAAGTGTTTTGTATATCTCATTGTTCCAATGGGTCAACCTGTATCCTTATTTAAGCATTTTGTTATTTCCCTTCCCCTCCCCAAATTAGAAAAACGTATATACAAGATGCAGGACACCAGACTTAAATACAGTGACAACAGCGGTTATACCATGGGGGAAGAACATACCAAACACAAGTGTTTTTTTTTTTTCTTTCTTGCTATTGTTTTTTTAAAGTATTTTTAATGTACTATGTAATTTTTTTTGTTTCTTTGGTATGTTCTTCCCCCATAGTATAATATGTAATCTTAACCTAATAAGAAAATGGCAAAGAAACACACACGGAGAAATGTTTTATTTTATAAAAAATTTCTACTAAAGTTTGCCAATGTCATAAAATCATGTAGAAATGTTCTTCAGAAAAGGAGGAGGAGGAGGAGGAGCAGGAGAATAAAAAGGAGGAGGAAGAGGAAGAGGAGACGGGGGAATAGGAGGAAGGTAGAAGAAGGAGGAAGAAAAAGGAAGTAAGAAGGAGAAAGAGGAGGAGGAAGAAGAGAAAGAAGAGGAGGAAGAAGGAGGAGGGGGGGGACTGGAGGCTGTATTTTTGTGAAAACCAAAAGTTTCCCATGGGGGTAAATAAGTGCTGCTACCAGGGAAGGATTGTGTTGTGAACACAACACTCTGAAGTGCACTGAAATAATCCTGAGCATGAGATGAGGGTAGCCTGCCAGAATAAAAAAGTCCTAGGAATCCTCTGCCCCAAGGCACCAGAAGAAACAACAAAGGGAATGAGGCATATTACAAGTGAAAGTTGTAGGTTTAAAAAAAAAAAGAATAAAGGGGCTGGGAAGATGGCTCAGTGGTAGAGTGCTTGCCTTGCATGCATGAAGCTCTGGGTTCGATTCCTCAGCACCACATAAACAAAAAGAAAAAAAGCCGGAAGTGGCGCTGTGGCTCAAGTGATAGAGCGCTAGCCTTGAGCTGAAGAGCTGAGGGACAGCGCCCACACCCAGAGTTCAGGTCCCACGACCAGACCCCCCCCCCAAAAAAAAGGACAAAAATCTACAATCAAGTTATAGAATGTGGCTTTTTTCTTTAAATGTATGATCACCAATTTCAGTAGGCATTACATCTGCCTAATTGTGTAAACACTTTTCCCTCATGCCCACTCTTCTCCCTTCTCCTCTGTCACAATTTCTCAATTCTCCCTCGAACTCCAGGAGCCCGTTCACTTTTAAGCGAGTAAAGTTTTAAGTGAGAATTCCCAGGTCCTATCCAGATCTCTCCTATCTCTTTATATTGGAAAGTATTGTCAGCTCTCCAGGGACAACTTCCAGATGTATATCTCCAGCCTCAACTTCAATCTATATCGTGGACATCCTTTCTCAGATTTTTAAATCTCCAAAATTGAACTCCTCTTTCCCAACAATTCCAAATAAACTGTTTATTCAGCTTTCTCCACTTCAATGAATAGCAGATCCATTGACCTAATTGCTGATACAGTCAAATAGAATCCTGCTTTTCATCTCTAACACTACCCATAAACCTTGGATTTACATTCTGGAAATTGCTCCTGAAACAGTTATCTAGAGTTAACTGAAATACAGTAGCAAAAGTCTTATTTCCTTACAAAAGGTGATTTCAGTCTAGTTCCTCTCCATGTTATTACCTGTATGGGCCTTTTAATGTTTTCTTCCCTTCCACCGTCCAGGTCATTACACACTCTTTGCAAACTATCCAAGACTTGATCTTCTTTTTATCCCCTTTTGCAGGATTCACTGGCTTCTCCCCATGATCCATACAATCATTCACTTATTTCTCTCTTCCAGGCCCTTGGGTACTTTATCCTGTATGTAAGGACTTTATGATACTCCACTCTATCCCCTCCCAGAGAAAATCAAGAATGCAACCGAGTAAAACGGTAGCCTCAGATTTCTAATTAGATTCTTAAGATCTCCACAGGTTGCATAACAATTCCCTGAGACTATTTTCATTTAGGGATCTTGTAAGATGGTCCTTCCTGGTAATGCATTGAAAAGACACTTGCTTGTCCTTATTAAGAGTATTAACAACACCACTCAGATTAGGAGTATGTCTGCTGGTGACTGTCCTGACTGCTTATGGTTTTATCTATCATCCAGCAGTGTGCTGGGCTCCTCACAGACTTCGTCCTGAAACTGCCATTATACGCGCCAGAACTGCTGACTCAACAGGCTGCAGTAGTTGCTTCTGAACAACTTTCCAGTGAAGCCAAAAAGCAAAGCTTACATGTTCACTCTACAGCTAGAGTCCTGTAAAAATTAAGGAAGACTGAAATGGTTCACAAGAGTATAAGCAAAGCATATTAAAAACAATAAAAATGGCACCATCATAAACTCTAGCATGGCAAGGAGAGGGAATACTTGGAAGAATCCAAATTTCTTCCTAGAAAAGCCATCCTCAGCACATGATAAGTAAGCAAATCAGAGTCCCATAAGAACTCAAGAAGGGATCTCCCGAGACAACACACGGTAACTAAGCCATCCTCTGTCTACCTGATTGTCAATAAAAATGAAGCGTACTGTAAGAGTAATTCGGGATTCTTCTTCTAATAGTAGGTGGATGTGCTGAGGGCACAGATTGTAGATTTGTTTGTGCCACATATGTTTACTTAGCTCTGAATTTATCAAACTATATACATTAAGTATTGAGAGCTTGCGTGTCATTCTACCTTTAAGTCATTTAAAAATATGTAAAAGATAAAGGCCACCTGACTCATTATGTAAGAGGTCTGGGACAGGCTCCAGTGTAAAACTTCAGGTGAACCCAACACACTCCATCTGTCTGACATGCCAAATAGATCCAGCATATCCCACCCACCCAACAGAAATACCAAGGGCTTACAGGCCTGCAGGAGAGGGGAAAGAAGGGGAAAGAGGGAGGGGAAAGAGGGAAGGAGAAGGAAAATCAGTCCATTTTTTGAAGGAACAGAAAATAAAGCATCTTATAAAACCACAAGAAAAAGAATGCAGACTACATTGTGGAATTCCCTTTACAAATATGAGAGAAGGCAGAGTTGAGCAGACTGTAGAATTCTGTATCCTTAAATGACATTATCCTTCAAACATGAGGGAGAAATAGACTCTCAGACAAACAAAAACTAATAGTCATCAACACATTTGTCTTGCAAGATTTATTATGAGAAGGTATTTACAAAAACAGGACATTATATAGGTCAGAAACTCACATCTACACAAGTAAAGAATAAAGCAAAATGTTTTGGAAGGTACTAGAATATCATCTCAAAGCTTCCACATTTGCTCAGCTTACTTGGTTGGCTGGTGTTTTTCCAAATGAATTACACCTCCAGCCCTGCTTTCATTCTGGTTATTTTGGACATAGCATCTCACTGATTTTTCTGCCTGGGCTGACTTTGAACTGCAATCACAGTTCCTAAGTGCTAGAATTATTGGTGTGAGCCATCAGCACATGCTTTTTTTTTCTGATTCTTATTTGATCAAAGAGATAGCAGTTTATTCAAAATAACAGCAACAACATAAAGAATATTTGTTAATGTGGATACGTGAAATGAATTACAGCAATGTAATAATAGAAGGGTGATATTTAGAGCTCTCTGGTATGAAATTTCCATCCTACTTCTGGAACAGTGTGGTATCATTTAAAAGGTGAACTCAAGTTAGTTATATACACTAGTCTCTTACCTACAGATTTGGTTTCCATGGATTTAGTTACCCATGGTCAGCTGGAGTCCAAAAATATTAAATGGGAAATTCCAGAAATAAACCATTCATGCATTTTAAATCACATGCAATCTCAGTAAATGTGATGAAACCTATACAATTTTATTCTGTTCCACCTAAGACACGAATCCTTCCTTTGGCCCAATGAAAACATAATATTACTCTGTAAGCCCATTAGTCCCTTCTCCGCTGTCACTTCACTCATGGTGGCCTTACAAAGACTGCATATAAGGTTTAGTGTTATGCACAGTTTGAAGCAACTATTGGGTGTCTTGGAACCTATCTTCTTATGGGTAAGGGAAACTATGATATTACAAACTAGGTCTATTTAAAAAAATCTTTATGTCCAAGTATTCATACAAGGAGTTTCCAGATTAATAACCTTCTCTATTTTTGTCTACTCTTTCAGAACATCAGAAAACATAAATGCATAAATAATAGAGCAATAAGTACCTGGAACGTAGGATCACTTTGTTTCCTGGGTGACAGTGGGAAAGGAGGGTTCAGTACAGAAAGCCACACTTTACAAAGACATTGATTTCAGCCATCCACTGCCTTCACAGTTAACCAAGCATCTACATTCGGTATTAGCCTGGCCCCAAATCCACTGGAACGTAGTTCAGCTAACTTCCTATTTCTCTCTCATATTCCCATCAGTCAAATGAAAGCCATAGGAAGGCACCTTAAAGAAGCCCCAATTCCTTTTTGTGCCATTAAGTCAGGGTGGAATGACTTTCATCTTTTGTTTGAGTGCCATGGACTCACAGCACTAATTCCTAGCTAAAGGCAACCCTTTGCTGTGCACAAACCTTCTATCTTTCTCATTTAATCATAAAAAAATGGAGCTGGGCAATTCCTCTCCTCTAGTGTATCATGATTTACTTCTCCCCTTTCCAGTGGACCATTCAGGAACACAATATCATTTCTCTCTTATTAAAAAAGAATGCTTGACTCCAACCCCCAAACTCCATTTACTACCATGGTTCTCTTTATAAAGAAATGAATTCAAAGAATTACATTTACTTACTGATTCAGTTTCTCTTGTTCTGTTTTGTTCTGGACACTATGCTATAAGGTTTTCAATTCTACCAGCGTCTATTCAAAGTCTCCAGAAACCCCCACGTTACCAGACCAATGGATATTTCTCAGTCTTCATATGCTTAGCCTTCAATTTTTATTTGCACATACTCCTATAGAGGCCTATCTAATGCAATTAATTTAGGTAATATGACTATGCTAATGATTCTCATATTTACAGCTCCAGTTGAGCCTTCGCCTTGGACTTCCAGACATGTTCATCCAATCACCACTAGACCTCCCAACTTGAGTGTCTAAGATGCAGCTGAGACATAAAAAGAACAAAAGTCCTCCTACTATTCCTGCCACCCAAAACTTCCCGGAGTCCTCACCAGTGAAGTTAATAGCAACTCCATCTTTCCCAGAGTTCAGACTCAAAATGGCTTGACCCATAATTACTCTCTCTATCTTTCATTTCCATGCTCAATCTATCAACACTTGATGATAGCTCACCTTGAAAATATATAGAGAACCTGGCCCCTTCTCTCCATACCTTAGTCTGGACCATCCTAGTCCAATCATTTCTCATTTGTGATATATGTCAAAAATGTGGTCTGGTGTGCAAGTCAGAAGGCTCTAACAAGAAGCCTAAAGAGCCATGAGTATGAGCCACTTTGCACTCACCTCTTTGTTTTGCATCCAGCTGGCCTACTATTTAGTCTCAATACTAAATCTGCAATTAACCCAGTAAGACAAAATCAGATTAAGCAGCTTCATCAGAATCAGAACAGCATGCACTCTCTGTCTTCATTTCTGTTCTTACCTGTTTTTGCTCAATTACAAGATCTCGCTTCTGGCATGTAGACACACAGGGCTGAAATCACTGTCAGCCACTCAGTCTTACCAACTGCTTACTTCCTCTCTTACATCCTGAAGTGGTTGGTCTTTCTCAAGAAAGCCTTCCTTCCCTAGCACATTGAAAACTGACTTTCCATCTCCATCTTCTTTAGTTTTTTTTTTAATATAATTATCTCTCTCCCAGTACAAGCTCTATGAGATAGGGATATTTTTGTTTCAATTTTGCTTTTCCCCATCTCCAAGATAACATTCAGCATATAAGAATTGGAAAACATTCATAACAAATGACAAATTTTTGAACTAATATATTAATCACTTGTTATCTTCTCCTTCATATCTAGCCTTCTATTCTTTTAACCTGTCCTATAAAAATATCTTAGCCTTTTTCTGGAGATCAAAGGACTCTTTTGAATTTCCAACCATTAAAATTGACAACTTCATACAATCCAATTATTGACCCCTGTTTTTTGCAAGAAACAGATCATAGATGTAGGTTTCACTTCTCCATGAAAATTGCTTTCCTTCCAGGAAGCTGATATTTTTGATGTGGCATTCCAGCAGGGTGTTAGAACAGCCTGCCTACCTCTGAAGTTTTAAAAGCTTCACCACATTCTCTTGCCTTCAGTGATCATCCCAAATTATTTAAATTGGTTCCCAGTCATTTTTGATACAACTCTGGAATCTTTTCCTAGTGTAACAAAAATCACCTATATAGCTCAGAGAGAGAATTACAGAATCAAATGAATTAGTAATTCCCAGGGAAATTTTATCAGAATCTAATAGCAGGTGTTTGAGTTGAGTTTGAGGCTCTGCATCTCCAGTTCCACAGTGCCTTCACCCACAGCTCACAAAAGAGTACATAAAATTTCACATAATTGCTCATAAAAGAATTCTCCACCCAAATGAGGAGCAAGTAAAGCAATCACCAAACTTGGTGTAATTATACAATCAAAATTTTATTAATATGTCCTCATTTCCATTCCCCAGTTGTCCCATATCATTTTATCATACCATATTATTCTCCTTGCTTTTCCTGTTTTGCAAGCAAAGGAAATGTCAAGTAAAGATATATCCATTCATAGGGACCGAAAATAGCCATTTCTTACTTCCCATGATGCTTTCTGTTGTCATCTGTCACTGAGCATCCTTCCTGTATGATATGCTATTCTTCAGGGCTTAACAAAGACTGCTTCTGCCAATGACCTCAGAAAACCAGGTTCTAACACACACCCATTCCTTAAATACAAAAAAAAAAACATTTCTATCAGGTGTTCTAGTATGTACATGTGGAATTTCCTCAGAGAAGTCTAAAGAGCCATAGGTATGGGCCACTCTAGTAATTGTTTCCCTTTGGCCAGTGTTCGTGTCATCATCTATGTGACATCATCCTAAAGCTGCATGCTAGAAAACCTTCAGCCCCTCCCCTTTCCAGGAATTCTGTAAGGAAAAAGCATTCTGAATCTGAGTTAAACATTAACAAATTTTCATTAAATATAAAATCTTAAGTAGTTTCTTCATCTCCATTTAAATTTCTGAAGATGTGTAATTTGTTCACTGCATTTCCTATAATAAAAGAAATTGGACATTATGCTCAGTGGAACAAGGCAGATGCAGAGAAACAAATACTGTATGACATCACTTGTACATGAAATCTAATAAAGTTAATTTCATAGAAACTGAGTAGAATGGTGGCAGGAAAAGCTGGGGGAATGGAGAGATGGGGAAAGAGAGGTATTGATCATGGGTAAAAAGGTTTAGTAAGACTTGAAGAACAAGCTGCAGTAGGAGCTATTGAATTACTTTGTGACCACAATTAATAATAATGTACAATTCAAAATTGCCCAAAGAATTGATTTCAAACATTTTCATCACAAAAAAATGGTAAGTTGGAAAGGTGATGGATATGTTAATTATCTCTATTGAATATTTCTAAACTGTATACACAGATCAAATATTATGTTGTACTCCATAAATTTATCTAAGTATGTCCATAGAAAAGAAGGAATGAAGGAGGAAGGAAGGACTGAAGAAGGGAAGGGAAGGAGGGAGAGAAAGAAGAAGGAAAATGAAGGAGAGAGAGGGAGGGAGAAAAAATAGATTTATTAAAATTTAATTTTAAAACACCTAGCTACACACCACAGAGACAGCAATGGACTACTTATGACTACCCCATTACGCAGCCTCTCCCCTATAAATCCTACAAAGGCCACCATACAAAGTTACTCAGCCATCATGTCTGACAGTCAAAGCCCACAGCCTATCCAGCTTAGAAGGAGCAGCTTCTGGGACCATTGGAACTTACATTCCACCATCCCAGAATTCTCCTATCGAATTGGCCTTTGGTTGAATTTGATGTACTGGACCAACTAATTTGCACAGTACAACATTTATTATCTTATAGTCCTTTCAGTGGTGGACATATATTTTCTAGGTCTTGTACCTCTATGCTTAGAGATGAGGTCAGTGTCGCTCATGTGCCCTCAGAGCACCTTCTTATCTTCCAAAAAGGACAGCTCTTTTGAGATTCCAGTCATTCTTATTGTCCCTCACTGCCCTTCATCACTAGATGATCTCACTGTCTTGGAGATTCTAGGATCTGAATACCTGTCTTCCTTTTCAACACCACTTATTCCATCATTTCTGGATCCAAGAAAGTCTCTTCTCTCAGTGTCTGAAATCCTTGAGTCCAATAAAGCTTACCTTCCATACCAGTCATGCTTTATCCTCCAGGCTTTGTTACCACTACTTGTAATGCTTTACCTCTGAGCAATCTCCAATACATGGATTCTCTTTATCTAACCCCCACCTCCTATCTTCCCAGCATACTTCTTATGATATTGCCATCCCTGCCATTCAATGATGTCATTGGTACCAGGAATCCTTCTTCCTGTGCCCTTTCCCTTGTCCATCACTGCCCCAAGCCCTCATTTCCCTTCTTGCCAAACTGAAAGCCTGTTGGAGAACATACTAAACTAAATGTTTTATAAACACCCTCCACCTCCTGGCACCTCTCTCTTTTCATTGTACTCTGAGGGAAAAAACACTGCATGTATCTTCTGCTGTCACGTGCCGGCCCAGGCAGCTAAATCAGATATCAGAAAACTATAATCTTGGTCCAAATACAGACCACTGCCAGATTTTACAAATGAAGTTTCATTGGAATACAGCAGCATTCACTCACTCCTGTATTATCTATGGCTATTTTCATGCAAGGATGGCTGTGTTGAATAATGGGACCAAAACAATGGCCCACCAAGTTAAAAGTACTTTATCCATGGACTGGATAAATTTGCGAAACTCTGAGCCAAATGATTCCTTAAAACAATCCACAGCCATGCCAACAATTCTTCTTTTTGATTTATAGACTCAAGACTCAAGTCAACACCCAACTTTCTAGTTAAGCCAATAGCTCACACCTGTCATCCTAACTACTCAGGAGGCTGAGAGCTGAGGATTTAAGTTTGAAGTCAGCCTAGATAAGCAAGGCCAAGAAATGATTATCTTCAGTCTTAACTCTAATTAACTAGCAAAAAGTTGGAACTAGAGGCCTGGCTCAAGTGATAGAATACCAGCCCAAAACAAAAGAGAAAATCAAGAGCATGAGGGCCTGAGTTCAAGCCCCAGTATTGGCAGGCATGGACACAGTATTGACAGGCATGGACAGATGCATGCACACACGTGTGCACATGTGCCCCCCCACAAACACACACAAATTCAATCACAGATCCTGAAGCCGAAGCTTGGGAATATCTCTTAGAACTTCTCTCCTTTGCATATTCCCTCTTTACCTTTGCTAGATTGTGTTTCGTGATTTTGTTATGTTTTGTTTTGTATCACTTATTTGAGACCAAGTCTTGCCATATACTCCAGTTCACTATGTTGCCTAAGCATGCCTTAAACACCCAGTCTTCCTGACCCAGCTTCCCAAGCATTGAGATTAAAAGTATATACTGCTATACTTGGCTTTTGCTGATTTTTTTTCCTAGAAATGGTCACAACAATATTCTTATCCCATTTACCCTTTTAGTGTGAGTTTAACAAGTCTCCCAAGGTCTATGTTTCTTCTCCTCGTGTGAGAACAGGCATGTTATGAACTTCACAAGTAAAATGTAACCACAGTAGTGCTTCATGAGGCAGGTCATCAAAGAAATCACAGCTCTGCTTGGTTCTTTCATTCTCAGAGCCCAGCTGCCATGCTATTAGGGAACCCAAGTGGCCTGGAGAGGGTCTCACAGAAAGTTGTCTATGTATAAAATGAACAGCCCCAGGTTCTCTACCCAGCCAAGCTCCCAGCCAACAAGCCATTAGCATCTCACCAACTGTACATCTAAAAAGTAGAAAATCCATGCTGGGCACCAATGGCTCACACCTGGCTACTCGGGAGGCTGAGAAATGAGAATTGTACTTTGAAGCCAACCTAAGTAGTAAAATCCATGAGATTCTCATCAACAACCAAAAATCAAAAATGGCGGAAGTGGACTGTGGTTCAAGCAATAGAATGCTAACCTTGAGAAAAAAAAATGCTCAGGGACAGTGCCTATGCCCTTGAGTTCAAGCCCCAAGACCTGCACACACAAAAAAAGGGGAAAATCCAGTTATGTTCCAGCTCTCCCACTACACAAACTGCAAATTCTTGACCTATCAAATTACATTTCAAGGAGAGGGGGGACCAAGATGGCGACGGGGCAGTAGGGAAACGCCACAGCGCTCTCCAACCAAAAAGAGAGTTCGAGTTCCAACGCTTAATCTCCCCAAGAGACCGACAACAACAAAAAGACGAACACTCAGAGAAAAACCAGAGGCGGAGAATAACAAAAAAGAAAGAGGAAAAGAATTTCAAAACAGAGAAAAGCGAAGACCCCTCCCCCAACCTTTACTGGCCGCGCGGCAGCGCGCCAAGCCGCCGGCCAGCCGGCCCGGCGGGGGCTGTGGGAGCCCCAGAGAAACAGCAGAGACACAGGGGGCCACTTTCAGAACATCAGGTACTGGTTTGCAGAACAGCAGATCGCCAGGAACAGAGAAACCTACCAGCCGGGAGTCTCCACGAGGATCCCACCCCCACCCCTCACTCTCCACCCGAGCAGAGAGGCTCCATCCCGCCAAAGCCGCTCGGCATCAGCAGAGTGACAAAAGGACCTGCGGCAGACCACCCGGCCCGCCTGATCGCGATCGCAACGATCCAGCACTCTCCACCCGAGCAGAGAGGTTCCATCCCGCCAAAGCGGCTCTGCGCGACAAAGGGTCCTGTCTGCAGACCACCCGCCCGCCCGATCACGATCGCAACAACCCGGCGGGGTCACTTGGGCCCCAGAGGTACCGAGAAGAAGCTGCCTGAGCATGGACACTCTTGACCCAACAGCTTCGACAGAGGCAGAGACAGAAAAGAATCACACAGAGCCACCACCGCCCAACCCAGCCCGGATTGCAACAACAACTGACGACCTACACCACACAGAAACAACCAGCTCCAGGGTGAGTACCCCACAGGGGAAGTGTATCCCTCAAGGGAGACCAGAGCTGGAGGGAATCCCCAGACCCTGACCTAGACTCCCTACCCCAGCACCCGGACCACAGGACCCACTAAAACTGGGAACTGTTTGAGAGCTCCACCAGCCCGTGGAGCACACTCAGCTGGCCAGGCTAGAGCAAGAGCACCCCTGGAAGGGAGCTTAAATGCCCAAGCCAGGAACAGCGCCCCTGGGTCAAGACTACCAACAGTAGAAGAAATTTGAACTGTGTCCCCCAGGCTGTATAACCTAGGGGGTATACACATCAGCACAGGCCTAACAAGCGCGCTCCAGGCTGGGGCCGGAACCAAGCCCGGGGATCCGGCGCCTGAACAACACAACCAACTCCTCCCAATTGAAGTAAAAAGCTGAGCATACGCCTCAACAGAGGGGAGAAAACCAGGAAACAACACTCCCCCGGGAAGCACGCCTGTGACAACAAAAGACCTGGAGGCCCAGGACAAGAGAAGCCCAAACCCCACCAAAACTCCACCCATATACCCTAGACTGGGAATTGGGCAACACAGGCTGCCAGCACCTGATAGTAAGCAGGAGCTCAGACTGTTAAGGCGGCTCAGCAATAGAGTGATAGTCTTGGATGTATGAGGCCCTGCATCTGATTCCTCAGCATCACAAAAGCAAAAAGGGTCAGAAGTGGTGCTGTGGCTCAAACGGTAGGGTGCCAGCCTTGAGCTGAAAAAGCTGAGGGACAGCACCCAAACCTAGAGTTCAAGCCCACAACCAGCCCAAAACAAATAAACAAAAACACATCAGGAGCCCATAGCAGACTCCAGCATTTGGGAGAGTGCATCCAGAGCATCTGTTCTTCACAAGAGCACCCGTAGGAGCAAACACAAGCAGTCTAGGCTGCTCAACCCTTCCAAAGGCAGGAACTGTCAGCAATCTACAGCAGAGAGCTGAGAATCCTAAGTAAGTCAGAATAGCAGCTGGAAATAGGCTCCCAACAGAACCCAGATCAGGCACAGACTCTCTCTACCAATACAGAATCAGCAACCAAGCAAAGACAGACACACCAAAACAAAATTGAAGAGCAGTCTCCTGAACCTCCATGCGAAAATCACAGAGAAAAATCACAAGGTTTACTACCACCCAGGACAGCAAGCTCACCCCAAAAGCCAGCAGCCACACAGGGGAGAGCCCCAGTGGGAGCAAAGCAGGAATGGAAGACAAAGGCTACTTCCAAGGGTTGCTGGAGGCAATGACTCAAGAAATAAAGCGAGAAATTTATCAGAAATTGAAAGAGCACAAGGATGAACTATCCAAAGAGATACAGGGTATCAAACAAGAGATGCATGCAAAAATAGAAGCTGCACAAACCTCAATAAGAAGTGAGATAAACGCCAAATTAGAGGTAATGCATACCTCATTGAGAGGTGAGATCAGTACTCTGAGAACCAACATTGAATCCATAAAGGGATCCATTTCCTCCATGCAAACCACAATAGAAGCCACTGTCAACAGAGTGAATGAAATGGAAGGTCGAGTGTCAGATACAGAAGACAGAATACACCAACTGGACCAAAAAGTGACAGATATGGAAAAATTACTCAAATTAAACCAAAGGGATATTCAAGAGCAAGCAGATAATGCTAAAAAATTTAACCTTCGCATAATTGGAGTGGACGAAGGTGAGGAATTCCAGAGCAAGGGAATGCAACACCTATTTAACAAGATAATCAATGAAAATTTTCCCCACCTCAAAAACGACCATCTTAACTACATCACAAAAGCTTATCGAACACCCAACAAGCAAGACCCCAGGAGAAACACTTCTAGACACATTATAGTAAAAATGATAGATCTGAATAATAAGGAAACAATCCTGCATGCAGCAAAAATGAAGAAGGAACTATACTACAATGGGAAAAAAATAAGAATTACTGCAGATCTCTCCACACAAACAATGAATGCAAGAAAAGCCTGGGAAAGCACCATACGAGCCCTGAGAGCCAATAACTGCCAACCCAGACTGATCTACCCGGCAAAGCTAGCATTCACATTTGATGGAGAACTGAAAACTTTTAATAGCAAAGAAAAACTAAATGAATTCATAAACATTAAGCCAGCATTACAAAGAATTCTAAGAGGGGGGACACAACCTGAAGAAAGCAGCCAGGAACTGGGGCCTGCCCCAAACAGGCATTACTCAAAGTCTAACTGAGCAAGTACAGGAGGAAAGGAAAAAAGAAAAACTTAGGAAAACGGAATGGCAGGGACAACAATGCATCTCTCTATACTTTCTCTTAATATAAATGGGCTGAATTCGCCAATTAAAAGAAAACGAACTGAGGACTGGATAAGAAAACAAGACCCATCCATCTGTTGCCTTCAGGAGACCCACCTCTCAGCCAAACATACAAACAAACTCAGAGTGAAGGGGTGGAAAAGGATCTACCAATCAAACGCCCCCAGTAAGAAAGCAGGTGTAGCTATCCTGATATCTGACAAAATAAACTTTTCATTAAAATCAGTACAGAAAGACAAGGACGGACACTACATATTAATAAAGGGAACAATCCAAGAGGAGGAAATAACCATCATCAACTTATATGCCCCAAATATTGGTGCACCTAGATATGTCAAACAAATGCTCTCAAACTTACAGAATAAAATAGATCCCAATACGATAATACTAGGAGACTTTAACACACCACTCTCACCAAAGGACAGGTCTACCAACCAGAGGATTGGCAAAGAAGCTACCGAATTAAGAGAGGCCATACTGCAAGCGGAATTAACTGACATCTACCGAGTATTTCACCCTAAAACAACACAGTACACATTCTTCTCAGCAGCTCATGGAACTTTCTCCAAAATAGACCATATCATAGTTCATGCAAGGAACTTAAGCAAATACAAAGGGATCGACATAATCCCCTGTATCCTATCTGACCACAGTGGAATCAAGCTAGCTCTCAATAACAAAGCATACAGCAGAAATTTCTCCAATACATGGAAATTGAACAGCACACTCCTTAACAATGCCTGGATAACAGAAGAGATCAGAGAAGAAATAAAGCATTTCCTACAACTCAATGAAAATGAAAACACCTCACAAAGAAACTTGTGGGACACAGCAAAAGCAGTCCTGAGGGGCAAATTTATTGCCCTCAGTGCCCACATCAAGAGAATGGAGACAGACCAAGTAAATAATCTCATGTTGCAATTAAAACAGCTAGAAAAACAGGAAAAAATGGAACCTAAAGCTACTAGAAGAAGCCAGATAACCAAATTAAAAGCAGAGATTAACCAATTAGAAAATCAGAAAACCATAACCAAAATAAACCAAACAAAAAGCTGGTTCTTTGAAAAAATAAACAAAATTGATGGCCCATTGGCTAGATTAATTAAAAAAAGAAGAGAGGAAACCCATATTAATAGGATTAGGGATGCCACGGGAAACATCACCACACGTACCCAAGATATCCAAACAATTCTAACAGACTACTTTCAAAAGCTATACTCTCTAAAGGAAGAAAATCGGGCAGAAATGGATGCATTTTTAGAGAAATACAAGTTGCCCAAACTGAGCAAAGAAGAAGTTAACCAATTAAATAAGCCAATATCCTATAATGAGATACAGGAAGCTATCAAAAGTCTTCCAACAAAAAAAAGCCCAGGACCAGATGGATTCACAGCAGAATTCTATAAGACCTTTAAACAAGAACTAATACCCATACTCCTCAAGCTCTTCAGAGAAACAGAGAAGGAAGGAGCTATCCCAAACTCATTCTACGAAGCCAATATCACACTCATCCCCAAACCAGGCAAAGACCCAACCAAAAAGGAGAATTACAGGCCAATCTCCTTGATGAACACAGATGCAAAGATCCTTAACAAGATTCTAGCTAACAGAATCCAGAAACACATAAAAAAAATAATTCACTATGACCAGGTAGGCTTCATCCCAGAGACACAGGGATGGTTTAACATACGTAAGTCAATAAATGTAATCCAACATATCAACAGAGCCAAGGTCAAGAATCACATGATTATCGCTACAGATGCAGAAAAGGCCTTTGACAAAATTCAACATTCATTCATGCTAAAAGCTCTGGAGAAAATAGGAATAGAAGGAACATTTCTAAAAACAATAAAAGCCATTTATGACAGACCAATAGCCAATATTATACTTAATGGGGAAAAGCTACAACCAATTCTCCTAAAATCAGGAACAAGGCAAGGATGCCCACTGTCTCCACTCCTCTTCAATATAGTCCTAGAACCCTTAGCCAGGGCAATAAGGCAAGAAAAAGACATTAAAGGGATCCTCATAGGAAAAGAAGAAGTTAAACTATCCCTTTTTGCAGACGACATGATACTATACCTCCACGATCCCAAAAACTCCATCCCCAAACTCTTAGAAATCATAAATCACTTCGGCAAAATAGCAGGATACAAAATAAACCCACAAAAATCAGTTGCCTTCCTATACACTGATAATGTACAGGAAGAGAGGGAAATAAAGGGAGCAACCCCATTCACAATAACCTCCCGAAAAATAAAATATTTAGGAATTAACCTAACCAAAGATGTAAAAGAACTATTTAATGAGAACTATAAAAAGTTAAAGAAAGAAATTGCAGAAGACACTAGGAAATGGAAAGACCTCCCATGCTCCTGGATAGGCCGACTTAATATAGTAAAGATGGTAATACTTCCAAAACTAATATACAAATTCAACGCAATTCCTATTAAAATCCCAATGACGTACATCACTGAAATACAGAAAACAGTCCAAAAATTCATATGGAACAACAAAAGACCTAGAATAGCCAAAACAATTCTAGGGGATAAAGACAATATGGGAGGGCTATCCATGCCGAACTTCAAACTCTACTACAGAGCTATAATAACAAAGACAGCATGGTACTGGCACAAAAACAGACCCGAAGACCAATGGAACAGAATAGAAGATCCAGAAATAAATCCACAGGCCTACAGCCAGCTGATATTCGACAAAGGAGCCAAAGACATACAATGGAAGAAACACAGCCTCTTCAACCGTTGGTGCTGGGAAAACTGGGCAGCCACATGCAGAAAACTAAAAGTGGACCCCAGCCTATCACCATGCACCAACATCAACTCAAAATGGATTAAAGACCTTAACATTAAACCTGAATCTCTGAAACTACTGCAGGACAGAGTAGGAGAGACACTTGAACTAATAGGCACAGGAAGGAACTTCCTGAACAGAGTCCCAGGGCCACAACAAATTGGAGAGAGACTCGACAAATGGGACTACCTTAAAATAAAAAGCTTCTGCACAGATAAAGCTATCGCAACCAAGCTAGAAAGACAACCAACTAATTGGGAAAAAATATTTACCAGCAATATATCAGACAAGGGGTTAACATCCTGTATATACAGGGAACTCAAGAAACTAATCCCTCCCAAACCCAACACACCAATTACTAAATGGGCAAGGGAACTAAAGAGGGACTTCTCAAATGAAGAAATAAAAATGGCAAAGAAACACATGAGGAAATGTTCATCATCCCTGGTGGTGAAGGAAATGCAAATAAAGACAACCCTGAGATACCACCTTACCCCAGTCAGAATGTCCCACATCCACAAATCAGCCAACGACAAATGCTGGAGGGGATGTGGAGAACGAGGAACGCTATTACACTGCTGGTGGGAATGTACACTCATACAACCACTTTGGAAAGCAGTCTGGAGGGTCCTTAGAAAGCTAAAGATTGACCTCCCTTACGACCCAGTCATACCACTTCTAGGCATCTACCCTGAACAACAGGAACCAATATACAAGGACACGTGCACCTCCATGTTTATTGCAGCACTGTTCGCAATAGCTAGGATATGGAAACAACCTAGATGCCCCACCACAGATGAATGGATCCAAAAATTGTGGTATCTATACACAATGGAATATTATGCAGCCATTAGAAATGACAAAATAATGGCATTTGCAGGGAAATGGATGGAGCTAGAAGGAATCATGTTGAGCGAGGTAAGCCAAGAACGAAGAGACAAACAGTACATGGTCTCCCTGATAAGTGGATGATGAATCCAAAATGTTAGGTGATATGACAAAACTAACAGGACTTAAGAAACAAAGAACTCCCACTCATCTGGTTGAACCACTACTAAATATCCCCATGCTGCTGATCACATATATGGTATATAACATATGAGCACCGTTATATATTACAGACTGTGATAGACAATTTGCTCCAGGAAAGTTAGAATGAACTTGTGACTTTAAATGAGCATCATTATTCCACAATACTGTGAATTTCCGGAAATTAAGTAATCACTTAATCACGATCAAAAAAAAAAAAAAAAAAAGAACCTTGGGGAAGGGAGGGAGGGAGGGGATGGTAGGGGGAAAACAATGGAGGGGGTAACAATGTTCAAGAGGAAGTGGAAGTGTACTCATTGCCTCACTCATGTAGCTGTAACCCTCTGTATAGTATCTCTACAATAAAAAAAATTAAAAAAAAAAAAAAAAGATACTTGATACTCAAGGAAAAAAAAAAAAAAAACAAATTACATTTCAATTTTTTCTTAAGATTATAGGTTATTTGTACATACAGAGTGATAAGACCTAACATAATTCACAAGGTTCATTACATTTAATGTGCACCTTATTTATATAATCTGAAAATAATTTTATATAATATATTACTGCCTCTGCATTTTGACTATGGCTCACTACTCAGGTGTAGAATTTTCCACTTGTGGAGTCATGTCAGCATTCAAAAAGTTTCAGATTTTAGAGCATTTCAGATTCCAGGTTTTGTGAATGCTCATCCTGCAGTGTCCTGAATGACTATTGGAGAAGGGGGGGGGGTTGCCAATTTGTTACATATGGCAAAAAAAAAAAAAAAACAGCTGGCATCTTGTCTTTCCCTCTCCAGGCCTAACCTTCTTATCATACAGATGAGGTAGTGCCTTCTTTGACTCCTCTCTCAATCATCACGAGATTGTTCTGGCCCTTCACCTCACTCAGAGTCAAAATGCTATTTGTCTTTCAGCTTCTGAACTGAGCACCAGTGCTAGGTCATTTCTGCTCCTGACTGCTATTGCTTTAGGCCCACACCTAGCACCATGCCCTCCTTGGGAATCCATATGTAGAAAGCCATACTTGCATAGTCTCATATCTAAAGTCATTGGTTGTCAGGTTTACAGACACACTTAAGATTGATGCTCTCTAAAGCATAGGCTGAGAAGGAAAGGTGAGGTCTCCAAAATCTGAAAGGTTCTGTATGAGTTATAAGGCAATCTCTCTTCATGTCTCTCTGTCTCTGTCTCTCTGTCTCTGAAATATGCATGTATGTGTGTATAGACATGCATATGTGTGTGTGTGTGTGTGTGTGTGTGTGTGTAAAAGCAGATCTTATGTCACCACCTGGTTGAGTCAACTATAAGAAAGATAGTTCATACTGATCTTCCATCTCCAAATTATGGGTCACAATGTCAAATGTGGGTTCCACCATTTATCAGCTTTGTAACCTTCAGTTAGTCACTGAATCCTTCTAAGCCTTTGTGTCTTAATTTACAAAATCAGGACTACAATAGAAAGTATTCTATAGAAAGTATTCAAAGACTGTGTGTGTGTGTGTGTGTGTGTGTGTGTGTGTGTGTGTGTGTGTGTGTGTGTGTGTGTGTGTGTGTGTGTGTGTGTGTGTGTGTGCTGGTTCTGGGGCTTGAACTTAAGGCCTTGTACTGTCCCTAAGGAAAGTGCTCTACCACTTGAGCCACAGTTTCACTCCTAGCTCTTTGATTAATTAGGCATAGGAGTCTCATGGATTTCCCTGCCAGAGCTGGCTTTGAACTGAGAACCTCATTTTTCAGCCCCCTGAGTAACTAGGATTATAGGCCTGAGCCACTGACACTAGCTGAATTTATTTTTGTTTTTAAGAGTAATAAAATCACAAGGAAAGTATCGAGAACTTCTAGTGAATGGTTCACACATGCTGAATTTCCCTCTTCTGCTGGACGAAACAGCCTGGTCTAGGGCTGCTGTACTAAGCCACGTGTCCCACATTTCATTTAAAGTTTAACCTAGCATGTCCTAACTTTCAAGTTTAATCTAATTAGTCACTTCTAGGCTGTAGCTTTAGGGGTCCTGACACCATGTTAACAACACTCAGGAGAAATTCTCTCCTTCCTTGTTTTTACCATTAGTTTCCATCTCATTTTATCACCAACAAAACCACATTTTTTTCCCTTGGCCGTGTCGAAAGCAACAGGCTTACTACTGAGATACGCAGAATATATTCTGCAAAGCACTTCTGCCCCAGAGTCAGGGCCTGATTCAACGCGGTAACGGTGGCTCTCTTAAATAAAGGCAGGCTGAAAGACCTTCACAGAGTCTGTCCCAGTGGAAGCGCAGCAGGAAACAGATTGGGTTAATCTGCTATGTGCCTCCTGATTTGCCAAGCTTTCAAGCAAAGCAAAACTGAAAATAGCCCATTTTCTCACATTTTTACATAGGCATTCCCTTTTAAACCATCTCTTTTTTTCCAAAAAAAAAAAAAGTTTCATCTTTAGGGATATCTATGGTAGGTAAGCCAGGAAACATTCTGGGAAAACCTTCTCTGTCTTCTGAGTTCTGCCAGAGTCTGCAGGTGTTAACAGGCTATCCCACTGTAGATTATCTTTGTAGACAATGTAGAACTCTGTCTTAAAGAAAATACCACACAGGAAATGAGCACAGTGGCTCATACCTTAATCTCAGCTACGTGAGAGTCAGAGTTTAGGAAGCTCATGGTAAAAAGTCAACAAGGACCCTATCTTACCAAATAAGCTCCAGTGTGGTGGCTCACAACTAAAACCCCAGCTACACCAGCTGGCAGACATGAGAGATTCACAGTCCAGAATGGCTCTGAGAAAAAAAATACATGACATTATCTGAAAAATAATGCAAAAAGACACCAAGGACATTGCCCAAAAGGTAGCACACCTGACTAACAAGCAAGAGGTGCTAAATTCAAACCTTACTACTACCAAAACAGAAAAAGAAAGGGAGGGGGGAAGGGAAAAAGGGAAGGGGAAGAAAAAAGGAAGGAAGGAAGGAAGGAAGGAAGGAAGGAAGGAAGGAAGGAAGGAAGGAAGGAAGGAAGGAAGGGAGGGAGGGAGGGAGGGAGGGAGGGAGGGAGGGAGGGAGGGAGGAAGGAAGGAAGCAAGGAAAGAAGGAAGGAAGGAAGGAAGGAAGGAAGGAAGGAAGGAAGGAAGGAAGGAAGGAAAGAAGGGAAAGAGGGAGGAAGGGAGGGAGGGAGGGAGGGATTATAGTAAATATAGAAATATGCTTTGTATATGGTATTATACAGGACTCAAGTAGCCTGTACCTTAAGAAGAAGCTCATTAACGCCTGCCTTACAGAGGAGTGAGATCCAAAGGTTGGCCCCCATGGAGCCCTGCTCTTAGAGAGCCCTTCACCAAGGAAGAAACAGTGACAGCTGTGCTCCTTGACAGAAGGGTGAGACTCACCAATAAGAAAGCTGCAGAGTTGAGAAAACAGCTGCCTTTTGGTATGAGATCCTCTTGGACTGAATCCCAGCTCCTCTAGTAAACATTTCAATGACCTTAGGAAACTCAGTAAAGTCAGTAGAAAGGGGAGGACATAAGCAGGACTCTCAGATCTGGAGATGAGACCCCCAAACCACTGCAGAAGCATTGTGTTCATGGAAAGAGCCACAATGTCAGGAAGAGGAAGGGAAAACAATGAATCATAGATGGGTAAGGTCTGTAGCAGAAGACAGGTCATCCAGAAGCTCAAAAAGCAATTTCACTTCTCTTTCCAGGGAAGGTCTGAATTTGTAGGATGAGAGGGACTCAAGAACTATATTAACATATTGAATTAGATTTCTGGAAAATTGAAGATGACATAATTGTAAACTCTTAGCCAAGATAATAACTCCCAACCAATGTCCAGAAAACAGCTCCTAGAAAGGAGGATTTTATGTTGTCAAAGAGGGGAAATGGCAACAGTGAGAAGAGATTCTTGTCTGTGCTGGTACAGGTAACAGCACATTTGTGCACATGCCTACACATGCATACACACACACACACACACACACACACACACACAACACACAAATAAATCACATCTTCTCTCTCATAAACAGTTACGGTATTTACATGCAAAATTTAGATCACAGGCATGGTATCTTCAAGTTCATATATAAAAGTTTTTTTCAGATCTCAGAGAATGTCTCAAGTGATAGAGTGCTTGTTTAGTAAGCATGGAGCTCCAAGTTCAAATCCCAAGTTCAAGAATGGAAAAGAAAATTAGAGGGAAGGAGAGTGGAGGGAAGAGGAAGCAAGGAGAGGGAAGTGAAACTATTTTTCCCAAAACCTATGCACCCTCCTTTCAAACATAAAACTTCTGAAACTCCAAATGTTTACTTTCATTAGCCACATTTCTCTATGACACTGGCTAGAAACACCAGAAAGGAAAGACAAACTTCATGATACCCATTTTAAACTCTTTTTACTACTAATCTTGAAGATAACTTATCTCTTATGAGAGAAGGAAGCAAGGGATCATTTATAGTCCTGGACCAGTGTTTAATACATACATCTAGATAGGTAGGTAGGTAGTTAGGTAGGTAGGTAGGTAGGTAGATAGATAGAGATAAGCATATCTATATATATATATCTCTATATATAGAGAGAGAACATGTTTTAAATTACTGGAGATTATTACTTGAGATGATTACAGAACAGGGGGAAAGAGATGGGCCCTTGGTGCATGCGCCTTGCAGGAGCTGTGGTGAGCACATGTCTCCAACCTCCCAACCCCTATTTCCTGACCCTTGGGGAGACACTATCAGTGCACAGGTTCTATGGCAGAGACTCAATCTAAGGAAAGTTTCCATGCTTGTTCCTCTAGGCAAGAAAACCCATCTTAAGACCCTGGTTGCCCCTGTTGGTATATAGGTGCTACTTGGCCAATTAAACAAGGAAACAAAAAAAACATGGCCCTAGGGAGCCACACACACACACACACACACACACACACACACACACACACACACACACACACACACACGCACACGCACACGCACACACACACACACACACATGTCTGGTCTAGACAAAAAGGTAATGGACTTTGATCTTTGGGACTCCTCTCTCAAGAAATTTTGCTTCACTGCTTTTCTGTAGCTCTCAAACTCGTTCTGTTTATACTTTTCCTGGCTTTGAATTCTTTAATCAATGAAGAAAACGAACCTAGATTCTGCGCATATCAGCCCACTGGCAGAGTTCCATGAGACCAGGAAACCCTTAGAGGTGGGCAGCCCAAGGATGGCTTTGGAGCCTGAGTTGCATCAAGGAAGGGGTCAGGAAGACTCCACTGCAGGCCTTCCAAAGCAAGGATGCTCCCCAGAAAGGGAGCCCCTCCCAGCCAGTCCCTGGCACCAGAATAACCTGGTCCTGCTTCAGTGGCAGCCACAGCCCAGCAACCCATCCCAGCCCCATGTCAGCATTGCCATCCCTGTGGATCTACCCAGATCCCAAAAACCCCTGCTGGCCACCACTGAGTCAGCTGATCCCAAGGGTTACTGCTATTCCCGAAACAGCCTGGCCATCCCTTGGTGCTCACTTCAGGGTTCCAGTCAACTCTGCCAATCACAATGCCTGGTTCCAACCAGATTAAATCTGCCAGGCCAGGCACTTAGGCTTAGTTCAGTTGTGAGGACTGTTCTGGGCACTTTCAGGCCTCAGACAACACAGTTAATGCCTGCAGTTCTTCCCTGCTCCAGGGCGCTGCTGCTTCCTATTGTGATCCCTGTTGATTCCCTCTCACCTGCACTGGACCTTGCTGGCTATGTGGTACAGTGTGGTCATTGGAAATTCACATGTCAGCGTCCAGTACTGAAGGGCTGCCAGCTCCTAGGGTCCTCAGTAGCCCAGTGCCAGACCCCATAGTCACTCCCGATCTTGCAACCATGCTGCAGCTTTTAGCTTCATTGCAAGTTGGTGGTGGTGTATCTAGAAGGTCTTCCTAGCCCACTATTGGCCCAGCCAGGAGCACAGGTCCTTCCTGGACTCAGGAGGCAACCCACATCCTTCACTGCTGGACTGCAGATAGATGCAGCAATTAGCTGAAGGCCTAGATCAACCTGTCCCTTCCAAATCTTCCCTGCTGAACCCCAGACAAATCACACCAAGAGACACGACTCCTCCTCAGCCTAGAGCAGTCCCAGATACCCAAGCAGACACAGGCTCAGAATCACTGCCAACCCCAGTAGTCTCGTCTGAGCCCAGACCCACTCAAAAAACTCAAGCCATTACTTTCAATCTCTGATTATCCTTTGCTTCTGAGCCAGCCAGGTTTCCTGGTGTCCCTACAAAAGCCCAGAGGAGCAGCTGGTATTAGAGGAGGAGGGATCTTGGACTTCATTATCCCTGGGCCTTATGGAAGCCCTGCTCTGGGCTGGGTTCCTCCTGTACCAACCCGGTTCACAGACAGAAGGCTAGCAATGATCCCTCATTCCAGTCCCAGTCTTTCTCTTCCCTGTTTACTTGCCACAACCTCTCTGGGCAGGCCCTCTTCCTGGTGCTCACCTAAGGCTTTCATACTGTTAATTTGGGGCTTACTTTTTCTGACTGAAGAGATTAAAATGTGCCATGTGGTTATTTTTTAAATGAAAATCACAAACAACTAAAGTAAAATTGCCACCTTATCCCCTCTCCCCCGCCATAGCAGCATAAAAAGGAATCATTTAGGTTATGTTGAATGTATATGTTATACTTTGAAAGGCAGACTTCAGAAATGTAAGAGAGAGGGTAGATTGGATTCTAAATCAAGAAACTCTGAAAAGGAAGATACTTCTCAACAATTGTGTATTTGGAAATGGCCTTAGTAAGAAAGGTCTAGTACTCAATTAGACAATTATGTGGGAAAGACAGAGCAGTGCAGAGTCCAAGAGCCTTGCCAATGGCATTCAAACTCCAGACATACCACTTTATGGAGGAATAGTGCCTGTTAACTATCCTCTCTGCCTTATAGTTGTCTAATCCTCAAAATTGAGATGTAACATTTATTCCATGTGTTTACAAAGTGGTGAGTGAGCGAGATAATATACTTAAAGTGCCCCCTAGTAAAAGCTCAGTAGATTGTGGCTATTATCTTCTTTTGTGCCAGATCTATTCTAGGTACCAAAGACAAAAAGATAATTCTTTGTTCCTGCCTTCAAGCAATTGTCTGTCATTTGAAATTACTAAAATGCAATGGGTATTGATTCATACAAAGTAACCACTGCTGCCTCAAAACATCCCAGCAATCAAACTGGAGTAAGTTAATTATTTTGTCCATCAAATAATCAAATTGGGGCTGAGAAGATGGCTCAGTGGCAGAGCGCTTGCCTTGCATGCCTGAGGCCCTGGGTTCGATTCCTCAGCACCACATAAGCAAAAAGAAAAAAGCCGGAAGTGGCGCTGTGGCTCAAGTGGTAGAGCGCTAGCCTTGAGCTGAAGAGATCAGGGACAGCGCCCAGGCCCAGAGTTCAGGCCCCACAACTGGACCCAAAAATAATAATAATAATCAAATTCAAATTGTGGGGCTGGAAAGGTGGCTCAATGGTGGAGTGTTTGCCTTGCATGCATGAGGCCCTGGGTTTGATTCCTCAGCATCACATAAGCAGAAAAAGCCAGAAGTGGTGCTATGGCTCAAGTGGTAGAGCGCTAGCCTTGAGCTGAAGAGCTCAAGAGACAGTGCCCGGTCCATAGTTCAGGCCCCATGACTGACAAAAAAATAATAATCAAATTGTTATTGAAAGAAAACAAGGTGTTCCCATTGAGGGTAATTATTCCAGAATGTAAAATTAAACACTCCAGAGATGGAAATGAAGTACAGGATGAGTGGGGCACAGTAGTTCATGTTTGTAATCCTAGTTACTCAGGAGACTGAGATCTGAGGATTGAGGTCCAAAGCCATCCCTGGAAGCAAAGTCTATGAAAATCTTATCTTCATTTAGTTAGAAAAAAGACAGAAGAGACCGTGTGGCTCAAGTGATAGAGTGTCAGCCTTAGCACAAAAGCTAATGGAGCATTCCCAGGCCCTGAGTAGTAGCACAAAACCAAACAAAAAATAGAAGTACCAGATGAATCTTGAACAACTGTTGTGACCCACAATAAGACCCTTCGTGATTATTCTAAGATTGGAGAAGAAGGGGTAAAGAAAGGGTAAACTTAGAATCAATAGAGATGAGTAAACAAAAGTGAATTCTCCTACTTTCTCTTTGCTTCTTCAATAGTTTGATATTTGGACAGAAAAGAATAAGATAGAATCACCATGAAGAGATGAAAGCCTTATAATCATTAGGAAAATCTAAAAGCACCCATGTTTCCCTAGTGTTTTCAAATCTGTTGACTAAAGCATTACAGCTAAAGGTATAAAGTGGAGTTTCAAAGGAACCTGCAAACTTCTGTTAGTGCTCCTTGAGAAATTAACATGAAATGGAGGTTTCTAATACACTGAAAGTAGAAAAGTGCAGTGACAATTTCCAAGGAGAAGAATTCTGCAAACCAGAGACAGAGGCTTGGCTAAGACAGTATACTAATATAACAAATATATATATATATATATATATATATATATATATATATATATATGAAGGTAATATAACTATATAGGAAGTCAAAAAGATGAAAAATATTCCTAAGGAGGAAAAAGATAAATTAGTGTCCAGTTCAAGAATATAGCACACTAAGCCTCAAAATTATTTGTGTGTATGCCATATACCAGGTACTATTCTAGCTATTTTTATATACATGATCTTACGTAATTTCCCAAAAGTCAGATGTATCATTCTGTCTATTTTTTTTCAGTTACTGGATTTCTTTATTGGTTAACTCAATTAACTTATTCAGTGTTCTCCTTTGGAAAGGAAATAGGACCCTTTCACCAACCCTCCCCTCTTATTTCTATTAAACTGGTATATGTTTATTGTAGTTTTTTATTGTGAAAATACCATACAGAGGAGTTACAATTACATGGGCAAGATAATGAGTACATTTCTTTTTTTTTTTATTGTGAAAATACTGTACAGAGGGGTTACAATTACATGGGCAAGATAATGAGTACATTTCTTATCAAGCATTGTTGCCTCCTCTTTGTTTCCCCTTCCCATCCCTTTCCATACTCTCCCCCTCCCTGCCCCCCCACCTCATCCTCCCCCACCCCCACCAAAGTTGTAAAGTTCGTTTTTCGACATAATGACTTGTATATCTCATTGTTGCAATGGATCCACCTGTATCCCTATTTAAACAATTTGTTTTTGCCCTTCCCCTCCACAAATTATACCAACATCAAATACAGTGAAAGCAGGGGTTATACTGTGGGGGAGGGATATACAAAGCAACACAGAAATCATCTTACAAATATGTTAGAAACAATCACATGAAAGAAAAAAACATTTGAATATTTATCTTGGGGTTCATTTCCCTAATATCAACTTATCTGACCTTATCTTGACTCAGACTTATACTACTTATTGCAAATAAGGGAAACCATGGGACCTATGTTTCTTTGGGCCTGGCTTACTTCACTTAATATAATTTTTAATAGATGTGGGAACCAGCATACAGAGGGAATGATTAGAGTGAAAATCATGTTTATGATTACACCTTTGAGGATGAGCACTAGGCATCCTGGAGATATAGAACTTACTCTAAGAAGGACGAAAATGTGGAGATTAAAAAGAAAATCATGCTGGGCACTAATAGCTCACACCTGTAATTCCAGCTACTCAGGAAGCTGAGATCTGAGGTTTGAAGCAAGGTTGAGATTCTTATCTCCAATTAACCACCAAAAAGCCAGAAATGGGGATCAGACTCAAGTGGTAGAGTACTAGCCTTAAGAGAAAATCCAAGTAAGAGATTAAGGCCCTGAGTTTAAGCCCCAATACCAGTAACCCACCCCCCAACCCCCGCCAAAAAAAAAAAAAAAAAGGAAAATGCTGTCTATCGTGTCTAACAAATTGTAGTTAATTTTGGATTTATTTTCAGCTAATATATTCCCTTTCCTGAGAAATACCACATCAATCTCAGACACATGCCTGTGCATTCTTATTTGATAAGAGAAAGGACCAATGAGTTTTCACCTCAGAAGATTTGGATATTTGGGAGACATTAGTTAGTTTCTCTTATTTGCATTTAAGCTGGAAATTGAGGAGAAACTAAACTAGAGTTGGTCACTTTTTGTCTTATCCATACATACAAAAGAGATACAAATGAATAGATGACAGAGAATACAAAGGACTAACTCTATAAAATAACTCTAGTTTGCTCCTTCAGGAATTCCAGGTGTGTATGTGTGTATGTGTTGTGTGTGGGGGGGGAAACAGACAGACAGACAGAGAGGAAAGGAGAGATAGAAGGAGGGAGGGAGGGAGGGCTAGAAGGACCAAGGGAGGGAGAGAATGGGAGAGGGAGAGGAATGGAGAGAAACATAGATACATCTCTTACTGGTAGATTTTCTGACAATATTCTTTCTGATTCTTTTATATTTTGTCTTCCATGATTAAACTAGGCTGCCTGAGCTTTGGGAAATAGTAATAAAAATACCTAGTTTGGATGACTGTGTGTTGCTCCGACAAATATGGTCTCCTGAGACACGATTCTGAGACATGACAGACAGTCTTATGATAGGCACCCATGAACCATGGATTTCCCCCACATCACCTGAGAGGAAATTAGAAGCAAAAGAAAATGAACCATACATCTAGAGATTTAGAGATCTAAAGAAAACCTGAAGTTAGAGAGATGGTGATGATAAATTAGTTTTCTTTCTACTGATCTTGTTTTTATACATAAAGAAAGCATGAAGTATCAAAAAGTCAAACTAATACATGGCTTCATCTCCCAACACAAGTCTTTGTTGTTGTTGTTGTTGCTGCTGCTGCTGTTGCTGCTGCTGTTGTCATCATGGGGTTTAGACTCTAAGCTGGGGAAATGCCCCTGAGCTCTTTTGCTCAAGGCTAGGACTCTACCAAATTGAGCCTTGGCTTCACTTCTGGTTTCTTGTGATTAATTGGAGATAAGAGTCTCTTGCATTTTCCTGCATGGGCTGGCTTTGAATTGTGATCCTCAGTTCTCAGCCTCCTGAGTAACTCGGATTACAAGGGTGAGCCACCAGTGCTTGGCCCAACTCGTGTCTTCACATAGCAAAATTAATTGTGGGAAAGGAGAGAGAGATTTCTGTATGAATTTTTATGTCATAAGGGAAGAATGTAAGACAGTAGGCATGAAAACAGTCCTGAACATGATAATAGGCAATTTTATCAAAAAAAAGTGAAAATTTCATCATAAAAACAGGCAACCAAAAAGTAAGAATCCGCCAGATGTGTCACAGAAATGATTTTCAGGTAAAAATAACAGGTGAGGAAGTGAAGAAGAAAGTATAGTGTCATTCTTGGAAGATGGCATTATGACAGTATTCAGATAAGTCCCCTTTCCCTTTTCTCTCTCAAAATATCCATGACATTTTCTGTCAAAGGGTAAAAAAAAAAACTACATTAACACCCAAAATGTTTGACAAGAATTTCTAGCATATTTCATATTCTGTAGCAAATGCATACTTTATCTTACAAAGTTGGAAAGTATTAACAGTATCAGCTGCCAACCGAAGTCCAGAGCCCTGGATAGAACTAAGTCAGAAAGGACATAGGGTCAGGTAATAAGAAAGACCGTTTTGGGTCTGTAATGTCTTGAACCCAGCTCTGGGTTTGCATTCTCCATAGAGATGCACAATTGAGCCAGGCTTGGGAATCCTTAAACTGGAAGCTTCAGGCCATGCTCCACTGGTCACCTATTTGCTTTCATCTAAGAGGCTGCTAAGTAAACGCATCAATTAGCCTGAGCCCTAACCTCAATGGAAAAACAGTATATAACAGAAAGCAAGGTTTTGTGACCCTTAGTCCCAATGGAATAGAACCCTCTCTAATGACATATATGTCACATTTGGAAATAGTTGATATTCCAACAAGTGGGAGATAAAAAATGATAAACTTCTTAAGTAGAGTGCTCTCTGTCAATGAGATAAACTAAGGCTATAATTTTCAGCAGCCCCAAGAAACTATGTAAGAATTAAGAATGTCCCTTCACAAAGGGTGAACAAATGCAGCAGTGGCACTCACTAGACACTGTGTTGAAAATGAACTATACAACTTGTGGGTGGGGATGGAAGGGAAAAGCTGGGACAGATGGAGGGAAGGGGTGATAGTGTCCAAAAATAAATACACTCTTTACCTGACTTATGTAACTGTAACCCCTCTGTTCATTACCTTTATAATAACAATAAACAATCAAGTTTTAAAAATAAGTGCACAGAAGTATAGGCAATGTCATTTTAAAACAAACAAACAAAATGTCCCTTCAAGAATACTTCTTGATCATAAAAATAAATGCAACTATGTGACCTGGGAGTGGAGATCATTGTGTGGAATAAAGTCAAAGAGACACAGGAAGACAAGTATTACTGATTTCACGTCTTTGTAAAATCTAAAAGCGTTGACAGATATGTAGCACACCTGTAGTCCTAGCTTCTGGGGAAGCTGAAACAGGAAGATTGCTTATGCCCAGGAACTTGAACCTTCAGCAGCTTAGCATGATTCTAGGAGAAATGATGAATGACTAAGGGTATAGACATGTTTAACCTGACTTCAATGTACACTGTATGTACATCAGTATATTGTTAAGTCTTCCAATGAAATAAAACAGACCTAGAAAATACACAAAATGCCTTATCAACATTGAGCATGGTAGCTCATTTTGTAGTTCCAGCAACTCATAAGGTAGGACTCAAGAGGACAGAAGTTTAAGGAAGAAAGTTAGCTAGACTTTATATCAGCCAATAAGGATGGGTGTGGTAGTGTAGAACTGGCATCCCAACTATGGTGATGTGTAAATAAAAGTACAATGGTGCATACACACACACACACACACACACACACACACACACACACACACACACACACAAAATCCCTTTAAGAAAGACTCAACTCCAAATCTAGAGTTTCTTTTAGCAGATAAACAACAAAAAGAGAACTTTGAGACAGCCTCTCAGGGAACTTGATTACTGAGAAAATTTGAGCAAGCAGAAAACACACACACACACACACACACACACACACACACACACACACACACACACACACAGAGGAAATTCTTTGGCATCATTGAAAGTGTTATAAAATGAACTCAACTCTCACTACAGAATAATTGAGATCATTAGAAGTGGAAGTGGTTAATAATAGAATTTTGAGTAAATAAGCAGCATGGGAAAGAATATAAATTCTTATATTCATATTCCACCTGACTCCGCAGCCTGCAGAAACATAAACACAAGAAACTTATTTGCACCTGCTCTCAAGGTGATACCATCCAGTAAAAAAAGATAAACAAATCAATAGATACTACCTTACATGTCATTATCTAATTCCAATTCATTATTCCAGAATCACAGGCGTGTATGATTGTTTTTGTTGTTTGTTTTGTCCAAGTGCTGGTGGCTCACATTTATAATATTGGCTACTTAGGAGGCTGAGTTCTAAGGACTGAGATTCAAAGCCAGCTCAGGCAGACTTTCCTTTGAGACTCTTATCTCCAATTAACTAGTTAAAAGCTGGAAGTGGAGGTTTAGCTCAAGTGGTATAGCACCGACTTTGGGCAAAAAAAAAGCTCAGGAAGAGCTTGAGGGCCTGAATTCAAACCCCAGTAACAACACACACACACACACACACACACACACACACACAGTTTAATATATTTTATAGTTTTTGCAGATAGCACATAAAAGGACATAACTAGCAAGAGTAATAGAAAGCCTAGGGATTGGGAGAAGATCTTCACTAGCCATACAACGGACAAGGGTCTCATATCTAAAATATACTTGGAACTCAAAAAATTAAATCCCCCAACAACAAATCCTCAAAGAAACAACTGCCCAATAAATAAGTGGGCGAAAGACTTAAAGAGAAACTTCTCTGAAGAAGAAAGAAGGATGGCCAATAGACACTTGAAGAAATGCTCAACCTCTCTAGCCATAAAAGAAATGCAAATCAAAACAACATTGAGATACCACCTCACCCCAGTTAGAATGGCAAAAATCAAGAACTCTAACAACAACGGATGCTGGAGGGGATGTGTACAGAAGGGAACCTTACTTCATTGTTGGTGGGAGTGTAAACTTGTTCATACTACTTTGGAAAGTAGTATGGAGGTTCCTCAAAAGACTTCACAGAGAGCTCCCCTATGACCCAATTTTCTTTTTTTTAATTTTTCTTTTAATTTTTTTTATTGTGAGAATACTGTACAGAGGAGTTACAATACATGGACAAGATAATGAGTACATTTCTTATCAAGCATTGTTGCCTCCTTTTTATTTCCCCTTCCCATCCCTTCCCATTCTCCCCACCTCTCCTCACCAATCCTCTCCCCACCCCCCACCAAAGTTGTAAAGTTTGTTTTTTGACATAATGATTTGTACATCTCATTGTTGCAATGGATCCACCTGTATCCCTAGTTAAATGATTTGTTTTTTCCCTTCCCCTCCACAAATTATACCAACATCAAATACAGTTTTCTTTTTTAGTATCATTTTACTTCCACTTAAAATCCTTCATTAATAGCTTTTCTACAGAGGCCTGCTGGCAAAGAATTCTGTTTGTTTGTTTTTTAAGTTTCACCTTTGTGGCTGAAGATTATTTTCACTGGATATACAATCCTAGGTTCATTCTATTTTTCTTCTCCATGCCTGCAAAATTTGTGCCTCTTTCTGGATGCATGGTTCCTGACAAGAGATTTGTAATCATCTGAATAATTATTCCCCAGATAAGACATTTTTGCTGTTTTAAGCATTACATTGCCTTATGTGTCTTAGTATATGGATATGAAAATTGTACATACATATAGATACATATCCACACTCTAAGACTATTATTTTTGTATTTTTTATATTTCAATATATTAAAAATAAAATATAAACATTTATGATATATTTAGATTTCTTTTATTAAGTAAGAAGTTTTCAGCCCTTAATTCTTTAAATGGCTCTTTCTCTAGGTCTACAAGCTTCTATATTTCCAGGACTCCACTGACACCAGGTTACCCCTTTAGTTACTGTTCCACTTTTCCCTTAGTCTCTGACTTTTTAAATTATTTTCTCATTTTAAGAGTAAATACTTTGGGTCTGGCAGGTTTCCCTTATTTGCAATAATTAGTATAGATCTAGGATAATCTTAGCAGATGAGCAGAATAGCTCGTGTACATATGACCATATAATAGTTATGTACATATGACCATGTAAGATGACGCTGACATGGACACAAGAGGGTTTTCTTTGTTGTTGTTGTTTTTAATGAACTATGTGATTTTTGGTTTCTTTTGCATGTTCTTCCCCCAATCACTGTATTGGATTTTGGTACCCTGGTATTGTATATATGTTTATTTTAATTAAGGAAGGGAAAGGGAACAACCGAATGGTGAGACAAAGGACAAAGAGGGAACCTAAGCAACAGCGATATTCACAAGACAATATGTTAGAAATGATCTGTACAACTTGAGGGAAGGGCTCACAAGTTTGACAAGAAATGTACTTATTACTTATGTAACTGTAACCTGCAACTCCTCTGTACATCACCTTGACAAAAAATTTAATTACAAAAACTGATGAAGAAGAAAAATAAAGTTAAACAACATGTAACAAAATGGGTAACTACTGTTTATTGAGTTGCCATTGAGATCTTGGGCTCTTTCTCTGTCATCTTCATTGTGGTATGAAGAGCAATCTGTTAGTTATTTTACTTTTTAATGTTAATATTTCCATTCAATTCTTCTTTCTGTCTTCTATTTCTTGTGACTTCCTGTTTCCTCTTTTGTTTCCAGGGTGTTAGTAATTGCTTGGTGAAATATTTTTATAGTAGCTGCTTTAAATTCCTTGTCAGACAATTTTAACATTAAAAAAAAGAATTTCGTATTAACATCTTTTGGTTTTCCATTATCTGAACTGATGTTTCTCTAGTTATTTGAATACTGAGTAGTTTTGAATTTTATCCTGGCAATGTTGACTATTATGTTATGAGGTTCTGACTTTCAGAAATCCTCTGGAGAATGCTGTGTTTGCTGTAGCTGGTAATTAATTAATTCAGATTCAGGCTGCACTTACCACTTTACCTTCCATGGGAGTGTGTCAAAGTTGATTCTGTTTTCAAGGCCATTTCAATGGTGTTTGGAGCTATCCTCTGTGGTGTGTGTGTGTGTGTGTGTGTGTGTGTGTGTGTGTGTGTGTGTGTGTGTGTGTGTGTGTGTGTGTGTGTGTGTGTGTGTGTGTGTGTGTGACACATGCTTAGTCAGAGGCTTGCACCATGATCTTTCTTCCCAAGATTTCCATATTTTGTTTGAATATGAGGTGTTTCTTTTGCTTATTGAGCTAGAGCTACAAAGCTTCCCTTTGAGTTTTAGAAAAAGCACCTCCATGCCAAATTCAGTATTTCAGAATGCTGGAGGTGCAATTGATAAACTATTTTTTTCTCCTATTCTCGTGTTTTGGTAAAATTGAACTCCAAATAGCCATGATAATGACTTTGAGAATGGGAGTAATAAAATGATCAGGATTTGAGCCTCTTATTAACTAGGCTTCCTTGCCAGTGTGCTCTTATTTGGAATTCTGATCTTCTTCCCTAAATTGACTGGCATTGTTTACTTTTTAGATTATGGAAATTACCCCATACATAGGTGCATTTAGTGACAGCGACATGGTAGACTGTACTTGGTCTAGTCTAGATATCTGAAATGAATTACTCTATTGAATATTTTACTACAGAAACTCCACACTTGGTTTATTTTTAAGATATTCTTGTGTTCTCAGATGTTTACTTTCTTCTCTAATAGTTCACCTATTTGCAAAATATTTTTAAACCAGGTAAAGCTTTACTTGTACAACCAGGACATGGAAAAAGGGATTTGTTATGATTTAAAAATAGTTTTCTTTATTCTTATGACTGAATTTTTTCTTGTCTATTTTATTAATATTGGAACATTTCCTATTTTTTTACCCCAGTTTCGCTATAGTTCATTAAACACTTACTCTCCTAGCTCCATCTGATATCTCCTTTATCATGTTATCATTAAAAGTGATAAACACATTAATGCTGCCCGTGTTTCTCTCTGCATATAATTGTGCTTTATTTATGCGCAGGGATATGAGCTTCATAAATTGCACCATTTCTCCCCAAAAGACTGTCTCTTAATCTTCATCTTATTTGACATGAAGACTAATGCTTACCTTTCCAAAGTGGGGGTATATTAATAATATGTGTCCTAAGAACAAAATCTACATTATTTTTCTGTTTAAAGTACTATAATATTTGTAGTAAGATTTAATTTTTATATGACCCAGCAATCCCACTTTTGGGCATTTATCCAGATGTTTACAAACAAGACCACACTAAAGCTACCAGCGCAACTATGTTTACTGCAGCATTATTTACCATAACTAAGATATGGAACCAACCCAGATGCCCCTTAGTAGATGGATGGATCAAGAAAATGTGGTATATATACACAATGGAATTCTATGCCTCCATCAGAAAGAATGACATTTCCCCATTTGTTAGGAAATGGAAAGACTTGGAAAAAATTATATTAAGTGAAGTAAGCCAAGCCCAAAGAAACATAGGTCCAATGGTTTCCCTTATTTGCAATATCTAGTATATGTATGAGTCAAGCAGAAAAGGTCAGATAAGGTGATGTTAGGAAAATGAACCCTAAGATATGTATTTAAATGTTTTTTTCTTTCATGCATTTGTTTCTAATGCATTTATAAGATTATCTCTTTGTTGCTTTGTATGTCCCTCCCCCACAGTATAACCCCTGCTTTCACTGTATTTGATGTCAGTATAATTTGTGGAGGGGAAGGGGAAAAACAAGTTGTTTAAATAAGGATACAGATGGACCCGTTGCAACAATGAGAAGTACAAGTTATCATGTCGAAAACGAACTTGACAACTTTGGTGGAGGGGGGGAGGATTGGGGGAGCGGGGGGAGGCTGGGAAGGGATGTGAAGGGTAAACAAAGGAGGAGGCTACAATGCTTGATAAGAAATGTACTCATTATCTTGCCCATGTAATTGTAACCCCTCTGTAAAGTATGTTCACAATAAAAAATTTAAAAAAAAGAAAATTGACATATGTAGAATGGGGACAAAAAACACAAAATGGTTTCCAGATCAATATAATAGACCTTTTTCTCCCTAGAGATTCTTAATACTTGTTTTTCTATTAAAAGTTAAAATTAGGACATTGTCTCTTAGGGTTTTCCATACATATAAAAGGTTATGTGTGACATCACAGAAGAGGATAAAGAGTTGCGTATGTGGAATAATTCCCAAGGCTATCTACAAATTCAATGTCATACTTAGCAATACCCCAACCTAATTCATCAAGGAAATAGAAGAAGCAATCCAAAAATTCATATGGAACAATAAAAGATCCCAAATAGCAAAAACAATCCTTAGCAGAAAGAACAGTGCTGGAGGAATATCAATACCAAACTTCAAACTCTACTACAAAGCCATAGTAATTAAAATAGCTTGGTACTGGCACAAGAACAGACCTTAGGACAAATGCAATAGAATTGAAGACCCAGAAATGAACCCACAGACCTATAGCCACATTATCTTTGATAAGGGAGCTAAAAAAAGACAGCCTTTTCAGTATATGGTGCTGGCAAAAATTGGATAAACACCCGTAGAAAACTAAAGCTAGATCTGTGTATATCACCCTGCACCAGAACCAACTCAAAATGGATCAAAGACCTCGAAGTCAAAGCAGACACTCTGAAAACATTACAGGAAGGAATAGAAGAATGTCTAGGGCTCCTTGGCACAGGCCAAAATTTTCTTAATAGACCCAGAAACACAACAAATCAAAAACGTTTGGACAAATGGGATTGCATGAAACTGCAGAGCTTCTGAATGGCAAAAAACATAGCTAGCAAGATTAATAGATAGCCCACAGATTGGGAGAAGATCTTCACTAGCCATACAATATCTAAAATGTAATTAGAACTCAAATGATCAAATCCCCCAACAACAAATCCTCAAAGAAACAACCTCCTAATTAATAAGTGGGCTAAAGATTTAAAGAGAGACTTCTCTGAAGAGGAAATAAGAATGGCCATAAAGAAATGCTCAATTTCTTTAGCCATAAAATAAATGTAAATCAAAACAACATTGAGATGCCACCTCACCTCAGTTAGAATGGCTATAATCAAGAAATCTAACAACAGATCCTGGAGGGTATGTGGCCAAAAGGGAACCCTACTGCATTGTTGATAGGAGTGCAAACTTGTTCAACTCCTTTGGAAAGCAGCATGGAGGTTCCTCAAAAGGCTACACCTAGAGCCCCCCTATGACCCAGGAATCCTACTTTTAGGCATTTACCCAAATGATCACAAACAAGGCCCATACTAAGGCTACCAGCACAACGGTGTTTATCGCAGCATTATTTATGATAGCTAAGATATGGAACCAACCCAGATGCCCCTCAGTAGATGAAGATCAAGAAAATATGATATATATGCTATATACGCATATATATGCATATTTATATATGCTAAGCAAAATGAACCCCAAGATAGGGACACAAGGGGTTTTGTCTTTGTTGCTATTCTTTTTAATGTACTTATAATGTTCTATGTGATTTTTTTTTGTTTCTTTGTATGTACTTCCCCCATGGTACAGCCCCTATAGTCACAGTATTTGATTCCAGTGTCCTGAATCTTGTATGTACATTTCTCTAATTTGGAGAGGGGAAGGGAAATAACAAAATGCTTAAATAAAGATACAGGATAACCCATTGTAACAATGAGATGTACAAGACAGTATGTTGAAAATGAACTTTACAATTTTGCGGGGGAGGGGGTGTTGGGAGAGGGGAGGGAGGAGATGGGGAGGTAGGGAGGAAAAAGATGGTAGGGGAAAAATAAAGGAAATTGACTCATTACCTTGCTCATGTAACTGTAACCCATCGGTACAGTTTCTTTACAATAATATATATATAAGAGTTTCATATGTGGAAAATTTTCTACATTCCATTTAAGGTTGATAAAATATTGATAAAGTTATGGAATTCCCCAGAGCAATTACTCAAAAAGTTTTCAAGTTGCTGTAGACTAAAAACTCAGTGGCTGTACTAAAAAGATATTTGAAGCAACAAAAAATAGAGCAGGAAATGAAGAATAAATGAGGAATACAGAAGGAATAAAATTGAACAGGATAGTACAATGGTAAACTTTCCAAAAATATAAATACATTAAATGTAAATAATGTGCGCACACCAAACAAAAGACACAGATTGTAAGAATGCATAATGGAACATAACATGATTATGTGCTTGCTGTCTGTGTGAGACTCAGCTCAAATTTAATGCTTTGGGAAGGTTAAAAGAAAAAAGACAAAATAATATCTAAGGCTAACTCTTACTAAAAAAATTGTAATGGGGAAAAATATCAGAAATATAGATGAAATTTATACAACAAAGCAAGGGTAAATTCATCATGAAGATGTAATGACCCTAAATATATATGTACTAAAAACAGAACTAAAAACAAAATACAGGCTATATTAACTGAAGGAAAAATCAACTAAATTAGCAAATTTAATGTGATCAATGGAGATTATAATACTCTCCAATCAATAATAGTACAACTAAGAGAAAATTAGCAAATACATAGAGGAATTCACGACTGTCATTTTTGTAATCTTTTCTACTAGAGAAGTAGAGGTCAAGAGAAAAAATGTACACTAACATATCTGTGCTTCAGTGCACAGAGAGATTAAACTAAAGACAGAGCAAGAATAATGGTAAAGATTCCCCAGCAACACAGCCCGCACTCTGTACACAGAGTAACACTACAGAAATTTAATGGTAGCACCTCACTGAAGGTAACAAATAACACAGCTCACTTCCTGAATATATTAACTGTCTACACTTCCATGAAGATATTAATGGAAAGAAATCTGGGTAAGCTACACTGATATTAGAGTAGACTTCAGGAAAAAGAAGGAATGTTGCTGGAAATAAAGCAGTAGATTTCATAAAGATAAAAGGATCAATTCAAAACAGGCCAAAGCAATCATAAATATGTATGCATATGTATGCAACTAAAAACCACATCAAAATTAATGAAGGAGCTGAGTGTGGTGGTGCACATGAGAGGGAGAGGTAGGAGTGCTGTGAATATGAGGCCAGCCTAGACTAGTAGGTAGACTTTGTCTCAAAATATAAAGGCTGACATAAAAGAAATGCAAATCAAAACAACATTGAGATTCCACCTCACCCCAGTTAGAATGGCTATAATCAAGAACTCTAATAACAACAGATGTTGGAGGTAATATATATATATATATATATATGTGTGTGTGTGTGTGTGTGTGTGTGTGTGTGTATACACATACATATATATGTATACACATACATATAATACATATATATATATATATAGTAATTCTATGCCTCTATCAGAAAGAATGACATCGCCCCATTTGTAAGCAAATGGAAAGACTTGGAAAAAATATATATTAAGTGAAGTAAGCCAGGCCCAAAGAAGCATAGGTTCCATGGTTTCTATTATTTGCAATAACTGGTACATGTGTAGGACAAGCAGAAAAGGCCAAAAGCTATGTACATATGACCATATAAGATGATGTTAAGCGAAATGAACCCCAAAACAGGGACACAAATATCTTTTTTCTTGCTTGCTAGTGTTTCTAAAAGATTTATAATTTACCATGTGATTTTTTTCTCACTTTGTATGTTCCTCCCCCATGGTATAACCCGTGTTTTCATTGTATTTGATGTTAGTGCCCTGCATCTCGTATATACACTTCTCTAATTTGGGGAGGGGAAAGGAAAAAACAAAATGCTTAAATAAGGATACAGGTTAGCCCATTGTAACAATGAGATGTACAAAACTATGTTGAAAACGAACTTTACAAGGCTGGGGTGGGAAGGGGGGGGTGTAGTTGTGGAGGTGGGAGGAAAGGGATGGTAGGGGGAAAAGAAGGGAGGAGGCAACAATGCTCAATAGGAAATGTACTCATTACCTTGTTCATGTAACTGTAACCTCTCTGTACAGCATTTTTACAATAAAAAATGTACACATATATACATACACACATATATATGTATATATATATACATATATATATATATATATATATATATATATATACATATGTATATATGCTGAAGATGTAGCTCACTGGTAGAGCATTTGCCTATCAGGCACAAGGTCCTATGTTCATGTCCCAATTCTGCAAAAATCAAGAAAGAGGGAATGATGAATGGAAGAAAATGAAGAAGAAAAAAAGAAGGAAGGATGAACTAATAGAACTAAAGTTAAATGAGAAAATCCACCATTTTTAGTAGGAGACATTGAAATCTTTTCTTCATAATTGGTAGAATGACTGGAAATAATAATATACAGAAAATGTGAAAACACTGCCAATTGCCTTCACCTACCTGACATTTAGAAAGCCCTTTTACAATAACTGCTGCATACACATTTTTTTCAATGCTCCCTATAATAAACTATATTGCAGGCCATAAAACACGCTTCAACAATTTTAAAATAATTAATATTATACAAAGTATGCTCTCCTATAACATTAAGCTCAAACTGGAAATCAATTATAGAAGGATAGCTGAAAAATATTCAAACACGGAGATATTTCAAAACAGTTTCACCTAGCCCAAGTGGCGAATATCAAGCCATAAGGGAAATCAGGAAATAGATCATTTAAATGAAAATGAAACCATAGAAGACTCAAATTTGTGAGCTGCACTACTTGGAGATATAGTCTAGCACTAAATGCTTATTTTAGAAAAGAGCTAAGCCAATTATTAATTTATTCCACCTTGCTTCCACATTTACTCATCAGGATGCATTCTGCAATAATGGAAACATTTCATTTAAGCACCTTCTCTTTCAGGAAATCAGAGTTAAGCTTCCTTAGTGGCAGTCATGAGAGAGACATTACAAGAGGAAGGGACACTCCTGAGGGTTTCAGCTCATACACAGGAGAAGGCGAAAGAATGTGTCAAGGACATGTGAATGTGAGGACATCCACGGAACTCTGTCCCAGCTCAGTCCCAGAATGTGTAAACATTCATTGATCTTGAAGCTTCAGCTTTGTAATAACATTTCTACTCTGTATGTATATGGGGGGGGGGCGCGGTGGGAAGGATTCAATCCCTGGGGAATTGAACCGGGGCCTGGGAACTGTCTCTGAGTTTTTGTGCTCAAGGATAGCACTCTACCACTTGAGCCATAGCTCTTCTTTCAGCCTTTGTGGTGGTTACTTGGAGATGAGTCTTAATAATTTTCCTGCCCTGGATGGCTTCAAACCTTAATAATAAAGTGGACCCATTGCAATAATGAGATGTACAAGTCGTTACGTCAAAAAACAAATTTTACAACTTTGGTTGGGAGGAAGGATTGGGTAGGGAGGACAAGGGGGGGTATGAGAAAGGATGGGAAGGGGAAACAAAGGAGGAGGCAACAATGGTTGATAAGAAATATACTCATTACCTTGCCCATGTAATTGTGACCTCTCTGTACAGTATTTTCACAATAAAAAATAAAGAAATAAATATAATAAGATCTTAACCTCCTGGATAGTTAGAATAATAAGTGTGAGGTAGTTCTGTTCTCTTCTTGACACAAAAGCTCACTCTCTTTAGGTTTTCTACTTGTATTCAAACCTGAAGACTTCATACTAACAGCAAGGATCCTAATGGTACCAATGCCTATCTATAAACCTTCACCTGTCCCTGTATGACCCATCAATACCTCTGTTTCCAAGGAGCCAGCTTCCTCTGAAGATCCCATATAGCTCACTTGTACCCTGAAGATTTCCCACTCCCATATCACATCAATGCCATGATTGGCTATGGCCCAAAAGCCACCTGCACTCAAGAAGATTACTTCCTGTTTCCTGCATCTTGCTTCCTGCTTCCCAGTGATTGCATATCATCACTTGCTTGATTCAGCAAGTATCTCTGCTGCCCAGGCGACTAAACTACACCTGCTGCAGTGAGGTCTGAACATTCTATAAGTGTATAGTTCCTTAGTGCATGAAGGCATATACTAACAATAAGCAAGTAGGAATTAACATGGGAATTAAAATCATATAAAAATATAAAACACATAAGTATAAAGCAAAGAGGTAAGTGCAACATACAGGGTGAATATTGCAAAATCCTGATCAGAAATATTAGAGATAACATAGAAGAATATACTGTGTGTAATATTGGAAGTTGAACTATTTTGGAAACATTTCATAGAACAATGGAATTCATGAACAAATCATAGAACATAAACAGTCATAGAACAAACTGTTCTACGGGGGAGAGGGTTGGAGAGAGAAAAACTGGGAGAAAACAGGGGATGAGGTGACACTATTCTAAAAGAAATGTATTCAATACCTGATCTATGTGACTGTCACCTTTTTCACTTATTTATTTATTTAATAAGTTTTTTATTTTGAAAATACTGTACAAGGGTTACAATTACATGAGCAAGGTAATGAGTACATTTCTTATCAAGTATTGTTGCCTCCTCCTTTGTTTTTCCCCTACCATCCTGCCCTCCCATCTCCACAACTACACTCCTCACCCTCACCCTTTCCACGCCCCCCCACCCGAAGCCAAAGTTGTAAAGTTCGTTTTTTGATATAGTGTCTTGTACATCTCATTGTTGCCATGGGTCTACCTGTATCCTTATTTAAACAGTTTGTTTTTACCCTTCCCCTCCCCCAATTATACCAACATTAAATACAGTGAAAACAGGGGTTATACCGTGGGGGAGGGACATACAAAGCAACAAAAAAATCACCTTATATAAATATGTTAGAAACAATAGCAAGAAAGAAAAAACCACTTGTGTCCTTATCTTGGGATTCATTTCCCTAACATCATCGTACCTGACCTTTTCTGCTTGTCTCAGACATATACTAGTTATTGCAAATAAGGGAAACCATGGGATGTATGTCACTTTTACAATAAAAAAATAAGCTGTTCTAGGGATTTAAAGTAATCCTGTTAAAAATTCCACCACATATTTACTTTGCAGTACATATACAAAAACTGGAATGATACAGAGAAGATTAGCACAGACTCTTTTTTGTTTTGTGTTGGGGTTTTTTTGGTCTGAGATGAGGACTTGAACTAAGTAGCTGCTGTTTTCACTCATTGGCTATCACTCTACCAACCAAGCCATACCATCAACCCCAGAGCACAGAGCCTCTATAAAAGGATGACCACAAATTCATAAAAGCTTCCCAGCTATTTTTAATTAAAACTTTTTTAAAATCCCAGCAGGACTTGATTCTAATATGAAGAAACAGAACCATCACAACAGGCTATAACAGGGCAATTATTTTTTAAAAAAAGACAAAGTCAATAAAAAATGCTATCTCATTTTGACTTACTATAAATTACTTACAGTAATCAAGACAGTTTGGTAAGCCAAAGGGAAAAAACCTCAGGCCACAATGCATCTGACAAACTGTTAGAACTCCAAGGAAAAATAGTGAAATCTAGATTTACAGTTGTAGACTTCAACATACCTGTACCATTAATTCATAGACAAGCAGATATAAAAATCAGTAAGATCATTGTTCTACTGGATGTAATTGGCATAGAATACTATATCCAACAACAGCCAAAGATACATTCTTTTTACACGTAAAATGGACCAATCCCCAAGACTAACCATGTTCATAGCCATAAGACACTAAGCAATAAATAGAAAAGATTAGAAAACACATGAAAAATGCTTTGAGACTGTAATGGAATTAAACTAGAAATCAATAATAGAAAGTATCTGGAATATCCCAAGTATGTGGAAATTCAACAATAAACTTCCAAATAATTTGTGCTCACAGAAGAAACCCCAAGAGAAATGTAAAAGGTTTAGAACTAAATAAATATTTAAAAATATAACCATCTTTCTGATGGAGGCATAGAATTCCAATGACATTGCCCCTTTTGTTAGGAAATGGAAAGACTTGGAAAAAAAATTATATTAAGTGAAGTAAGCCAGGCCAAAAGAAACATAGGTCCCATGGTTTCCCTTATTTGCAATAACTAGTATATGTCTGAGACAAGCAGAAAAGGTCCGATAAGTTGATGTTAGGTGAAAAGAACCCCAAGATAAGAACTCAAATGGTTTTTCTTTCTTGCCATTGTTTCTAACATATTTATATGGTGATTTTTTTTGTTGCTTTGTATGTCCCTCCCACACGGTATAACCCCTGTTTTCACTGTATTTGATGTTGGTATAATTTGGGGAGGGGAAGGGACAAAACAAATTTAGGGATACAGGTGGACCCACTGCAACAATGAGAAGTAAAAGACATTATGTCAAAAAACAAATTTACAAGTTTGTCATGTGCAGGGGTGGGAGGGCAACGATGCTTGATAAGAAATGTACTCATTACCTTGCTCATGTAATTGTAACCCCTCTGTATGGCATTTTCACAATTTAAAAAAGTTATTAATAAAAATATATAACATATCTGGGCTGGGAAGGTGGCTCAGTGGTAGAGCGCTTGCCTTGCATGCATGAGGCCCTGGGTTCAATTCCTCAGCACCACATAAGCAAAAAGAGAAAAGCCAGAAGTGGCACTGTGGTTCAAGTGGTAGAGCACTAGCCTTGAGCTGAAGAGCTGAGGGACAGCGCCCAGGCCCAGAGTTCAGGCCCCACGACCGGACCCCCCCCCCAAAAAAAAAAAATATATATATATATATATAAAACATATCAAAGCATGTGTAAGCAACAAGAACCGTACTTGTGAGGAAATGTATATTATTGACTAGAAATTTTTTAAAATAAGAACTAAAATCAGTAAGTCAAGATTTCCCCTTAGAAGACCAGAGTACAAAATCATATAAATGAGCCAGGTGCCAGTGGCTCATGCCTGTAATCCTAGCTACTCAGGTGGCTGAGATCTGAGGATCCAGTTCAAAGCTAGCCCGTGAGACTCTTATCTCCAATAAACTACTTAGAAAACTGTAAGTTGCACTATGGTTCAAGTAGTAGAGCATTAGCCTTGAGCTGAAGAGCTGAGGGCCATAGTCCAGGTCCAGAGTTCAAGCCCCACGACCAACAAAAAAAGTCATGTAAATGTAAAGCAAGCTGAAGAAAAGAAATAATATAAACTACAAGTAGAAACCAATAAACCTGAAGACTGGCACCAAAAACAAAAGAGAGATAATATGATATAGGGAGAAAATAGACAGATTAATAGAATAGACAGGCCTAAAACACATGTTTGTATGTGTGTGTGTGACACACACATTACTAATTTCTACAAAGCAAAATAAAGTGGGGACATGCTGATCTTTAACAAATGATGCTAGAACCACTGGATATAGGACAAAAAATAATTTTTGAAAATACCTAGATGATTAAACTCATACTTTTCACAGAAACTTACTCAAAATGGGCCACAGACCTAAATGTATAATAAAAAAAAACCTATAAAATTTCCAGGAGCTAAGAAGAAACCTAGGTGACTTATTTTTTTGAATTTATTTATTTATTATTTTTTTTAAATAGCTGAACTAAGACATTTCATCTCAACATATCAATTTAGAATACAAGCATCTTGATCAGTGTCAACCTTTCAATTATTCTTCCCCCAATCTATCTCAACTCCAACAAACCCTTAAGTGACTTTAGATGTGGCCATGAATTTTTCCTCAGCCACTAAAACCATTATCCATGAAAAAAAAGGTAAGTTAAACGTCATTAAAATTAAATAATTCAGGGTGGGGATGTGGCTCAAGTGTTAAAATGCTTGCCTAACAATGATTCTATTTCCGTTACACATCTTGTCAATCAAAATTTAAACAATTTTACTTTATGAGAAACTGTTCAAGAATTAAAAGGCAAGCCAAGACTAAGAAGACAAAATCTACAAAATGCATCTGAAAATATTTGTAAAACACATTTTGTACCTATATAAATACACAAAGTACTCTTAAAATTTAATAGTAAAAAAAAATCCTGATTCTCAACATATACAAAAGATCTGAATACCTCACCAAAGATAAAATACAGATGGAAATGAACATAGAAACATTATCCAACACCCTATGACATTAGGTACTTTTTAGTGAGATACAATGATACATGTCTATTAGAATGACTAAAATTAAAAGAAAATGATGAAAATCCCAAATAAGGGTATATAGAAACAGGATCAGAATTTATTCACTTACTATAACCACTTCAGAAAACAATTTGATGTATCAAACAAGGCGTAATAGTAATACTGTTCAATCTAGCAATTTTGCTCCTTGTTAATTATCCAAATGGGTAAAACTTAGGTACACCCAAAAGCCCACATTTGGTGCAGCTTTATTTACAATTAAAATAACTTGTTAGCAACCAAAGGTGAATGGGTAATCCAATTATTATGCATCCATACAATGGGAAATAGTATTCACTGATAAGAAATGAGCCTCTTTGCTGCAGAAAGACCTGGCAGAGCCCAATACCTATTATATAGTGAAAGAATCATTCTGAAAATACTATACAGTGTTTGTTTCCAACTATAAGACATTCTGGGAAAGTGAAACTATAAAAATGATATTTTAAAAAGTCCAAGAGAAGAGGAAATACTAAGTAGAACAGAAGTAACTTAGGGCTGTCAAACTATTCTGTATGACACTGTAACAGATATTTGACAAATGCACTTATCAAAACCATACAACATACTATACATATATGAAAATGAAAGCATGTTACTTGAGGGGATATATGAGGTTGAGATAAATGGTGGTGAAGAATGATTCATTGATCAAGATGCATTGTACTCATAAATTGACATGTTGAATGAAAATCTCTTTACATAATTAAAGATAATAGATAACATAAAATTTAAAATTAGCAAGTGATGTGGTGGCTCATGCCTGTAATCCTAGATACTAAGTAGGTTGAGATCTGAAGATTGAGGTTTAAAGCCAGCCTAGTCTGTGAGATTCTTATCTTGAATTAATAATCAAAACACCAAAAAAATGAAGCTTCAGTTCAAGTAGCAGAGTATTAGCCTTTACCACAAAAGCTGAGGGACAGCACCCAGGCCTTGAGTTCAAGACTCAGGACCAGCAACCCCCAAAAAATATTAAAATCAGAATTAGAATTAAAATTAAAATTATTTTTAAATTAAAATTAAACTATTGTTCTTTTCTGAAAAAAACACAACACAGAGTGAACCCTAATAAAACTTAAAGACTTTTAACACTTCAATCTTAGTCCAATTATAGCAAATGTACCAGGCTAATGTTCAAATGTTAATAGTAGGAGAAGACATAAGGTAAATGGGGGTGGACGGGAGCTCCCTTTACTATCTACCCAATTTTCTGCAAACTTAAAATGCTCTTAAAAAGTGGATGATATTCATTTAAAGAAAAAAAACAGACACACCACAAACTAAAAGAAAACTATTTGCAAATTAAATATTTGGTAAAGAAATTGAATCTATTTCTTTGTTGCTTTGTATGTCCCTCCCCCACAGTGTAACCCCCGCTTTCACTATATTTGATGTCAGTATAACATGTGGAGGAGATGGGGGCAAACAAGTCGTTTAAGGATTCAGGTGGACCCGTTGCAACAATGAGAAGTACAAAATGTCATGTCAAAACCAGCTTTACAATGTCGGTGGGGGGGGGGAGGGGGGTATAATTGGGTGGGGGGAGGGGGGAGGCTGGGAAGGGAGGTGAAGGGTAAACAAAGGAGGAGGCTGCAATGCTTGGTAAGAAATGTATGCATTATCCTGCCCATGTAATTGTAGCCCCTCTGTACAGTATGTTCTCAAATAAAATAAAATAATATTAAAAAAAATAAAAAAAAGAAATTGAATCTATAAAAAGGGATTTCAAAACTCAATTATTTCAAACCAAATAGCATAATAAAAAAGGAAGGAATGGATACATAAATGACAAGTAAAATCATAGAAAGATGCTAAGCATTAGTTATCATTAGGGAAATTTAAGTTGAACAATATCTAATGTTAAAAAAAAACTGATGGTACCAAATCCAGAAAAACATAAAGCTATTAGAACACACATGCACTGCTGCTGGAAATTCAAAAATGGAACAGCCACCGTGGGAAATGTTTTGAGTATTTCTTATGGTGAAATATACCTTTTACATATCACCTTGCAATTCTATTCCTGGGTATTTATGTAAGAGAAATGAAAACATGTTCACAGAAAAACTGATAATAAATATTGTAGTGGTTTACTTATAATCACCAAGGAAACACGAAATGTGTTTCACTTTACAATGAAATATAACTTTCCAATAATAAATTTTAAAATACTGATAAACACACCATAGATGAATCTCTCATACATTGAACAAAGTGATAAAAGCCAGCCTCAAAAGACTGCCGATCGTATGTTGCCAATTATGCATTCTAAAGTCAACAATACAGAGACAAAAAGCAAATTAGTGATTGTCAGTAGATGGTGGTGTTGGGATAATTGTTGTCCCACAAGACAGAAATGTTCTATACTTTGATTTTACTAGTAGTATCATGATTATATATACATTTGTCAAACAGAAGTTTTCACTAAAGAGCTTTAATTTAATTAGGGAAATTATACCTGAAATAAACCATGAATTTAAAGTATACCCAAGCAAATGGCAAAGAAGAGCACATTCCATCCGTTAGATGGGTTATTCTATTCAGAATTAATTCAAATATTTTATCATAAAAAGATGTTGCATTTTGTCAAAACCTTTTTCTGCATTAGATTATCAGTTGAGATTATCATATGATTTTTGTCCTTAATTCTGTTTAAGTGCGGAAGTATGTTCATTGATTTACATACTTCAAACAACCCTTGCATCCCTGGAATCAAACCAATTAGATCATGGTGTTTGATCTTTTTAACATGTTGTTGAATTCAGTTTGCATTTTATTAAGAAATTTTTCATGGGTGTTCATCAGTCAGGTTGATCTGCAATACTCTCTCCCTCTCTCCCTCCAACCCCCTTCCCTCTCTCTATTTCCCTTCCTCCCTCTCTCTTTCTCTCCTCATTCTCTCTCTCTCTCTCCCTCTCTCTGTTGTGGTATCCTTGCCCAATTTTGGAAGAAGAGTATACTGGACTCATAGCATTAGTTTGGAGACTTTTTTCCCTATCATTTTATGAGTATTAACATTCGTTCCACTTTAAAGATCTGATGAAATTTAGCAGTGGATCCATCTGATCCTGGATTTTCTTTGTTACAGGACTCCTTATGACTACTTCAATCTCATTGTTTATTGCGGATATGCTTAAGTGGTTTATATTCTCTTGTTTCAATTTAGGGAGATCAAGTGCATCTTCATGCACTTCTAGATTTTCAAGTGTATGTAATTACAAGTTTTCAAAGTATTCCTTCAGAATCCTCTGGATATTATATCAATATTTCTTGAGATATTCCCTTTTCTATGTCTAATTTTATTGGGCTTTTTCCTCCTTATTTGGATCAAATTGACTAGGAGTTTATCCTCTTTTATCTTCTTAAAGAACTTTTAACATCAATTCTTTGTGGTATTATTTTAGTTCAATTGTCCAAATGATCATAGACTTTTGGAAACACACAGGATGAATACAGTAGCTTTTGCAATGTTTTTGTTTGTTTGTTTGTTTGGGTTTTTTGGGTTTTGGTTTTCATGTCAGTACTGAAGCTTGCACTCAGGGCCTGAGTTCTGTCTTTTAGCTTTTTGGCTCAAGGCTGCCATTCTACCATTTGAGCTACAACTCCACTTGCATTGCTTTTCTTGTCCTTCTTGTCATATCCTACCCACCTCTCCTATGGGGAGATCTCAGATCGCAAAACTAATTCAGATCCTGAAACTCAGAAAAGTTGTGGGTTCTTCATCGTAGCAACTGCTATTCATCTCCTGTTTCTCACTTTTTTGACTTGTGACTATAGAACTTAAGCAGTGGCCCATTGGCCACAGACCATTGGGTCTGTCAAACTATTTTGGCCTAGAGATACCATGTCCACATATTTCGGCAGGTTAGATCTTGCCAACTGTTATGTTCATTACAGCTCTCAGCCCTCACACCTGCTCTTCTAGCTGATCACCACCTCTTACTCGCTGCTGCTTTATGAGGAGGGAAAAATGAAATCATCCCTATGGTTATTAAGGGGCTGGAGTCTATGACAGTTTCTCCAAGTTTTTGCCCCACCAGGAACAGGAGAGCCGTGTTTGGAGCACTGAGTGATGCTAGGGTTCCTTTCACTACACATCCCTGGTAGCCTTAGTGCATGTGTGCCCTGAGGGCCTCACAGAACATAATGCTGTGGTAGTCATGAACTCTCAGATAGCCGTTCCAGTATGTCCACTTTCTGGGTCACTTTAATCCCTCTCTGAACCATCTGCCACAGAAATTTAGGCATTTCAACAGCTTCTGCTATAGGACAGTTTGGGGGTTTTTTTGTTTCTCTTTTCAGACTTCTAAGCGTTCTCTTAACAGGAATTTGCCCCAATTCCCATTTTCACTCCCGGGCATTAAGCTTACATTGCTTGCTAAATATTTTGCTGAAGCTGTTTTCATGGAACTCAATCCAAACTCAGTCCCACAGTGTTTTCCCCAAGTCACTGACTACTTCATATATTGCCTTAAGTGGAGGTGTTGTGGGATCTGTTCCTGTGGATAACTTTCCCTTATGGGAAAAAGGTATCTGCATCACAATCCCACATTGCATTGGGAGGGGGCAGCTCTCAATGGGAGACATTGGGATATTTATAAAAATATAAAGAATCCATACAGCCACGATGCTCAATGTACATAGGTAAAAAAGGAGTCAGGTAACACTGGGAATGAGTAGGGTTGGGATAGATTGGGGGCAATAATGGAAGAAGTGACACTGAACAGGATGCTTTGTACTCATCAATTGGCTTTTTGAATTAAAACCACTTTATATAATACTTAAAGCTAATTTTTTTTGGGTCCAGTCATGGGGCCTGAACTCTGGGCCTGGGCACTGTCCCTCAACTCTTCAGCTCAAGGCTAGTGCTCTACCACTTGAGCCACAGTGCCACCTCCGGCTTTTTATTTTTTGTTTATGTGGTGCTGAGGAATCGAACCCAGGGCCTCAAGCAAGGCAAGTGCTTTACCACTGAGCCACCTTCCGAGCCCCTTAAAGCTAATTTTTAACGGAATATGAGGAATCCAATCTTTCAGTGGCATCCACACTACTAGCCCATGTTATGTGTCAGCTATTTTTATTTGAGGCCCTGCTGCTGGAATTAAAAGTAATTGATTCTTGTTGAGCGTGCAACCACCTTTGAAATATAGGCACTCTAGTAGGTCTTGCATTTGTTATTCGGGTTATTTTTTCTCATTTCATGAGATGACAGTGTATTGTAAGCTACTAAAAAGATTATATGTTCTAACATTCAATATTTGATTCTTTGCTAATTCTTCTCAGCTTTGCATTACGTATTGGTAGGTTGTCCAGGAAATTTAGTAACCAATACTCAGTTTCACTGTTTGAATATGTATGACGGTTTCTGTCTCTTCCAAAGGCCTGAATTAGTGGGCTGCTCTGTGCATATTCCTACCCTGGAACAGTTGCTGCACTTAGTCTTTAAGAGTTGGCAACCCCAAGTGTTAATCTGTCCAGGTGCCACCTGCCACCTTGACTGGGGTTTGATAATCCAGTGGACAGAGATCCAGTCACAAAACCCTGCTGCTACTGCTTGCTCTTTAAGAACTAACAGGGCCAGTTAGAGCATGGAGACTCACAGAGCTAGAGATAGAAACGTGGGGGGAAAATGAGGAAGTCAGATCAAGCTAGAAGAGTAGGTAGAAGTGCCAGAGAGAAAGCCTCTTCTAGCACCAACTCCAGAGAAAAAAATTCAGAAGAGGCTCAGATTGAGTAGAACTTTCCAAGCCTTTGTACAATTACTTTGCTTATGTCTTTGGCTGAAGGCTACACCAAGAGTAATGTGACCTCTGCTACCTCTGCCTTCTTTATTTATTAACTGTGGCTGGCTCGAGAAAAGCATAACCCCAGTTCATAAGCTGAGATAAACTCAACAGTAGCTAATATCTGAAGGCTGCTTAATAGGCACACCCCTTACAGGTAGGCAAAAAACTCTTTTTAAAAAAATTGTATCTGCACATCATGCATTGATATCCACCATAGCCAAAAGTATTTTAAAGTAAAGATTAAGAACAAAGTGAGAGAAACTTTGGGCACTGAGTATCTAGAACTATAATAAAGCTATAAAATAAGAGTAGAGCATCAAAATAATAGGCAAATGCATTAATGCAACAAAGTAGAGCCCAGAAATAGAATATACCAATGCCCTCAATTAATTTTTAAAGTAAAAGCACTAACGCATTGCAAAAAGAGAGGAAAACTTTTTCAATTCATGGTTGTGGTACAGTGGATATCCATTTGGAAGAAAATAAATCTTAATCTCTATCTTAAACCTTGCACAAAATTATTTTTAATGATACTACAAAAAATCTGAATTTAAAATCTAAAGCTGTAGTTTCAGAAAGAAAGCTTAACAGAATATCTCTGAAGCAAAATGGATAGTGATGATTCCTTGGAAAGAGCCAGAATAAAATTAACAATGAAGAAAAATTTAATAAATTAGACTACATTAAATTTAAGGCTTCTATTCATCAGAAAAGAAAACATGAATAAAGAATAGGAAACTGACAAACTGAGAGAAAATATTGCCCCATGTATATTTGATGAATAGCTTAGCTCTAAGCAATATAGATATATAAACAGATTTTAATAACAGGAAATTCATATTAAATTAGTTTTTAAAATCTTTGATATTTAATGTGAGAATGTATGTGAATGGCCAATAATCATCACAAGTTTTTGTTCATCATTAAAGGAAATTAAAATTAAAACCACACTAAGAGTTTGTTAGATAATGCACATCTACTAAAATGGCTAAGGTTTTTTTTAATTACTTAATATCATTGAATATTGACTAGAATATGGAGCAGCCAGAATTATTTTTTAATATTTTTATTGTTAAAAATACTGTCTAGGGGGATTACAGTTACATGAGCAAGGTAATGAGTACATTTCCTATAAAGCATTGTTGCCTCCTCCTTTCAGAATTCTTATATATTACTAAAAGGAACAGTAAAGGGTTCAACCATCCCCAGCAAAACCCTCTGTTTCTCTATGTAGCAATGAAATTCCCAGGGTTGATTTGAGTTATTGTTTAAGATATAAGGGCTCATAGACAGAATAACTTAATAATCAATATAATATCAATATAATATCTTTCCCTTATCCTGTCCTCCCTTCAGTTACTCACCTGAGTTACTTACCTGAGTCTCAGAAAAATGTTATTAGAATATTCAGAAATAACTTGGTGGTTCACAGTTATACTGCATTTCCCTTCATTGGTATAGAGTGCTTGTATAATTTTGGCTACGTTCATCCCCATGGATGTCAGATATATGGAAATATTTTTTTCCAGAGCTGAGGACTAAACCCAGGGCCTTGCACTTGTCAGAAAAATGCTCTTCCACTGTGCTAAATCCCCAACCCCACAGGAAACATATTGTTGGATGTCCTGGTATGCTGAAGGTTCACCAGAAGAAACGAGGAGACATCCCTCAGTCTCTGACTGAGAAGAGACAAACCAAGCATTAGATGGTTACACCTGGTTATGCTGAGAGAGGAGACAGAACTTGGAGCAGCCATGAGTAACATGCCTTTCAAGAAACTCTAGCCTAGGCCGAATTAATATAATGAAGATGGTAATACTGCCAAAATTAATATACAAATTCAATGCAATTCCTATTAAAATCCCAATGACGTACATCACTGAAATACAGAAAACAGTCCAAAAATTCATATGGAACAACAAAAGACCTAGAATAGCCAAAACAATTCTAGGGAATAAAGACAACATGGGAGGGATATCCATGCCGAACTTCAAACTCTACTATAGAGCTATAATAACAAAGACAGCATGGTACTGGCACAAAAACAGACCCGACAACCAATGGAACAGAATAGAAGATCCAGAAATAAATCCACAGGCCTACAGCCAGCTGATATTTGACAAAAGAGCCAAAGACATACAATGGAAGAAACACAGCCTCTTCAACCACTGGTGCTGGGAAAACTGGGCAGCCACATGCAGAAAACTAAAAGTGGACCCCAGCCTATCACCATGCACCAACATCAACTCAAAATGGGTTAAAGACCTTAACATTAAACCTGAATCTCTGAAACTACTGCAGGACAGAGTAGGAGAGACACTTGAACTAATAGGCACAGGAAGGAACTTCCTGAACAGAGTCCCAGGGTCACAACAAACTGGAGAGAGACTGGACAAATGGGACTACCTTAAAATAAAAAGCTTCTGCACAGCTAAATCTATCACAACCAAGCTAGAAAGACAACCAACTAATTGGGAAAAAATATTTACCAGCAATATATCAGACAAGGGGTTAACATCCTGTATATACAGGGAACTCAAGAAATTAATCCCTCCCAAACCTAACAAACCAATTACTAAATGGGCAAGGGAACTAAAGAGGGACTTCTCAGATGAAGAAATAAAAATGGCAAAGAAACACCTGAGGAAATGTTCATCATCCCTGGTGGTGAAGGAAATGCAAATAAAGACAACCCTGAGATACCACCTTACCCCAGTCAGAATGTCCCACATCCACAAATCAGCCAATGACAAATGCTGGAGGGGATGTGGAGAAAGAGGAACCCTATTACACTGCTTGTGGGAATGTACACTTATACAACCACTTTGGAAAGCAGTCTGGAGGGTCCTTAGAAAGCTAAAGATTGACCTCCCTTACAACCCAGTCATACCACTTCTAGGCTTCTACCCTGAACAACAGGAACCAATATACAAGGACACGTGCACCTCCATGTTTATTGCAGCACTGTTCACAATAGCTAGATGCCCCACCACAGATGAATGGATCCAAAAACTGTGGTATCTATACACAATGGAATATTATGCAGCCATTAGAAATGACAAAATAATAGCATTTGCAGGGAAATGGATGGAGCTAGAAGGAATCATGTTGACCGAGGTAAGCCAAGAGCAGAGAGCCAAATGGTACATGGTCTCCCTGATAAGTGGATGCTAAATCCAAAATGTTAGGTGATATGACAAAATTAACAGGATTTAGGAAACAAAGAACTCCCACTCATCTGGTCGAACCACTACTAAATATCCCCATGCTGCTGATCACATGTATGGTGTATATGTGTACACCGTTATATGTATAGACTGTGATAGACAATTTGCTCCAGGAAAGTTAGAATGAACTTGTGACTTTAAATGAGCATCATTATTCCACAATACTGTGAAATTTGGGAAATTATGTAATCACTTAATCACAATTTAAAAAAAAGAACCTTGGGAAAGTAGGGAGGGAAGGGATGGTAGGGGGAAAACAATGAAGGTGGTAACAATGCTCAATAATAATAATAATAATAATAATAATAATAATAATAATAATAATAATAATAATAATAATAATAAACAAAATAAAAACACAGAATCCTAGGGAAACTAAAAAGTTCCAGTAGTTCAACAAGCAGCATAGCTGGCACTACAGAAAAGTAAATAGGTAATGTAGACAAACATAAGACATGAAGAGAAGCAGAAGAGGAAAGCAAAGTGAAGGAAATGACAAAGAAGAGATGGATGATGGTTTCTCATGATGTAGCATATCCCAAACCATAAAACCTCCTAAGAGAGAAACTCACACAATGGAAACAAAAGTAATAATCGAAGAAATCATTATAGAAGCCAGGCAGGGCTTGTACCTGTAACCCTAGCTATTCAACCCTAGCTTGAAACCAACCACTGGGGTCTTCCCAGGTAGAAAAGTCCACGAGACTTTATCTCCAATTATCCAAAAAAAAGCTGAAAGTGGAGGTGTGGCTCAAATGGTAGAGCACCAGCCTTGAGTGGATAAAGCTAAGCAAGAGAGCAAGGTTCAAGCTGAGTTCAAGCTCAGGTATCAGCACATTTTAAAAAAGACATATTTATAGAATATTGTATCTAGTATCCATGTGGAATTGTATCTTAAGTAAAGGAGGCTGTCTAGGAAAGTTGCTTGGACAGGTTTGAGGCTGCTATCCTTAGCAAAACATATCGCTGACCCTACCACAGATAGAAACATTGTTATGAAGACGTTCTTTCTTTGTTGCTGGTTTTGTTTTCTTTTCATCTTGTTTATTCATTTATCTGTCTTTGGGAGGGTAAAGGGGGCACAGAAATGGAGGGACAAAGTTTGATTTAAGGAAGCATGTTTTTTGAAGAAAGTAAAAAGAATCCAACTATTTTGTCTTGGGAAAATGCAGCAGTAGTATTCACTAGACACTAGGTTGAAAATGAACTATACAGCTTGTGGGTGGGGACTGGAGGGAAAAACTGGGAAGAGAGAGTGAGGGAAAAGGTGATACTGTTTAAAACATTGTCTAAAAAGAAATACACTTTTTTTTTTGTTTGGTCGTGGGGCTTGAATTCTGGGCCTGCTGTCCATGAGCTCTTCAGCTCAAGGCGAGCACTCTACCACTTGAGCCACAGCGCTACTTCTGGTTTTCTGAGTGGTTAATTGGAGATAAGAGTCTCACTAGACTTACCTGCCTGGGCTGGCTTTCACCCTTGATCCTCAGATCTCAGCCTCCTGAGTAGGTAGGATGACAGGTGTAAGCTATTGGTGTCTGGGAGAAATACACTCTTTACCTGACTTATGTAACTGCAATCCCTCTGTTCATCACGTTTATGATAATAAAAAATTAAGGGGAAAAAAAGAAACTCTAGCCTTAGTAGGTGTTTAGTACTGTCCCTATTTAATCCCCAGCTTCCTTTTCTCCAGTCTCTCTTAGCAAGATACTTGGTTCTTCTTTGCCTCCCTAGAGTTGAGGCTAACCAAAGATAGGTATGCTACCCAGCACCTGGCCTGTTTCTCAAGACTGGATGCCAGGTGAGGTGAGTTTCTTTGTCAGTAGCCACTGATAGAGGCATGACTCACCCATCAGGAAGGTAGAGGGTCATTGAAGATTGTGGGTCTTAATCTGCTCAGGGTGGTATGATAGCAATACTATAAAGTGGGTGGTCTATAAGTAACAAAATCGAGAGGCATTGTATTCATAAACTGCTTTTTTGAATGGTAATTCCTTTGTAAAATTACTTAAAGTTAACAAAACTATGTATTAAAGATTATTTCTCCTGATTCTAAAACCACGGCACTGGAAGGTTCCGTGACTGGTGAGAACTGCTTTTTGTTCCTCAATGACATCTTCTTGACATCAACACATGGCAGAGGGAGCTAGGAAGCCTTCAACATTTTTCGTTTTTCTTTTTTATTTTATTTTATTTGTGAACATACTGTACAGAGGGGTTACAATTACATGGGCAGGATAATGCGTACATTTCTTACCAAGCATTGCAGCCTCCTCCTTTTGTTTACCCTTCACATCCCTTCCCAGCCTCCCCCCCCCGAATCCCAATCTTTCTCCTTCCCCCCCATTCCCCCCCCACACCGACGTTGTAAAGCTCATTTTGGACATGACAACTTGTACTTCTCATTGTTGCAACAGGTCCACCTGTATCCTTAAACAACTGGTTTTTCCCCATCTCCTCCTCAAGTTATACTGACATCAAATATAGTGAAAGCAGGGGTTATACTGTGGGGGAGGGACATACAAAGCAACAAAGAGATAATCTTATAAATGCATTAGAAACACATGCATGAAAGAAAAAAAACATTAAAATACATATCTAAGGGTTCATTTTCCTGACATCACATTATCTGACCTTTTCCGCTTGACTCATGCATATACTAGATATTGCAAATAAGGGAAACCATGGGACCTATGTTTCTTTGGGCCTGGCTTACTTCACTTAATATAATTTTTTCCAAGTCTTTCCATTTCCTAACAAATGGGGCAATGTCATTCTTTCTGATGGAGGCATAGAATTCCATTGTGTATATATACCACATTTTCTTGATCCATTCATCTACTGAGGGGCATCTGGGTTGGTTCCATATCTTAGCTATGGTAAATAATGCTGCAATAAACATTGTTGTGCTGGTAGCTTTAGTGTGGTCTTGTTTGTAAACATTTGGGTAAATGCCCAAAAGTGGGATTGCTGGGTCATAGGGGAATTCTATGTGAAGTCTTTTGAGGAACCTCCATACTGCTTTCCAAAGTGGTTGAACAAGTTTACATTCCCACCAACAATGAAGTAAGGTTCCTTTCTGTCCACATCCCCTCCAGCCTCTGTTGTTGTTAGAGTTCTTGATTTTTGCCGTTCTAACTGGGGTGAGGTGATATCTCAATGTTGTTTTGATTTGCATTTCTTTTACGGCAAGGGATGTTGAACATTTCTTTATGTGTCTATTGGCCATCCTTCTTTCTTCTTCAGAGAAGTTTCTCTTTAAGTCTTTCGCCCACTTATTTATTGGGCAGTTGTTTCTTTGAGGATTTGTTGTTGGGTGGTTTAATTTTTTGAGTTCCAAGTATATTTTAGATATGAGACCCTTGTCCGTTGTATGGCTAGTAAAGATCTTCTCCCAGTCCGTGGGCTTTCTATTGATCTTGCTAGCTATGTCATTTGCCTGCAGAAGCTCTGCAACTTTATGCAATCCCATTTGTCCAACCTTTCTTTGATTTGTTGTGTTTCCGGGTCTCTATTCAAAAAATTTCGGCCTGAGCCAAGGAGACCTAGGGTTTCTCCTATTCCATCCTGTAATGTTTTCAGAGTGTCTGCTTTGACTTCAAGGTCTTTGATCCATTTGGAGTTGTTTCTGGTGCAGGGTGATATATAAGGATCTAGCTTTAGTTTTCTACATGTAGTTAACCAATTTTGCCAGCACCATTTATTAAAGAGGCTGTCTTTCTTCCATTCTATTGTTTTAGCTCCCTTATCGAAGATTAGATGGCTATAGGTCTGTTCATTTCTGGGTTTTCAATTCTATTCCTTGGTCCTGAGGTCTGTTCTTATGCCAATACCAAGCAGTTTTGATTACTATGGCTTTATAGTAGAGTTTGAAATTTGGTATTGATATTCCTCCAGCAGTGTTCTTTCCGTTGAGGAGCGTTTTTGCTATTCAGGGTCTTTTATTGTTCCATACGAATTTTTGGATTGCCTCTTCTATTTCCTTGAAGAATGAGGTTGGAATTTTGATAGGTATTGCGTTGAATTTGTAGATAGCTTTGGGATGTATTGCTATTTTCACGATGTTAATCTTTCCAATCCAAGAGCATGGGAGGCTTTGCCATTTTTTTAGTTCTGTGTTGATTTCCTTTTTCAAGATTTTAAAGTTTTCATCATAGAGGTCCTTCACTTCTTTAGTTAATTCCTAGGTATTTTATTTTTTGTGGGGCTATTACAAATGGAGTTGCTTTCCTAATTTCAGCCACACTTTTCTCATTGTTGGCATACAGAAAAGCCATTGATATTTGGGGGTTAATTTTATAACCTGCTACTTTGCCAAAGTTTTGAATCAGCTTGAGTAATTTGGGAGTGGAGTCTATGGGATTCTTTAAATACAAGATCATGTCATCTGCAAAGAGGGAGTGTTGTATTTCTTCTTTCCCTATTTGGATCCCCTTTATGTCTGCATCTTGTCTTATTGCTGTAGCTAGGCATTCTAATACTAGATTGAAGAGAAGTGGAGAGAGTGGGCATCCTTGTCTTGTTCCTGAGTTAAGAGGAAATGGCTTTAGTTTTTCACCATTGAGTATAATGCTGGCTCTAGGTTTGTCATATACAGCCTTTATTGTATTGAGGAATATTCCATGGATTCCTAATTTTTCCAAAACCTTCATCATAAAGGGGTGTTGGACCTTGTCGAATGCTTTTTCTGCATCTATTGAGATAACCATGTGGTTCTTATTCTTGCTCCTGTTGATGTGATGAATAATATTAATTGATTTGCATATATTGAACCAGCTTTGCATCCCTGAAATGAATCCTGTTTGATCGTGGTGTATGATTTTTTGCATGAATTGTTGAAGTCGATTGGCCAAAATTTTGTTGAGAAGTTTTGCATCAATATTCATCAAAGAAATGGGTCTATAGATCTCTTTCTTTGATGAGTCCCTGCCTGGTTTTGGGATGAGGGTTATGATGGCTTCATAGAATGTGTTCAGTAGTGAGCTTTCTCTTTCAATTTCATTGAAGAGTTGGAGGAGTATTGGTGTGAGCTCTGCTTTGAAGGCTTTGTAAAATTCCGCTGTAAAGCCATCTGGTCCTGGACTTTGCTTAGCTGGGAGGTCTCTTATTGCTGTTTCTATTTCAGTGCTTGATATGGGCCTGTTAAGATAGTTTAACTCATGTTGGTTTAGTTTTGGCATGTCAATATTTGCTAGGAAAAGGTCCATTTCTGTCAAGTTCTCAAACTTATTAGCATAAAGTTTTGAGAAGTATTCCCTTATAATGTTCTGAATCTTGGTTGTTTCCGTGGTGATGTTTCTATTCTCATCTCTGAGTTTATTAATTTGGGTGTGTTCTCTTCTTTTACTGATAAGATTTGCTAAGGGTCTGTCAATTTTGTTAAGTTTTTCAAAGAACCAACTCTTTGTTTTGTTCATTCTTTCTATAGTTTTTTTGGATTCTAATTCATTTAATTCTGATTTAATTTTGATTATTTCTTTCCGTCTACTGGATTGGGGTTTATCTTGCTGCTCTTTTTCAAGGAGGTTTAGATGTGTCATTAAATTCCTAGTTTCAGATCTCTCCAATTTGTTGATGTAGGAGCTCAGAGCTATAAACTTGCCTCTGAGTACTGCCTTTGCTGTGTCCCAGAGGAGCTGGTAATTTGTGTGTTCATTTTTGTTGAATAGCATGAACATTTGAATTTCCTTTCTAATCTCTTCCCTGACCCACTCATGATTCAGCAGTGTGTTGTTCAGCCTCCATGTGATGCCGGACTTTCTTTGGTGGCTTTTGGTGTTGAGTTCTAATTTTATTCCCTTGTGGTCAGAGAGGATGCAAGGTATAACTTCAATGTTTCTGAATTTAGACAAGTTTGCTTTGTGGCCTATAATGTGGTCTATTTTGGAAAACGTTCCATGTGCTGCTGAGAAAAACGTGTATTCTGATGCTGCTGGGTGAAATACTCAGTAGATGTCTGTTAAGTCTAGTTGATCTATGGAGCTGTTTAGATCTGCAGTTTCTCTGTTGAGTTTTTGCCGAGTTGATCTATCTAGTGGGGAGAGTGGTGCGTTAAAATCCCCAACAATTAATGTCTTTGGATCTATATGGGATTTGAGGGAAAGTAGTGTTTCTTTGATAAATTTGGGTGCTACATTGTTTGGCGAAGAGATATTTAGAATTGTAATAACCTCCTGAAGGAGAGATCCTTTAATTAGTATGTAGCGACCTTCTTTATCTCTTCTCACGAATTTTAATTTGAAGTCTATTTTATCTGATATTAGGATTGCAACTCCCGCCTGTTTATGGGGGCCGTTTGCTTGGTAGATTTTGTTCCAGCCTTTAACATTGAAAATGTGTTTGTTTTTATGGGCAAGATGTGACTCCTGCAGGCAGCAGATAGAAGGGTCTTGTTTTATAATCCAACTAGACAGTCGATGTCGCTTAATTGGAGAGTTCAGTCCATTAACATTAAGAGATAGGACTGAGAGGTATTTGGGAGTTCCTGCCATGTTATCCACCTTCTTGGGGGCTGTAAAAACTGGGTTCTTCCTATGGTTCTTGGATTCTCAGTTTGGGTGCAGTTGCTTGGCCTTTATTGCAGTCTTGTTGGTTTTCTATGTGTAGGACATCTTTAAGAATCTTTTGTAGGTCTGGTTTGGTGGAGATGTATTGTTTCAATTTTTCTTTGCTATGGAAGGTTTTTATTTGGCCTTCAGTTATGAAGGAGAGTTTAGCTGGGTACAGTATTCTTGGTTGATAGTTGTTTGTTTTTAGGGCATGGCATACATCATTCCAGGCTCTTCTTGCTTTGATTGTCTCTGCTGAGAAATCTGAGGTAATTCTAATTGGTTTCCCTTTATAGGTGATTAACCTTTTCTCCTTGACAGCTTTAAGGACCTTTTCCTTGGTCTGAGTTGATCCTGTGTGGATTATAATGTGACGGTGGGATGTCCTATTCTGGTCTGGTCTATTTGGGGTTCTAAAAGCTTCTTGTATCTGAATAGGCCTATCTTTTTGTATGTTTGGGAAGTTCTCTGCTAGGATCCTGTTAAACAAATTTCCTAGACCATTAACTTCTGTTTCTAGGTGCTCCTCTACACCCATTATCCTTAGATTAGGCCTTCTGATGGTGTCTTCCAGGTGTTGGATAGATCTATCATATTTCTTGGACTTCTCTTGGATGGTTGTATGTTCTTTCTTTATAATATCTAGGTTGTCTTCAATCCCTGAGATTCGATCTTCTGCATGGTCTAACCTGCTGTCAAGACTCTCTACTTTGTTTTTTATCTCTTTTCCTTCTAATTGGTCAGCTTTGATGGCTTCAAGTTCTTTGTTGAAGCTCTGTTTTAGGTCTTGTATGAATTTCTTTACTTCCTTAATTTGGTGTTCAGTGTTTGTTCTCAAATCACTTAGTTGATTGGTTATGGTTTCTTTGGACTCCCATTCCTTCTGCTGGGTTCCATTCAGCATTCCCTTTGTGGTCTCCCCGACTTCCTTCAGCTCTTTGTTAATGGATTCCATGAATGTCTTTAGTGATCTTTGTGTATTCTCTACCTGGTCTCTCAATTCCTGAATTACTCTTTGATTAGCTTCCTCCCATTCGTGGGATTCCTATAGTTCTCTTTCCTCTCATTCGTGGGATTCCTGCAGTTCTCTTTGAGTGTTCTCAGCCTGCTCACGCCATTCCTTCCTTTCTCTTTGAGTATTCTCAAGTTGTTCACGCAAATCCTGTATCAGTTTTTGAGTAACTTCCTCACGCTTATGATATTCCTGTATAAGCTTTTGGGATGCCTCCTCTCTCTCCCTTTCATGCTCATACAGAGTCCTTTGTAAGTTGTCAAACTTTTCATTTATCATGTTTGCCAGCAGTGTTTGTAAAGCTATTTAGGAACTCTCCTCTGGCTTATTCATTATCTGTTCTGACCCCTGATTATCAAGATTGGGACTTGAGATATCCGGATTTGCCATTTTTCTAGTGTTTTTTGGGCTTACTCTGCCCATTTGAGATGAAAATAGCACCAGTTTTGTGCTAGAACACTATCTTAAGGCAACCATCAATCAAATTTTGCATTTGTACAGTCAATAGTCTACAGATACAATCTAGTTCAACAGATACATCTATTCAACATCAAACAACTATATGTTAATGGGCTTTGAACCGCAGAGAAGAATTTGGAAAACCAGAAATTATTATGGTTAGGGAGAGATGTGGGTAAAAAATAGGAATAGATTGGTGTGGGGAGGCACAGGGAGAGTTAACTATGTCCTAATCCCAATGCAGGAAATAGGTTGGGTAGGATGCATGTAGAGAGAGAGAGAGAAAAAGAAGAAAGGGAAAGGGAAATGAAAAGAGACCAGAAAAAAATAGAAACTTAAAAATTAATATTATTATGGAGATTAAAAGACTATCTATTTAGAGAGGAATGTGAGTATATTAATAGAAGGGTAGGGACATAGAGGAGAAGTGAAAAACTTTAAAAAATGCTTAAAATATTATATAGGTATAAAGAGGTAGTACTGCTATTAAGGAATTTAATTCTCAGAGGTTTTGAATTAAGTAATAAATTTGTGGATTAAGTGTGTACACAATGGGGGATAGGGTCTACTAATTAACTACAGGTTTATCTGAGGATGTGCAGGATAAGAGTTAAGTCACATAAAGAAGATCAAAAGAGAGGAAAAGGTGAAAAGGATTACAAAGGGAGAAAAAAGATCAGAAGTTCAGTAGAGCTAGACAAAAAAACAAAAAGATAGTTAAAAAAGAAAGAAAAAGAGAAAGAAGACAAGAAAAGAAAGGAAAACGCACATTCATGTGTTCCTAAAATAAAAATTATAAGAGGAAAAAAAAGTTACTGGAAAACAATTATTTTTTCAAAAAAGGCAAAAATTAAAGATTAATAAAATTTTTAGAAAAGGAAAAAAAATTATATATATATAAGGTACCAAAAAAAAAGAAAGAAAAAAAAAGAAAAGAAGAAGAAGAAAAAAAAAAGTTCTTTGATTTTTTTTTTTTTTTTTGGGAGGGGTTGGAAGACTCCTGTATCTCCCTTTTGTCTGTAACCAGCCTCTTGTTGGAGTCTCTGGTCAGCTTGAGGTCCTGTGGCTTGATTGGTTTCTTAAGTCAGTTTGTTGGAACAGGCAGAAAAATGCTCTGCTTTACCCAAGATTTTGAGATCCCCCTCCCAGATTAGTTTACTGGGAGGGTGATCTGCTTTGAGAATCACTAAAGAGGGGGATGCAGTGGTGAGACTAGGTTCTGGGTAGAGTTGAGGCCTTTCAACAATCAGTAGCTTTTTCCTGGGGCTATTTTGTGAAAAAAACTCACAGAGCCCAGCCTGGAGCCGTTCTCAGGGTTTCTGTTTTTCAATTGATTGTGGAGGCTGCTAGAGGGAGGGGCAGCCTCTGGCTCTGGTTACCCAGTGAGGAAAGCCACTCCAATGGCTGATGCCTGAGCTGGGTGACTTTTCCCTGGATGGAGCCGAGTCTGGCAGTCACTTCGCCGTTAAGTTCTTGTTAAGTTCTTGTGACCTGCTAAATGACTCGTTTTATTCCAAGGCCTGGATTGGAGCTGGCAGCTAACATTTATCTTTTTTTCTTTTCTTTTCTTCCTTCCTTCCTTCTTTCCTTCCTTCCTTCCTTTCTTTCTTTTTCTTTGTTTCTTTCTTTCTTTGTCTCTTTCTTTTTCTTTCTCTCATCCTTCCTCCCTCCCTCCCTCCCTCCCTCCCTCCCTTCCTTCCTTTTTTCCTTCCTTCCTTCCTTCCTTCCTTTTCTTCTGTGCTGGTCCTGGTGTTTGAATTCAGGATCTTGGTTCAGTCCCTGAGCTTTGTTGTTCAAGGCTAGGGCTCCCCTACTTGGACCACAGCTCTAATTCTGGCTTGTTTGGTGATTAATTGGAGATAAGAATCTCCTGGACTTTCCAGCCCAAGCAGGCTTCAAACTGCAATCTTCAAATCTCAACTTCCAGAGTAACTAGGATTATAGGTATGAGCCACTGACACAAGGCTTAGAATTTCTTTATTAAGTAAATACTATTCATGAGTGCCTTGCTAAACCTCCTGCTAAACTTCCAATTTCAAATGCTATTACATTGAAGATTTGAGTTCAACAAAGGAATTTGGGGGGACACAAACCACAGAGAAATCCAACATGTCCCTTCTTCAAGGAATACCAATCCTTCTGGTATGAGTATTCCAAAGATGATTAAAAGCAGCTTGAAGCATTTATAGGAACATCTTTGTGTCACATTTCAGGAAACAACTTTGTGATGTTTGTTAATTGCTAACATGGTATATACCTAACATTGATAATGTATTTTTTTCAAACTGGCTGGATTTTATATTGTTTCATTAAAATCTGCTTAAAGATTAAAAAAAAAAAAGGAATACCAATCCTATAAGGTCAGAACAGCGACCTTCAAAAAGGACTATTTTTTCCTCTGGATCCTTCCTCTAGTAAGTCTCTGACATCCATGGCCCCAGCCTAGCACCAGCTTGCTGTCCACTGTAAGGAAATCACCCCACTTACCTCTAAATTTCCAGCCTAACAGCCTCAAAACAAGGATACAGGTTGATTCATTGTAACAATGAGATGTACAAGACACTATGGTGAAAACAAACTTTACAATTCTGCAGGGTGAGGAGGGGAAGGAGTCGGGGAGTTGAGGAGGGAAGGGATGATAGGGGAAAAACAAAGGAGGGAGTAACAATTCTCTATAGGAAATGTATTCATTACTTTATTCGTGTAACTGTAACTTTACAATAAATAAATATATATATTTTTTTAAAAAAGAACTGCAAGGAAAACTTTTACTGATCTCCACAATTCTAGACATTGTTTTATCTGAAATTCTAAGTGTTGTTCTTTTGGGGGGGGAGGGGTCTGGTCACAGGGCCTGAACTCTGGGCCTGGGCGCTGTCCCTCAGCTCTTGAGCTCAAGGCTAGTGCTCTACCAGTTGAGCCATAGCGCCACTTCCAGCTTTTTTCTTTTTTGCTTATGTGGTGCTGAGGAATCGAACCTAGGGCCTCATGCATGCAAGTCAAGCACTCTACCACTGGGCCACCTTCCCAGCCCCTAAGTGTTGTTCTTTACCTAGCTTTTCTAGGAATCTGAGGCCCTAACAATTACCTCATCTATGATCCCTCTGTTAAGGCGGATAGAGCAGGAAGGGGAGCTGGTGGGTTAGAGATTTGGTGAGTCTACTAACATTTCCATGCTTAGTCCCCTACAATGGCTCTGAGCGGCAAATTATCCTTTACTTTTATAAATAAATGAAAGACTGGGGTGCTGACCCTTAGTACATGTATGGGAGGCAGAGCTGCAATACTGGCACAAGCACATCTAATACTAAAGCTTGTGCCTTCACCATTACTATTCAACAGGTAGTAATACTCCACTCAAAAACCATGCCCCTTAGAATGCAGACATGCATTTAGCACTTGAAATGAGTTAATGAAGGTCACTAGAGTATGGAAGGAAAAATAGGATAGTATCATTTGGATACAAGCACTGGATACAAGCCAGGGAAATTTCTCTGAAGTTTCATTTGTTTTTGTTCTGTTTTGCACCAGTCCTGGGGCTTGAACTCAGGGCCTGGCCTCTATCTCTCTTTCTCCCTACCCCTTGCTCAAGGCTAGCTCTCTACCACTTGAGCCACACTTCCACTTCCAGCATTTTAGTGGCTAATTCAAGATGAGAGTCTCATGGACTTTCCTGCCTGAGATGGCTTTGAAACACAATCTTCAGATCTCAGTCTCCTGAGTACCTAGGATTACAGGCACAAGCCACTGGTGCTTAGCATAAAGTTGGATTTTTAATTTTATTGAGTAATCATTGTATCAAAAACAATGCACACAATTTGCTAAGATTTTACAACTAGCTGCTCCCAGAAAGCCATCACCACTATTGAGATTATGAACCTATTCAACGTTTCAAAATCCCCCAAAGTTTCTTCTCTCCCTTTTGTAATTCCTTTCATTACTCCTTCACCTACCACTACAAATCTCAGGCAACTAAATATTGGCTTCTGTTATAGCAGCTTGATTGACATTTTCTATATCTGACTTCTTTCACTAAGCACAATTAGTTTGAGATTTATCCATTTTGTTCCATAGTAGAGTTGTGTGCTCATTGTTGCTGAGTAGTATTCCATTGTATATATGGACCAAAAATTGTATGTATATTTATCTGTGTTCCTAGTGGAAATTCATGTACACTGAAGTGCGATAAAGCCGTGGCACCAGATGTTCATGATTATGTCAGAGTTCTCTCTGCTAAAGAACTGTGGACAGGAGAAAGCATGACCACTGTTATAATTTCTGTCCGCTTCCTGGTGTTGTGGATGCTCTGTTCATTGAGACAGTCACTGATCCTCCTAATGTGATGGCTATTTTTATGTACCAGCTTAATTGGATAAAAGGATGCCCAGGTAGTTGGCAAAGCATCCTTTCTGGGTGTATCTGGGAGGGTTTCCAGACCAGCATAGCATTTGAATTGGTTGATTAAGTAAAGAATATTTGCACTCACTAATATGGGTGGCCATCATCAACTCTGTTGAGTATCTGAATAGAATAAACTGATTGGAGAAGGGCAGTTTAACCCTCTTTGCTTGGACTAAGACATCCATCTACCCCTGCCCATACATCCTTGATACACAAGCCTTCAGCCTCAGATTTAACTATATCATTCCCTTTCCTGGGTTTCCAGTTAGCAGAAACTGCATCTTAGGACTTCTCAGCCTCCATAATCTAGTGAGACAACTACTATCATCAATTTCCTTTTATAAATATGTATATCTCTCTTCTTGACTCTGTTTCACTAAGAATAAACTAATAAACACGGTTATGCACAGACACATGTCGCAGTTTCTTGTCCATCTCTTACAACGATACTTATTACAGACATTTCCCAAAAGAACCATGAACCCAAGTCAAGCAAAACCAACATTCAGTCCTTAATGTAGGCAGCATGAGTCATTAATGTCAGATGGCAGGGACCAAAACCTAAGCAAAGTGTCCATCAAAGCACAGCAGGTATCAGAGGACTCACCCAGGGGCCTCAGCACTGACTCTAATGGAATGAACACTGACTTAGAGGCTGAGTTGTGTACCCTATATTCATCCCATCCTGTCAAATGTCCTGGATAAGCAGTGCGCAGGCACATGGCAATCATCTCCAGAAAAGAAGTTTATCACAAAGAGCAGAGGAAATCACCTATTCAGCCATAGCCTCTCCTTCTGGCCCAGTTCTTCCATTACTGCAATCTATCTAGTGGGCAATTTGGGGAGCTGGAAAGAGATTTCACATCCTCAAAGATAAGAACATAACGTCCAATAAAAAAATTTTCGTGTGTTTTACTTCACAACGATTGTTCCTAGGAGAGTGGGCTTAAATGGATCTGATACCTTACAACTCCAACACCATCAGCAACACAGCTCAGCCATAGTTACACCGGTCACGGGCCTTCCTTCTGTTCACCCGACACTTGGTTTCCTCTCTTGTGTATGATCTGCCATTACCTTGACTATAAGGCACAAAAGAATGCAATTGATTTTAATAATAAATCATGAAAATGACCCCAAACAGCATATGAGGGAAACAATGGTTGTACGTACTTCTTTGAAAGTTGGTTCTTTGGGTTTTATGGCACTGCAGATTGACTCCCTCCAGATCCTTCAGAGATCTACAGATGAGCTGCATAAAACAAATAAGTCAGCTCAGCTCCCACAGTGAAGGAATATGGGTCCAAAAGATGCAAATAAGAACTGAGTTAGCCACTCCCTATTTCATTTCTGTCACTAATGGATGTTCAAAGAATCTAAGTGAAGTAAGGACAACAGGTATGGCCGGTGCCATATTGGCCATATGGTTGGATGATAGGGTCTGCCATCTTGTCTTCATCCTGGGGGGAAGGAAACCCCCTGCTCACCAACTGCCTCCCAGGTGGTGGGCGTGCTCGGATTCCTGGAGTCAAGGGCGGGCACTCGGCTGATAGGTTACTGAGTCTGTCAGTCCAGTGCCTGGGACTGGAAATTTCCTGTGGATCTGCTCCCTGCACCTCTACCTATTTAGGCCCAGACCAGCCAAGCCGCCATTATACCATGCCACATGTGTCTCTGTGATTGTCTCCTGTGTCCAGTCTCCTGGCTCATATCAGTAGCATCCCAATTCAGCTTTCCATCAGAGCTTACTTGGCTTATTGGTACTGTTTTTGTTCTTTCTTTCCTCTCTAGCTTTCCTTCCTGTGTTATGTGTATTTGGGGGCTGCAAGCCTTTGTAACAACTGGATGTCTGCAGCCTGTTAGCTGTGTAATAAAGACTCCAATATTCCATCTTGCAAAATGTGGCTTCTAGGATGTTTCACCTTACAACATAAGTAATTGGCAGTACTTACAACCAGTTACTTGATCCAAGCACTTGAATTTGACTAATCTCTAGCTCTTCAAGTGGATGTGTGGGGACAAGTTTATTACAGCCCCAAGCATTAGGCTTGGAACGATAATGATAGCTTCTCCAATGTTCTAGTAAAACCACTGAAAGGAGCGTTGGTTTCACACTTAAATTTCTGCACATATCTATATTTGGTGACAGTGAAATGTGTTGCTCTCCACTGCCAACCCCACCCCATGGAAGATACTGACTGTAATGCCACGGTATTCCATTTGCAGACTTTCCAAGTAGAAGGTGTATCTCAGGATAGGGGAGCAAGAATTGATTAGGATTTAATGTTGTCTATCTGAGATTTTGCTTCTGGATGTCCCTTGTGCTAGTTGTACAACTTCAGGCAAAATACACATGTTCTCTGGTTCTTTGAAAAAGTAAATGTAATAATACTTACTCAAGGATTTAGGATTATATGGGATAGAAATTAAAGTGCCTGCCAAAGGGCTTCCTTGACATCAGCAGGTGCTTGCTGGCTGTGACTTATGGGCCCCTGATGCCTTCCTTCCCTCTCATCCTCATATATCTATGCCAGAATCACCCTAATGATGTATTCCTATTTGTGTCGACTATGGAAAGAGTAATAGCAAGAGTTCAGACATACTGGGCACACTTGAAGCTATGCATTAAACAAGTTTATAGACATTTGCAACCCCAGTGGGGGATGAGTGTAGATGCTTTCTCTCCTTTCCCATCTGGTCTGGCACCACAGAGCTCCCCAGGATGCATTACACTGACAAAAAGGCATACCCAAGATGGTAGAGTCATGAAGTCATTAACAACAATCCATAGGAATGATAGGATTTCATTAGTCCCTTATGTCATAAGCTGAGGTTTTTTGGAAATTCTGTGGTCTGTTTGCTAGGGGAAAGAATCCAAGCAATGATTCTAAACACCTGTCCAACCTTGATCATTTGAAACAGGTAAGGGGTAAAGTGGAATCTATGCTTCATTCTTGTTATGCTCACAAGATGAAGGAATTCTAGAAACTCAAAATGAGAGACATTTAGGCATCCAATGAGAATATCTTCTACAGTGTCTTTGTATTCCCCTACCCCCACTGAAGCTCAGCTGCCTCTCCCTGACAGGCCACAAGACTCTTCTTCTGTCCCTGAGTTCTCTAAACCTGATAGCAGAGGTCAGCAAGCTATGGCTACAAGGCCCACTCCTGCTTTTGTTAGTAAAGTTTTATTGGGACATAGTCATTCTCCATTATATTTTGTACTGGGTGCATGCCACAATGACAGAGTTGAATGATGGTTATAGAAAACTTACTGCTTACAAAGCCTCAAATATTTACCATCTGGCCCTTTATAGGAAAATGTTTGTTGATTCCTGCCCTTGAAAACAATTACATAAGCCAACCCCAATCTATGCTCCACAAAACACTATAATCCTGGGAGCTTAGTTAATGAAATATTATATTTTGAAAAATAGTCTTAAAGTTATAAAGCTTAAGGCTATCTAGATTGTACAAAGAAGTTTCTGGAAGCATCCACAAAAAATCATTAAAAGGAATATATTATATATATATATATATATATGGAGAGAGAGAGAGAGAGAGAGAGAGAGAGAGAGAGAGAGAGAGAGAGAGAGAGAGAGAGAGAGAGAGAGAGAGAGAGAAAGTCTCCAGATGAGAAGTATTGTGGTCTGGGTGTCTTAGCCTCATTTTCAAAAGAAAACGAGCCTGAGGCAGAAGCTGTATGTGCTATTACCTTATTAAAAAGTATATGGAACATGCCAGAGGGACAAGGGGAAAAGCTGAGAAGGAAGTGGGAAAATGAGCCTGTATTGCCAAGTTGTTTCCTGTGAACACTACTTCAGCAATGTCTATGGTGTAAGAGAAAAGAGGAGAGAGAATCCAGCAACCTGTGCAGGCTCAGAGTAGGAATCTTGATGATGGCAGGCAGTAACAGATACAGGTGCATCTGCCTCCAGTAGAGCCCATGCAGAGATATTGGCGAGAGATGGAACTGGAACAAGAAAGAGGTATAGTAGGAAAGCTCTGAAATTAAACACACATATTCTGATAGTAAAGAACAAAGAGTGCTTGAGTTTCCCAGAAGCATTTGACCAAGAAGTCACCTAAATCATAAATGATCAATATCTCAAAGAGAAATAGCATTCCTTACAGTGGTCTGTGTTTAGCAGATAATACTTCCTCATCTCTCTATGCAACTCAGCCTGAAGCTTGTTCTTTATTTCTATACATCACTGGCCCTTTCTGGGCCTCTTCCAAGCCAGTGACCTCTTCTCAATATCAACATCCTACCAAGAAGGCAAAGAGCATTGTAGAAATTACACATATCTCAGCATCAGAGACCCACACAGAAGCAACACTGTCTGTTCACGAGCTAGAGGAGTTTGGTCAAGTTACTCAACTTCTGTGAGCTTCAGGTGTCTGAACTCAGAAATGGAATTGACACACTCCATTAAAAATACAAAGCAACTCATGCTGATGACCTGCACAATACATTGCAACTATGCTTTCTGTTATTTCTATTATTTATTTAATTTATTTACTATTAACATTTATTACTCAGGCAAAAAAATGGGTTTCAGCATGAAATTTTCATATGTGTAAACATACTGATCCACCACCCTCACTTGTCCCTTCTTCAACAGCTCTCTGATCCCTTTCCCTTTCCCTTTCCCTAATGGTTTTTCCTCTACATTCATGTTTCAAGGCGTTTATTTTCTAGATTCAACATACAAAAAGAAAATACAGTTTAATTCACTTAACATGATGATCTCCAGTTCCACCCATTTTCTTGCACATGACATGATTCCATTCTGCTTTATGGCTGAATTATTACCACATCACTTGGTGCTATTGGTTTTACATTTTTATGACTTTCTTTCTACTCTTACTTTCCCTGTTGCCTGCTAGCTTACCCTTCACTTCATTTTCCCCATACTTATAAGTTACCTTTGTCTATGGACTGAATTATAGACCCCCCCCAAAAAAAATCACAATAGTCAGTTCTAGATCTCCATTGTGACTACATCTGGAGATAGGGCTTTTAAAGAGGTGATTAAGACTAGATGTGAGATACTGGAAGCTTTGTTCTTCCAGTCTCATCTCATTCTCTTTCTCTTTCCCTGTCTCTGTCTCTGTCTCTTTGTCTTTGTCTCTGTCTCTGTCTCTGTCTCTGTCTCTGTCTCTGTCTCTGTCTCTGTCTCTGTCTCTCTCTCTCTCTCTCTCTCTCTCTCTCTCTCTCTCTCTCACACACACACACACACACACACACACACACACACACACACACACACAGCTATGGGAAGACACAATAGTCATTTACAAGTCAGAAAACCAAAAGCTGATGTCATAGACTTTGATCAGGGACTCCCAGCATCCATAACTGTGAGAAAACTAATTCCTGTTGCCTAAAGCAGGAAGTCAGTGATACTTCCTTATGGGAGCCAGAGCTAACTGAAACATCTTTGCTTACTCATTTTCCTCCTTTGCAATGGAAATATTCCTTAGGTAACAATATTTTAGTCTTCTACATTCTCAATCTCCTCCCCTCCCCCTGTTTCTACCTTCATTCCCTCTTATGATTTTATCTATAAATCCCAAATCTGTGTCTATCCTCCCCTTGGAACACCTAGAACCTCATTTTTCAACATTTCTTTGACATCACCCATTGAGAATCCCACAGGCATATCGACTCATCTTTTATAAGACTGAGTTCACCAGACTCTCCCTAAGAGATCATCAATATCTTTCTTTCCATCCAACCTTTGAAGAACATAAAAAGAAGTAGATAGTCCTCCAAAAGAATGGAAAGACAGATAGGCAGATAAAATTAGAGCTTATACTTGAGTACTTGTCCAATGTGTCATAAACTATTATCAAGTGATTTAACATGGGTCAGTTGGTTGACTAGAAAAAGAAATTGAAGAGAAGGTTAAGCATCATGCCAATGGCTACAAAATCTATCATTGATAATACTAAGTTTAGAAACCAGGGGGGCAAAATAGAGGGTGAGGTTTCAACCAGGTGACTAGACTGTGCTTAGCCTTTATTTAGGATAGCTGGGCCCCACTCATCTCATTTTCCATACTCTCGTGGTCTGTTTCTCTCTCTCTCTCTCTCTCTCTCTCTCTCTCTCTCTCTCTCTCTCTCTCTCTCTCTCTCTCTCTCTCTCTCTCTCTCTCTCTCTCTCTCTCCCTCTCTCTCTCTCTCTCTCCCTCTCTCCTACCTCATTACTCCTTGGTTAACATTGTCTGCATAGCCTTGAACATTGGTGATCTCTGTGAAAGGATCCTTTCCCTCATCTCTCCAGGCAAAACTCAGCATTCCTTCCCAGTGCTTCTGCCAGCACATTTGATTTTCATTTCTACCAAAGTATCTATTACTTAGTATGATATAGAGCTCTGTGGGAGGTTTTATTTGTTGGTTTGCAATGATTTTTGTTTTTGTTTCTTTTACTCAGTTCTGAGGCTCAGGGCCTCACATATGCTTAGGACCAGTTCTACCCCTGAGCCACATACCCTGCCTATGTGCTCTGTGTTTTGTTTTCCCAGCTGGAAATGGACAAGTTCGTGTCTGTGCACACTACACATGAGCAATCACCAGCTGAAGAGTAGAAGGTCAATAAGCAGCTGTGATTGAAGTTGAATTGAGTACATGACCTGCCAAGGCTTTGGCCTACCAGGCAATGAGGTGATCTGTGGGCTGATGAGGACCTGTGACTATAACCAGGAAACAAAGGAGACACAAATGAAAACAAATTTAAAATGGATGCCTTATGTTTGTATATTAAGAATGTCAAAGGGAGAAGGGGCATGACAACCTGGGCACCCTCCATTAGGATATAACCAAAGAGGAGACTGAAGCCAGCAGGGCTCATATCCTTCACAAAACCAGGTAGTTCAATGTATGCAGGAGTAGGCAAGAGTATGGCAAGACATTACCATTCCATGATTAAGAAACTGGCAGGCATCCTGCAAACGGTCATATTTCAGAGGCACATACATGCGTCCTTCAAAGGCATAAGAATACGGATGCACCATTGCATGTGAAATTGGGTGAGTTCTACCGACAAATGTAAGGGTGCAAGAAACCTTCAGTTCTCTATAAATGATATGCCAAATTAAATCAGTGTGCTCACCTGGGTGTCATCAACCCATATCCCAAGACCTCAAAACAGAGATGGCAGATCTAGCACATGCATCTAATGCACTACAGCAAAGAGATTTTGTTTTAAAGAATAAACCTGAAAGGCTAGGGTGAAAAAGAAGACAATCTCCTTTTAATTTTGGAGGTTGTAAAGTAGATGTGTGAGTGGTAATTCTCTTGGCAGTTCTAAGTCAACCATAGGGAAAGCCAAGAAAGAAGCCAAATAAAACTGCAGAATCCTCAAAAGGCTTAGGAATTGGCAGCAGTGGGTGTCACCTCTGGAAGAGGGGTGGAATGGTGGGGGTGGCTAAGGAAAGAGGATCATTTGAAAGCTGTGTTACTGTCAGATCTGGAGCTGACAGTACAATGTTGTCACTATGACACATTAAGGGACCCAGCTGCCCGGCTGCAAGTGCCAGCTGGATGTGGAGAACGCTTGAGCAAGTTATTTCACCACTCTGTGCTTCTCAAGTTCTTACATCTGAGAAAGGGAATATTAACAATTCTTTCCTCTTTGTAAGCTAAGATATGTAAAGCATATATACTATGTCTAGCACACAATAAGTTCTGACAAAGAATAGATTCCCACTGCCAGTTGCATGGACATTGTTTGTCCCATGCCTGATTGGACCTGGAAAACTCATGGTGAGAAGAACAAAAGGAATTTCCTATTAATAGCATCATGAACTGTGAGGACCAGAGCAACACACAGAAAAAGAGAGATGAGAGAACCTTGCAAACTAAGTTCTGACAGTTTCCTTTTTCCCTGTTCCCCAGATGACTAGTACCCAAGCCCACCCATCCATCAGGAGTTGAGGAGTACCTTTGCTGGAGGACACTGCCAGCCCAAGAAGACAGCACTGAGATGCTGACAACATAAGTGTCCTGATAAATAGGACAGGTGGATCATTCTATGATGGAGCTCACCATAGAAGCTACATCCAGATATTCAGAGCCTGTAATGATCTCTTAAGTCACTTGAAAATACACACAGATCAAGATGCATTGTACACACAAACTGCTTGTTAAGTTGCAAAAAAAAATTCGATACATAACCTAAAATTAAGATAAGTAAGGGAAGGGGTGGGTGAGAATATTGAAAGGGGTGACATTAATCAAGATGCACTGTATTCATAAACTGCTTCTGTGAATGTCAATTCCTTGGTATAACGACTCAAAGATAATAAAAATATTTTTAAGAAGAAATACACTTTAGGAAACAATCAAAAGCTATAAAATGTTGAATGACATCTTCTCTAATACGGAATACGGAGAGAGAACAAAATACCAAACAAAATGCAAGAAATGGAGAAGAATCACATCTTTCAAAGAAAAACAGCAATGCCACTTAATTTATTTCTAAAAACATTTTTATTATAAGGGTGATGTCCATAAAGGTTACAGTTACGTGTCAGGTAATGAATACACTTCCTTTTGAACAGCGTCACCCTCCCCTCCTTCAATCTATACCAGTTTTTCTCCTCCGGACTTCCCTCCCTGCCAAGATGTATAGTTCATTTCCACAGAGTGTCTATAGTGGGTTTCACTGCTGGATTGGTTCACCCTTTGTCTGTGCTTCTCCTTCCCCTACCCAAATCAGATAAATTTATATATAAGACAAAGGGTACAGAAATCAAAAATAGAGACAGAAAGGAATAAACAAAAGAAACAAGGAAAGAAGAAAAGAAAAAGAAGAACCACAGTGAAATAAAACCTCTTGCTTCCATTTCTTGGAGTTCAATTTCATAAGCATCTTTTTATATGATCATATGCACATAACTATTGAGCCCTTGTGATTCTCTCCTAAGAATATCTTCCTTTGTTCTCACTGTATGAATATTTAGACTACCATTTAATTAATCATGTCCAGGTGTGAATATTTGTCTTTTACTATCCATTGGGTTTACCTGTAGATTTATATGCACATTATCACTATTAAAAATGAGGGAAATCATACAACCTATGTTTCTTTGGATCTGGCTTACATACCTTAATATAATGTTTTCTAAGTCTTTCGATTTCCTTACAAATGGGCCAATGCCCTTCTTTCTGATGGAAGCATAGAATTCCATTGTGTGTATATATCACATTTTCTTGATCCATTCATCCATTAAAGGGCATCTGGATTGATTCCATACTTTGACTATGGTAAACAATGCTACAATGAACACAGTAGTGCTAGTGGCTTTAGTGTAGCCTGCTTTGTGCCCCAGGAGTGGGCACAAAGTGCCCACTTTGGGCCCCAGGAGTGGATCTTAGGGAAGCTGTAGTGTAGTCTTTTCAGAAACCTCCTTTTCAGAAGCTTCTTTTCAGAGTGGTTGAAAAAATTTACATTCCTACTAACAGTGTAGTAGCATTCCCTTTTGGTCACATCCCCACCAATATTAATTATTGTTAGTTTTCTTGATAATGGCCATTCTAACTTAAGTGAGGTAGAATCTCAATGTTGTTTTGATTTGCATTTCTTTTATGGCCAGAGATGTTGAACATCTTTTTGTGTCTATTGGCCATTCTTATTTTTGGAGAAGTCTCTCTTTAAGTCATGTATTAATTGGGGTGTTGTTTTTTTCAGGATGTGTGTTGGGGAGGTTTAATTTTCTGAGGTCCAAGTATATTTTAGGTATGAGGCCCTTGTTTGATGCATAACTAATAAAGACTTTCTCCCATTCTGTGGGCTTTCTATCTTGCTTTCTGTGTTCTCTGCCATGCAGAAACTCTCTAGTTGATGCAGTCCCATTTATCTAGTCTTTCTTTGATCTGTTTTGATTCTTGATCTTTACTTTGGAAGTTTCGACCTGTGCCAAGGAGCCCTAATGTTTCCTTTATCCCTTCCTGTTATTTTTAGGGTATCTGGTCTTACATTGAGATAGATAGTTGATTCATTTGGAGTTGATTCTGGTGCAGGGTGACATATGAGGCTCTAACTTCAATTTTCTGCATATGGATAGCCAATTCTGCCAGCACCATTTGTTGAAGAGGCTGTCTTTCTTCCATCCTATGTTTTTGGCTCCCTTATCAAAGATTAGGGGGCTATATGTCTGTTGGTTCATTTCTGGGTCTTCCATTCTGTCCATTCTATCCCATTGGTCCTTAGACCTATTCTTGTGCCAATACTAAGCTGTTTTTGTAACTACAGCGTTACAATACAGTTTGAAGATTGAATACCACTTCAACTTTTTTTTTAAATTTTATTTTATTTTATTTGAGAACATACGGTACAGAGGGGCTACAATTACATGGGCAGGATAATGCATACATTTCTTACCAAGCATTGCAGCCTCCTCCTTTGTTTACCCTTCACCTCCCTTCCCCGCCTCCCCCCTCCCCCCACCCAATTATACCCCCCTCCCCCCCACACCGACATTGTAAAGCTGGTTTTGACATGACATTTTGTACTTCTCATTGTTGCAACAGGTCCACCTGAATCCATAAACGACTTGTTTGTCCCCATCTCCTCCACATGTTATACTGACATCAAATATAGTGAAAGCGGGGGTTACACTGTGGGGGAGGGACATACAAAGCAACAAAGAAATAATCTTATAAATGCGTTAGAAACATATGCATGAAAGAAACGAAAACATTAAAATACATATTTAAGGGTTCATTTTCCTAACATCACATTATCTGACCTTTTCCGCTTGACTCATACCTATACTATATATTGCAAATAAGGGAAACCATGGGACCTATGCTTCTTTGGGCCTGGCTTACTTCACTTAATATAATTTTTTCCAAGTCTTTCCATTTCCTAACAAATGGGGCAATGTCATTCTTTCTGATGGAGGCATAGAATTCCATTGTGTATATATACCACATTTTCTTGATCCATTCATCTACTGAGGGGCATCTGGGTTGGTTCCATATCTTAGCTATGGTAAATAATGCTGCAATAAACATAGTTGTGCTGGTAGCTTTCCACTTCAACTTTTTAATCAAACAAAAGAAAACAGAGAACAAGAGGAAAAATACAATTAGGACATAAAATAAAATGAAATTGAAAATGTAAATGAGAAAATTACTTGGATAATAAATTTTAATAGGGGCTGGGAAGGTGGCGCAGTGGTAGAGCACTTGTCTTGCATGCCTGAGGCCCTGGGTTCGATTCCTCAGCACCACATAAGCAAAAAGAAAACAGCTCAAAGTGGCGCTGTGGCTCAAGTGGTGGAGCGCTAGCCTTGAGCTGAAGAGCTGAGGGACAGCGCCCACGCCTAGAGTTCAGGCCCCATGACCGGATCCCCACAAAAAATTTTTAATAATGTCATTTAAAAGGCCAGATACCAGTGGCTCACACCTCTAATCCTAGCTACTCAGGAGGCGGAGATCTGGAGATTGCAGTTCAAAGCTAGCCAGGGCAGAAAAGTCCCCATGAGATTCTTACCTACAATAAACCATTCAAAAACCAGAAGTGGTGCTGTGGCCCAAGTGGTAGAGAGCTAGAATTGAGCACAAAGAGGCTCAAGGACAGAGCTTAGGCCATTAGTTCAAGGCCCACAACCACCACCACCACTATCACCACCACCACCACCAACAACAACAACAAATAATAACAATAATGTCATTTAAAGTAGACCAGAACAAAAATAACGGCAAATGTATTTTTTTACTCTAAAGAGATGAAATTATGAGATCAGGTGGTAAAATATCAAAATACTATAAACTACAGGAGAACTAATAGAGAACATTTACAAATAAAAAATTCAAAGAATTATTTGTTATTATGTGAATTATTGATTGATTATTTCAAAACAAATTTCCACAAATTAAAGTATATGCGTTTAGGTTGAAAGTGCTCATCAGATGTCCAGGATAATGAACTCTGATGTACTCAGATTTAGCATCATAAAATTTCAGAAAAGTCTAAGTAAAGAGAATCTTGTAGAAGTTTCCAGAAAGAAATACCAATTCACACACAAGGTGTCAGGAAGCTGAAGATTTGGGAATTTTTAGCAGTAGCACAGGTTGCCAGAAGCAATAGAATGGATGTCTTCAGATCCTAAAGGAAATTTTGTTCAAGCTGGTACCAGAATTCATGTCCAGAAAAAAAATGCAATTGCATACAGGTGTAAGATAAAGATGTTTTTAAGATATGTAAGTTGTCAACCAGGAACTAGTACCTCACTCTTGTTAACTACTCGGGAGACTAAAATCTGAAGGATTATGGTTTGAAGCAAACACGGATAGAAAGTTCACTAGAATCCATCTCCAAATAACTACTCAAAAGCCAACTTAGAGGCATGGTTCAAGTGGTAGAATACTAGCCTAATAATTATGAGGCTCTGAATTCAAACTCTAGTAGTTCATAAAAAGCAGAATGAAGAGAGGGAGAGAGTAAGGGAAGAATGAAAGAAAGGGAAGGAGAGAGAAAGGGAGGAAGGGAGGAAGAAGGGAGGGAGGTGCAAAAGATACATAAATTCCAAAATCCTTTCCTTCTTGGTAAGCTACTGAAGGGTACTCTGCCTAATCAAGCGTGACATCAAATAACTTCATAATTGACAAGGCATCAGTAGAGTACTTCGAAGAATTTTGCCTCAGTAATGAGGAAAATTAGCCCTAAATTAAATACCTATGTGTCTAGTCCTCCCTAGCAAAAATTAAAAGCAAAACCAGGAATACCAAATTGTTTCCAAATAATGTAAGAAAATCTACATGTACACAAAACATTCCCCTTGAACAAATAAAATCCCAATGCCTGATAGCCAATCAAAAATGTATAAGCATGTAAGGAAGCATAAATATAACCCCCAAATGAAGAGAGAGACTCAATTAAAAACATGAAAACCTAGACATGAAATGGATGATAATGGCAACAGAGTAAAAGAAAGATTATGATTGTATTTCATATAGTCAGTAAGCTAGAAGGATTTATCATCTTAAACAGAAATGAAGAAGTACAAAGAGTCAAATAAAACTTGTAGAGATAAACACTAAAATGATGAAGTAGAAAATCCACTAGATGTGCTTTACAGCAGATTAGCCACTGGGAAGAGGTAGAGGAGATTAGTGATTTGAAAACATAAAACTGAAAATGTCCAAAATTTATGTTTAAAGAAGAAAAACACTGGAAAATGAATAGCCATGTTAATTAGTTGTATGACAATTTCACAAAGGATGATAATATTCATGTAATTAGAATCTCTGAAGAAAGGAAACAATGGTAGACCATGTATATATATATATATATATATATATATATATATATATATATTTGAAGAAGCAAAAACTTACTGAATTGTTAAATTATATGCCTAGAATTAGGCACCAGTAGCTCATGCCTATAATCCTACATACTCAGGAGACTGAGATCAGAGGATTTGAGTTCAAAGCCAGCTAGGGGAAGACAAGTCCATAAGACTCAGCTTCAGTTAACAACCAAAAAGCCAGAAATGGAGCTGTAGCTCAAGTGCAAGAGTCCCAATGTTGAGCAAGAAGAGGAAGAGGAAAAGGAAGAAGGAGGAGGAAGAAGGAGGAGGAGGAGGAGGAGGAGGAGGAGGAGCTGCTGCTCAGAGACAGCAGCCAGGCACTAAGGGTCAAGCCCAAGACACACACACACACACACACACACACACACACACACACACACACACCTACATCAGCCTAGAAATCCAAGAAGCTCAAAGATCTTCTAGTACAAGAAACATGAGAACTACACTAAAACACATTACCTACCAAAAAAGCATCAAGAGGCACAAGAATTCATAAAGACAAACCAAGATAAGCAGACAATACATTTTCAAGTCAGAAATCAAGGAAGCAACTTCTTCACAGGACTGAGAGAAAAGCAAAACTCAAGATGTCAACCAACACTCTATAACCATTGCAAACATACCTATATGAAGGCAAAAGGAAAACACATTAGACACACCAAAGCTCAGAGAATCCATTATCCACAGAACTACACTACAGTAAATGTTCAAGAATGTTTTTTTGGGCTGAAGAAATATGATTCCAGATAGAAATTTGAATCTACACAACCAATCAAAGAGCACTGGAAATGAAAATAATGTAGGGAAATATAAAGAAAATTTTTGTTTTATATCTTTCTAAAAGATTACTAGTTTTATAAAATAAAAGCAATGCCATAGGTAGCTTACACATATGTCATGTTACAGTGTTTGACAACTAAATTACCAGGGCTAGAAGGGAATAAGGAAAGTACAGTGTTATGAGAAGGTGATGAATAGCTTATAAATGTGATAGCTTTCCATTGTCATAAATAAATATATGACACAATAACTTAAGGAAAGTTTGCATTTCCTGAGTTTTCAGCTCATCATGGAGTGAGAATATGGCATTATAGTACATGTTCAAGAATATAAGTGTATATATACACATATATGAACACATATGTATATATATGCATATATTGTATACTTACATTACAGCAGCCAAGCAACAGAGAGAAAGAATGCTTGAGCTGTCTGGCTTTCTCCTTTTCTGCTTTTGTTTTGACTAGGCTCCATGCCTATGGAAGGGTGATGTCTAGATTCAGAGAAAACCTCCCCGTTTCATTAGTCCTCTCTGAAAAAACCCTAAAGACTCTCCTACAAAGGTGCTTTACAAACCTAGAGTCTTCTGGATCAATTAAGTAGACAATCGCATATAAATATCTCAGACGTATACTATAAATAACCAATATACAGGTAGAACCAATTAGATGGCAATGTAGATCAAAATGGTATCATAAGAAGAGGCTCTCAGGAAGACAGTGGAGAGGAAACAGAAAACCTACACAGCTTTCTCTGAGAAACCAGAGTTTTAGATTTTGACTAATTGGCTGTACCTAGAAAGTCACACAAAATGAGCTGTAATTGTACAGAGACCTTGGTCAGAGAGGAAAATTACAGGCAGCCTGCTTAAGAAGACAGATCTGAATACAAGCCAGTGGCAGCAAATGTGGGGGCAGCCAGAGACAGCTCAGACAAAGGCACCAGAGACTGGGTATGTGGGGCTACTCACTCACATCCAGTGTGAACTGGATGACTTGGAATGGAAGACCACAGCCTACTGGACACAGACAGACTCAGAGAAAACTCATCACATCATGGATGGTCTGAAACTCCAAAGGAAAATGTGAGTACCCCACAAAAGCCATCCTTACTTCTGCCCAGAGAACAGCTTCTGGAAATAAGTCCTCCCCTCACACCTGAAAAGAACACCATCTTTGCTGCTGGCATAGAGCTGGCCAGAACAGCTAGCAGGTAACACAGATCTGAGAGGCAGAGACTGCCCTGCCGAGGAGGGGGGAAGCTCCTCCCAAGGAGGAGGGAGCCCCTCTCAAGGAGGGGTAACTTTACCAGGGTAGGCGCAGCAGGAGGCTGCTCTGCCCCTCTGCAGCAAACAAAGACATTCCAATCATACAGCAGCTAAACCTGCAGCTTAGCCAGCTGCAGGAATTAAAAAACCAAACGTCTGTAAAATCTCACCAGAAAAAAAATTTTTTTAACTGCATAAACTGTAAAATCTGAGAATGGCTCCAGGCTGGACCAAAAGAGAGTCTCAGGAGCTAGCCCCTCTGGGTTAAGCCATTGATTCCAGACACACCACAACTGCACCCACAATCAAGCTTACTTACAGAGACTCCAATCTATAGAAACCAACTGCCTCCTTCCTGCATTACACACAAAGCAGATCCCTCTTGCAGTAAGTCTAACAGGAGGGACACAAAGACTCCAAGTTTGTAAGGCAGACTTTTTTCTGCTCACTCAAACTGATTTGAGAAACAAACTACAAGGAAAACTGACCACCACAAGGAAATCAGCAGCTCTGTCAAGAACTGGATAGTGGACATGGAGCAGAAACAAAATCCCCCAGATAAATTGAAGAATTTTTTCTAGCTTTCTTTTTTTTTATTTTTCAATTTTGATGTAATTTTTCCCTCTTTCACACTTTTTACTTCTTCATTGATGTTCTGTTTATTCCTAGATACATAGCCTAAGGTGATTATTAGACTTCCTTCTTAATCATGTGCACATTTAACTCAATTAATTCTTTGTTTCTCAATTACTCAATTTTCTATTATTTTTTATTTTATTCTTTCTTTTTCTAATCTTATTTTTTCTAACTACTGTTTTTTATATCTCTTAATCTTTCTTCTAATTTCACCTCACCTCATTTTCTTTTATTTCTGGTCCTTCACTCCTTCTTGGTGTACTTTAGTTCATTGATCCCTAGTTATTTGTCATTGAGCTATACTGTATCTATTTTGACTACATCAAAATGGCTCTTCGTGTTATCATTTCAGTTCAGATTGCTTTAAAGCTCATGACAGATTTGTTCACTGATTACTGTTAGGTTTTTAAAAAGAGGTCGCCGAGTAAGAACAGCACCACGCACGTGGTATTCAAGTAAGGGGTAGGTTTATTCATCGGTCTGGTTGGTACCAGGTCATGTTGGCCCTCCACGTGGCTGGGAAAGGCCTGGGAAAGAGAGAGAGCTGGGAAAGAGAGAGAAAAGAGCTAGAAGAGAGCTAGAAAAGAGGGCATCTGGGCCTGGGCTAGGCCTTATCTAGGGTATGGACAGAGAAAGGTGTGGCCACATCATATTCAGATGTGACCTCAGCGGATGCAGATGTGACCTCTTCCAGGTGTCCCAGTTGCCTAGGTAACGCAGGTACTGGGTGGAGACTTTGCAGCGAGGAAGGTGGAGTCTGCTAGCCATCCAGGAGTGGACCTTACATTCCAGCCTTTTAATAATCATGAAATAGGGCCAGGATTCTCTCTGGCTACTTCCTGCTGACAAGGGACATTGACAATAGGGGTAAAAGGCTGGAATTTGGTCCCCTCCCAGAAGGCAATGAGCAGCAGCTGTCTCTTGGTGGTGTGAGTCCTTAGATGAAGTCTGGAGAAGTCTCATGAGCATTTGAGGGGCTGGGAAAAAAAATACTAGAGAGCAAATAAATGGCAAGAGGAAGGACTTGGGGCTGAAAATGTTGGTAGAAATGTCCCTAGCTACTTCTGACATCTGGCGACTAGGTAGAGAAGTCAGGTGGCAAAGGCAAGAATATAAATTCCTGTTTAGTTACTAGGTAGACAGGTATAGACATTGGATGGGCAGGCTTCTTACTTCTACTGACCTCCCAGCTCTGGTTAATTTTGAAAGGGCAGGCACAAAGTAGCTGATGTGACATCATCTCCTCTTACTCCTGTCCATGTTCCCTTGCTCCCCAGACTGGCCGAGTCTAGGTGCTCATTGCTGGGATGGCTTGTCCCAGTTGGTATTCAAGGAGGATTGAACTCAAGGCCTGGGCATTGTCCCTGAGCACTTCTGCTCAAGGCTAGTGCTCTACCACGTTGAGTTAAAATAGCACTTCCAGCGTTTGGCTGGTTAGAGATAAGAGTCTTGAGCCATGCTTCTAGCCTGGCTCTTTGCAAGTTAGTTGGGAGATGGAGTCTTAGGGACTTTTCAGCCCAGGCTGGCTTTGAACTGCAATCTTTGCCACAAAAGCCCTTTATTATTTCCAATTAAAGCAACAAGGAGATCAAATAGAATAGAGCTTACCTGGTCCTTATCAAGAATTGACCAACAAATATTCTGCAATGACAAAACTTGTTAGATGTGATGAGAATTTTAGCACAGATAGGCCCAAAATTTTAGAACCACGTAGTCAGTAGTAGAATACACAACATGAAACAAAAAAGGCAAAACTCAAAACCTAAAATTTTTGACAACAATGTGTAGACATCTTTGCTAACAAAGCACATCAGATGGTTGGGACTCACTTACCAGGGCCTGTGAAAAGAGCAACTTGTTAGCAAGGCACCTTAGAATAGATGGAGTGGTAAGCTTGGGGGAAGGTTAAGGGTCAGATGGGGCCAAACCCTTAACCCACCATGAGGCCAAGATGGCAAATTTCTGAAAGAATGTAAAGAAACCCTGAACAAACAGATCAAGCCTACCTTGGCTAGCCTTTGAGAAGGAACCTAGAGGGGGGTCCCCGGGACTAAGCCTTGCATCGCACTCTTCAGGGCACAAGCGAAAATGTTGTAGAAAAGAAAAAGAGAGAAATAGGGAAAGTTGGACATGACTGGCAGAGAGAGAGCAAAGAGAACCTGAAAGTAAACAGACTTCTGACCATTTACCATTGCAGTGGCAAAAACTGTCTACATCTGAGAATGGCATAAAATTAGGCGCTCTGGCTTTCCAGGGAGCCCAGGAAGCATTTCAAAAGGGGTTTCACCGCTCGGGTGTGATTCGCAGCACCCCATTAAATGTGAAGGAGAGTCAGTCTGGTGAGTGAAGGAGAGCTGACCAGCCAGAAGCGGCGTCCCGACTTCCCCCAGAACCCTCTAGAGAGAAATGGCCAAGCCCCCAAAGCCAAGCATCCTCGGCTTCAGAGGTGACCGGCCTTTCAGCTAAAGGCCGTAGGAGCTCTCTGGCGCGGCACCATGTCTGGACAGAGACTGAGCAACAGAGAACCGTAGAGTGTAGTTTCACTCACCAGAGTAGAGAAGTGGTGTGGACATGGATGTGAAGGCCAGCAATGGTATCGATGCGCTGTGTCCGCAGCAGACAGACAGGTTCGCAAAAGGCCGTCAGAACTGTGGGTATTCCTCAGAGCAAAAAGGGAAAAAAACAAACAAAAAAAGAAGAAAAAAACGGAGAGGAATCCCACCTATCCTGACTTTAAGCCCTTCCCGGGTTTTGGCACCATTTATGTTAGGCTTTTAAAAAGAGATAGCCGAGTAAGAACAGCACCACGCACGTGGTATTCAGGTAAGGGGTAGGTTTATTTAGTAGACCTGCTAGGACCAGGCAAGGTTGGTGCTCCACGCAGCTGGGAAAGGCCTGGGAAAGAGAGAGAGCTGGGAAAGAGAGGAAAGTGCTAGAAAAGAGAGCATCTGGGCCTGGGCTAGGCTTTACCTAGGGTATGGGCAGAGAAAGGTGTGGCCACATCATATTCAGATGTGACCTCAGTGGATGCAGATGTGACCTCTTCCAGGTGTGCCAGTTGCCTAGGTAATGCAGGTACTGGGTGGAGACTTTGCTGCGAGGAAGGTGGAGTCTGCTAGCCATCCAGGAGCGGACCTTACAATTACAACTATATATAATCCCCACTCCTGAATCACAATATCCCTCCCCTGACAAAGAAAAGGAGAGATAGATAGTAGAATAACTATCTGTAATTTTGAACCTCTGGAATCGGTGCTATTATAGGGCTCAGGTTGGTTTTTGTCTTAAAACTGTGTTCTGTGGTGATATTGGATATGCTTTCATATCCAAAAAGGAGTGATAGAGTGAAAATACCTATGATTATGAACCTCTAAAGTCTGAGCAACCACAGGGCTCTGGGTTGGTTCTTGTCTTAAAATTGTGTTCTGGTATGGAATTGGATTTGCTTTTGTTTCCAAATAGGCAGAACAAGCCATAGGAACACAAGAAAAATCTTGACAACACTCAAAATAAACAGACAATCAATCAGTTAATGAAACCAGAAGATGGTTCTCAAAATACTCTATAAACACTATTGGTGAAAATGCTGAATTTAAAGACTGAAAGCCTGCACATGGCTATGTGTGAGCATGATGAGGCTAGCCTAAGATTAATAGAGGAATTCATGACATCCACAAACACAAAGCTGAACGCATTCCAGCAGAAGAAAAAGGAGTCCAATGAAAATATAGCCACTAAGCTAAAGGATTTGAGAGAGAACACTGAAAATCAAAACAAGGAAGAAATCTGTATAAGGTCTAAAACAAAATTTCAACAAAGAAATTGAAGTTATCAAAAAGAACCAATTAGAGGGCTATCTACAAATTCAATGCAATGCCCACCAATATCCCAACAACATTCTTTAATGAAATAGAAGAAGCAATCCAAAAACTCATATAGAATAATAGAAGACCCTGAATAGTAAAAAACAATCCTTAGTAGGAAAATCAGTGCTGGAGGAATATCAATACCAAACTTCAAGCTCTATTATAAAGCCATAGTTACAAAAACAGCTTGGTATTGACACATGAATAGGCTTGAGAACCAATGGAATAGAATTAGTGACCCAGAAATGATCCCAAAGACCTATGGCCACCTAATCTTTGATAAGGGAGCCAAAATCATCAGATGGAAAGACAGTTTCTTCAACAAAAAGTGCTGACAATTGACTATACATATGTAGTAAATTGAAGTTAGATCCTTATATATCACCCTGCACCAGAATCAACTTCAAATGGATCAAAGACTTCAAGGTAAATGTAAGATACCCTGAAAATATTAAAATTAACCCACAAAAACCAATAGCTTTTCTGTATGGCAAGAATGAGAAGAGCAAGGATAAAGGAAGCACTAGGGCTCCTTGGTACAGGTTGAAACTTCCTAAACTAAGATCCAGAAACACAACAAACCAAAGAAAGGCTAGATAAATGAGATTGCATTGAACTGCAGAGATTCTGCATGGCAAAGCACATAGCCAGCAAGATCAATAGAAATTCCACAGATTGGGAGAAGATCTTTACTAACCATATAACAGACAAGAGCCTCATATCAAAAATATACCTAGAGCTCAAAAAATTAAACCCCCCAATAACAAGTTCTCAAAGAAATAACCACCACATGAATAAGTCTGGAGAGGAAATAAGAATAGCCAATGGACACATGAAGACATTTTCAATATCTCTGCCCATAAAAGAAATGTAAATCAAGCTGGGCGATGATGGCTCACCCCTGTAATCCTAGCTAAGGAGGCTGAGATCTGAGGATTGCGGTTCAAAGCCAGCCCAGGCAGGAAAGTCCGTGAGACTCTTATCTCCAATAAACCACCAGAAAACTGGAAGTGGCGCTGTGGCTCAAGTGGTAGAGCATTAGCCTTGAGCTGAAGAGCTTATGGACACCCAGGCCCAGAGTTTAAGCCCCGCAATTGACCAAAAAAGAAAGAGAGGGGGGTGAGGGAGAGAGGGAGGGAGAGAAAGAAAGAAAGGAAAGGAAGGAAGGAAGGAAGGAAGGAAGGAAGGAAGGAAGGAAGGAAGGAAGGAAGGAAGGAAGGAAGGAGAAGGAAGGAAGGAAGGAAAAAAGAAAGAAAGAAAGAAAAAGAAAGAAAGAAAGAAAGAAAGAAAGAAAGAAAGAAAGAAAGAAAGAAAGAAAGAAAGAAAGAAAGAAAGAAAAGAAAGAAAGAGAGAGAGAAAGAAAGAGAGAGAGAGAAGGAAGGAAGGAAAGAAAGAAAGAAAGAGAAAGAAAGAAAGGAAGGAGAAAGGAAGGAAGGAAGGAAGGAAGGAAGGAAGGAAGGAAGAAGAAAGAAACAAAAAAGAAAGAAAGAAAAAAAGAAAAGAAAGAAAGGCAAACCAAAACTACATTGAGATTCCACCTCACCCAGTTAGAATGGCCACCATCAAGAAATCTAATAACAACAGATGTTGGTGAGTATGTGGCCAAAAGGGAATGCTACTACACTGCTGGTGGGAATATAAACTGCTTCAACCACTCTGAAAAGCAGTATGGAGGTTCCTCAAAAGACTAAACACAGAGCTCCCCTATGACCCAGCAACCCTACTCCTCCTGGGCATTTACCCAAACTGTCACAAACAAGGCCACACTAAAGCTACTGGCACAACTAGTTCATCGCAGTTTTTTTTACCACAGATAAGATATGAAAGCAACCTAGATATCCTTCAGTAGATGAATGGATCAAGATAATGTGGTATCTATACCCAATGGAATTCTATGTCTCCATCAGAAAGAATGACATTGCCCCATTCATTAGGAAATGGAAAGACTTGGGGAAAAATCATATTAAGTGAAGTAAGCCAGACTCAAAAGAAACATAGGCTCCATGGTTTCCTTAATTTGTAATAATTGGTACATGTCTAGAATAGTCCTAGCAGAAGATCACAATAGCTCAGTAAACTGTATGCATATGATCATATAAAATGATGCTAATCGAAATGAACTTCAAGATATAGAAACAAGAGGGGTGTTTTGTTTGTTTGTTTTGTTTGTTTGTTTAATATATGGTGTGAAGTTATTTCTTCTTTCATTTTTTTTTTCATTTTTGTTTATCCCCTGTTGTCACTGCTTTGGATTTGGTACCCTTTGTCTTTTATATACATTATCTGATTTGAGGAAGGAGAGAGGATTACAAAATGGTAAGACAAAGGACAAAGGGTGAACCAATACAACAGTGATACTCACAAAACAGTATACTGGAAATGAGCTTTACAACTTGGGGGGAGGGGAGTTGGGAAGGAGGGAAGGTGGTAGAAAACAAGGGAAGGGGTAACACTGACAAGAAATGTACTCATTACCTTAGTTACGTAACTGTAACCTCTCTGCACATAACCTTTACAATAAAATAAAATAAACTTAAATAGTGGTATCCTGAATATGTTCAATTCAAAAGAAGGGAACAAAAGACACGTGAAACAGTTGAAGGTGAATACCAAAATTGTCTAAGTTAAAACCCAATCATATTGTTAGCCATATTAAGTACAAATGGGCAAACCACCCAATAAAGAGTAGAGACTGCTAGGATGGGATTTTTTTAAGTATGATTAAATATCTGATGATAATAGACACTTAAAGTATAAGAACACGAATAGACTGAAAGTCAGAAGACTGAAGACAAGCTTATACTATTCAAAAGGAGTGTGTGGTAGCACATGCCTGCAATCCCAGCACTTGGGAAGCCGAGGAAGGAGACTCTCAAGTTTGAGGCCAGCTAAACAGTCAAACGCTTACCTAAAAAACCAAAATCATAGCAAAGACTGTTAACAAAGGTAAAGACAGGCATTTCATGGTGATTAGAGGTTAGTTCAAGAAAACACAGTTTTCTAAAGGTCTATCAAGGATATCTGATAACCAAAATTCATGATAAATATAGCAATGATAGAGCTACAAGGAACAAAAGAAACATTTTACAGTTTTTGTTAGACTATTTCTTTTAATAATTGATAGAACAAGAATGCAGAACATCAGTCAGGACATAGTAAACTGAACAACACTATCAACCAATTTAGACTAATTGATATAATCCTCTGAACAGTAGCAAATTAAGCTTTCTTTCAATTAAATTCAGGTATTTACTAATATGTATCATATAATTGGAAATAGAATAAATTTAAAACATTTTAAAGATTAATTCATACATAGTATGTTCTGTGTTCACACCATCAAATTAGCAATCAATAATAATAAAAAAATACCTTGAAAATTCACCAAAAAAAAAGGAAAGCAAATAAATACATTGTTACATAGCACACAGGCCAAAGAATAAATCAAAAGGGAAGTTAGGATGTATTAGGAACAGAATGAAAACAAAAATGACAGCTGAGTGCCAATTGTTCACACCTGTAATCTTAGGATTACTCAGGAGGCTGAGATCTTGAGGATCAAAATTTGAAGCCAACACGGGCAAGAAAGTCCATGAGACTCTTCTCTCCAATACACCATCAAAAGGTGGAAAGTATAGCTATGGCTCAAGTGGTAGAGCACTAGCCTTGAATGAAAAAGCTCAGGAACAGTGCCCAGGCCCTGAATTCAAGCCCCACAACTGACAACAACAACAGCAACAACAAAAGACATACTAAAAGTTGAGGAACACAACTAAACCTACCAAATGAGACAGCCATTATACTCATCAGTATTTCCCTATGAGAATTTAAAATCCTGGACTAAATAAATATATGGCCATACTTCATGAGTCCATTTATATGTAATTCTAGAAAATTGAAACTACCCAATGGGGACAGAAACTCAGTCGGTGGCTGGCATCGCATCTGTACAAGGAATTTCTTTTTGTTTTCTTTTTTTCTTTTTTGTCAGTCATGGGTCTTGAACTCAGGGTCTGAGTGTTATCCCTGAGCTTTTTTATGCAAGGCTAGCACTCTATCCCTTTGCACCATAGCACCACTTCTGGTTTTCTGGTAGCTAATCGGAGATAGGAATCTCACAGACTTTCTTGCCTGGGCTGGCTTCGACCCAGGATCCACAGATCTCAGCCTCCTGAGTAGTTGAGATTATAGGAATTTATTTCCTTCATCCTGCATGACTTAAGGCCTACCAGGAAAGTACAATAGTATCATAGGAATCAACAGCAAGAAAAAATATTTGCTACAAAGTATATTGCATGATAGAGTGATAGTCTCGAAATAAGACAAGAAATAGAGATACATCTAACCTTCTGGACTACTGGACACTTGTCATAGAGAAGAAGAAATGGAGTGACCATCTGTCAATGAGGTAATACTCAGTATAAAGTACTCCTGCCACCATCCCCTCCCTATCAATGGTGTGTGATCAATGGAGACAGGAGGAAGATGTGTGGTGACACAAAAATCCATATGCAGGTCATCTGCAAGAGTCAGTAGTAGATTATCAGTAGTCCAAAACTCTAAGTTCATGAGGATAGTTGCCTCTGTCTACTGTTCTGGTGGCACAATTCCACAAACTGTGCATCATGGCAAGCCCTTGCCAGATGGCCCCACTGGAACCTGTGTGTGGCTGTGAACCCAGGATAACCCCATAGGTACAAAGTTGAAGAAAGATCGGTGCTAGAACACGTGGATGGCCCTGCCTATTTGATAAAAGGCCAGCAAATTCTCCCCAAAGGGAGAAACAAGAACCGTTCCTCCATGTGTCCCAGAGGTGTGTCACACGCACACTCCCAAGACAACTGTGCCAACTGTGAACTCAGCCAGTCCCAGAGTTTTCAAGGTACACATTTCTAGTGACTGAGACCCACATGAAACATCAGCCAGATTCTGAATTTCCTTCCAGTACAGTCTTGTCGTGGTACCAGAGAGGAACAAAGACTACTTTACAAAATGCGTTATAAAGCATAGGGAACTCGGAAGCACACAATCACTCCCTTGGGGAAACAAGGGGAGGAAACCACCACCATTCCTCCTTCTCTGCCTGAGTAAGGATTAACACACAGCAGAGACCCCAGGCAACCTGTAGTGGGGATAGACTGTGTGGGCGAAGAACTGTTATTGTTTTAAGCCACTGAGATTCATCATTATTGTTGCCACAGTAACAGCTCATCCTGATTGATGCACTAGGTAACAGCTGTGTACCAGCACAGAGCTGACAGAGCAGATGGAAGCAAGGTAATGCAATTGGAAGGACTGGGGAGGGGTGTGTCAGCACCAATATGCCCTCTGATACCATCCATTCTAAGAACTTTTCAATTAATAATGTTTGGATAAGTCTAGCTCAGACTCGTATTTTTAATTTTACTTGTCAGCACCATAAGACAATGACATTCTTCTTTCATTAGAACCTGAATATCACTTTCCACTGAAGTGGTCTGCTTTGTTCTAAACCTAAAATCCAGATATGGGATATAGTAAACTAAAAAAGCAGAATGTTGACCAATCCTCTTGACCATAACCCAGTTTATGTTCATCATCTTACTTTCCTGTAACACACTCTGTAATGAATTCCACCATGACCCCCATCCACCTACCATTATTTCATTCACTACTGTCCTAGGAGCTCCATTCATAAAATTCAACAGACAAAGAAATCAGTGAATGAACCAGAGAGCCCCATTAAGTTGATCTGATCACCTGAAGATCATCCTCTGGCAGGAGTAGCCATGCCTTTCCATGTGCAGCTTGCCCCTCAATATTCTACTAACTGGCCCTCTCAACCTTTTAAATATTGCTTTAATAAAATAAAATATTCAAAGAAAAAGAAGTTATTCTTGTTCTTTCATTACTAGAACCTTCTTTTTCTCATGTTTACTACAAATGTGCTCACAAATAGAATCCGTAAAACAGCAGAGGGTGAGCCCCCACTCCCCCCCCGCACCCCACAACTCCAATCACAGTTGCTACCAACACTCAAGGCTAAAGTCAGCCCTAAGAACCCAGGGACACATTCTCCCAAGATACATGGCAGGGTTCAGTTTTATTGTGAATGCTAAGAATTCCAAGGTACATTAGGATTTGTATGCCATAGTCCCTAGACATACAATGCAACCATTTCCTCTAGCATCTTGATCCCTCTGCCATTAGGCAGTATGGGCATACACCAAACCCATAACTCCTATCCTGACCTTTGTCATTGATTGTCATTTCTTAGACTACAAACAAATAAACAAAAAAGAAACCCATTGCTACTCTTCTTTAACAGTCTGAAAAGCCTGTGATGAAATTCCTGGAAGGTGAGTGTGTGTGTGTGTGTGTGTGTGTGTGTGTGTGTGTGTGTGCGCACGCGTGTATGTGGGTAGTTGGTATGACTTTGATTATACACAATAGATCCTGAAAGTCAAGAATACCAGAGGCACAAGGGATTGTCCTGAGTGTCTACCCAGGTGCCAGTGGTTCACACCTGTAATCCTAGTTACTCAGGAGTCTGAGATCTGAGGACCATGGTTCAAAGCCAGCCCAAGTAGGAAAGTCCATGAGACTCTTATCTCCAATTAACTACCTCAAAAAAAAGCCAGAAATAGAGGCTGTACCTCAAGTGATAGAGTCCTAGACTTGAACAAAATAGCTCAGGGACAACGGGCAGGCTCTGAGTTCAAACCTCAGGACTAGCACACACACACACACACACACACACACACACACACACATGAAAATGCAGCATTTCCAACACAACACAGTTTCCATAGACATCAGCAGTGGGCAAACTATTCTCCACTGATCATTGTTGATTAAAGTTATTCTATTTTTATCTTTAAGAAATAAGTTGAGAAACTATATCTGACAACAACAACGATCCTTGGGGACAAGTTAGGGAAACTGTGTGTGTGTGTGTGCGCGTGCATGAGTGCGTGCGTGCGTGTGTGTGTGTGTGTGCGCACGCATGTGTGTGTGTGTGTGTGGTTACTAGCTGGAAACTGTATGGTCCAAAAATAGGCTTCTAAACATTGAAGAGGCAGAGAACCTGGTAATTGCTCCGTCTAGAAAGCTGAAGACCTCAGAAGAAGGGAACCAGTTTGGGGCGGAAGCCTTGGAGCTTCCTGAGAAGTCACTGGGGATGAATGTGCATTTGAAGGCTAAAGAAGCTGGAGTCTGATTCCACCAGCAATGATAGTAGCAAAAAACTCACTCACTCAGGTAAAATGGAGTTTGTACATACAGGCTGGCTTTCTCCTTCTCTTCCACTTTTATTCTAAGCCTCTAGCATATTGGATGGCATCCTCCACTTGCAAGGTGGTCTTTCTCCTTCATTTGTTCTCATACACATCCATCATCTCTGGAAACACCTGCGCAGACATACCCACAACTATACCTTAAAAATTTCTTAGTCATCTCTCAATTTAGTCAAGGCGACAACCCAGATCATAGCCTGGGCAGAGAAATATTTTTAAAAAATTCTGTAATCAGTATCTCAATCTCCTCCCAAAAAAGAATACATAAATAAAATGTCTCCAATGGGGATTCATAAAATACACATGTATATACATAACTTAGGGACCCTCATAAATGAGCTTGAAGACTAGTGAACTGTGTATTTGTTCCTCCTGTTTTCCAGTGCAATCAACTCTTAGCAGAAGTTTCTTGAGCTCTTTCTTATACACTGGCAAAAAGCATGAATCCCAGTGCTCAGCCAATGTTGGAATGGATCAGAGCATTTAATAGATACATCTGATAAGTGATATCAGAAGCTAGTATCTCTTTGTCTCTTAGTTACTTTTCTGGATCGAAAACCCATTTTTGTGGCTGTACACTGCAGAGCCCAACAATGCAAAACGTGCCTGCAAAGTGAAATAAAATGAGGTTTATTCAGGGACTTCTAAGCCCAATTTTCTATAATGAAGCTCTCATTTCTGCCTCTCTCTGGCCTCAGTGCTGACTTGGGAACATCAGCGCCAAAGCTGTGCTTTCTCTTTGCACTTAGTGCTAGCATTACTTACAGCCGTGTTCCCCTCAAGTCTGACACTTGTGGGCTTTCTGCGTTTCCCAGTGAATGGCTTAAAGAAAGAACATTTTGCAAATTACTACTCTGTAGGTCACAATTGTCAATTCGTTCTTAAAAACAACTGCAGTACCCCATTTTGAAAATGACTATTGTTATATAGCACTGTAAGGAAAAGACCAACATTATTGAATCCAGGCATCAAGAGCAATTTAGACCCATTTCATACCTGCCATATTTATCCCAGCTTCTTGGAGGAAATATGGTAGGTGAGTATTTAATATCCATCATGATGAGGAGTGTCAAGCTGGCTAGACATTCTTAATGGATCTGTTTCCAGAGTCCTAAGAATGAATGGAGAACCTCATTTCAATCGCAATGCCTGTCTTTGACACACATTAGAAAGGATCTGTCACAAAACTGGGCACAATTGGCACCATATGTAAATACATATGGCTATTCTGCATCATGGAGTGGGCTGGGGTGATGTCCCTTGTTTTCGATGGAGCAGAGGGCATATGTAATTATCCTGATGATGCACTTAAAGAATAGAATGTCCAATGCAACAGACTATGGGAAAGACATGAGCAGTGTGCAAAATACCCTCCACTGGGTACAGACAGTCCTGGCACGGATGCCCCCACAAGAGTCACAGAAGACTAAAATTCGACTCCCCCAATCTTTTTTTATCTAAGAAGAGAAAGCATGCTTGATAGCAAAACCCTTGGAGATATGCAAAGGAAACCCTAATACTGATGTAGTGTTAGGGAGGAGAACACTAGGCTATTGGTAGTCATGGAAAGTCAGCTGGTGGCTGGCTTGTATCTGATGGCCTTACTTCATTGCCTGGCAATTGTAACTGGGGTGTTTGAGTACCTCATCACGGGCTTACCACAAGCTGGTCCTGGAGTGGTTATGACATGAGGCATACTGGCTATCAAGGCTCTGCTCACCCACATTTGCTGCTGTTTCATTGGCCAAGGCAAAGCCACCAGGCTGGCCCAAAAGCAATGCCAGGAATGACTGCAAGGACATGGAGACCATTCATTTCCCACAGGCTGTGTGCTGTTCCCATTTTCCACTAAAAAGGAAGCCCCTTTGGAACTGCTTCTCTCCTTAGCTCCCAACACTTGGCTTGCTGTCAAGCTGATGAGGACAGGCAGAAACTTCTGCAAGGAACCAGAAAAAATCTCTCAGGAATGACCATTTCCTGAGTCCTCTGTCACAGCATCTGGGTAAGTATTAGGACTGAGAAGAATCACCTCCATGGTATTTGCCCAGGTATTTGCCTCTTGTAGCCTGAGACAAAACTTGCTGAAAATCTCATGTCTGAAAAGCATCTTCCTCTGCCTCTGAGTAATAATAGCTCTACCACTGAGCTTCTGTCTCCCACATTCAATAGCAATTATTCCACACACAAGCCTTGCATAACAGCCATTGGGAAGCCATTCTATGGATGGGTAGACTGAGGTTCAAATGACAGCAGCCTGCCCAAAGCCACAAAGCTAATGATGCCAAAACATAGCCTATGTTCTGGAAGACACACCCTAGCCTGTGAAAGGCTACTCTAAGTGATCATTTCCATGCAAGCTCCAAAAATGTTAGATGCTCCATCCCTTGGCCCACCTTGCATCAATGCAAGACTGATGTCTGTGACAACAGGGCACTTAAAATCTAGGGACACAAGAGGTTTTATCTTTGTCACTGTTGTTTTTAATGTACTTATAATGTACTATGTGATTTGTTTGTTTCTTTTGTATGTTCTCCCCCCATGGTGTAACCCCTGTTTTCACTGTATTTGATTCTGGTGCCTTTCATCTTGTATATACATTTTTCTAATTTGGGGAGGGGAAGGGAAATAACAAAATGTTGAAAAAAGGATTGAAAACAAACTTTACAACTTTAGGGGCAGAGGGAGGGAGGAGTTGGGGAGGTGGGGAAGGAAAGGATGTTAGGGGAAAAAGCAAAGGAGGGGGTAACAATGCTCAACAGGAAATGTACTCACTACCTTACTCATGTAACTATAGCCGCTCTGTACAGTACCTTTATAATAAAAATAGATACATTTATTTAAAAAATGTTGCCTTTAGTCAGACACTTGTGACTGGCCTGTTATTCTAGCTACTCAGGAAGCAGAAATCTGAGGGTCACAGTTCTAAGCCAGCTTTGGAAGACAAATTCTGAAAGACTCTTATTTCCAATGAACTTTTAAAAAAGCAAAGGTAGAGAAGTGGTTCAAGAGGCAGAGCACTAGCTTAAGAAGAAAGAAGAACCAGAAAGGCCCTGAGTTCAAGTCCCAGTACTGGAACTAAAAGAAAAAAAATCTTGGCTTTGGAGTAAGACTGTTATAGCTCTGAATCTTGCCTCTGTCAGGTCTCTTCTTGATGACCTTTTGCAGTTTTATCATCTGTAAAATGGGGAGCCCGAAGTTTATATAAGTAAGATGACAAAAAGTGTTTAAATATGGTACTCATTGAGAATTAGTCTACAAACGTTAATGATTATGATCATTATAGCCAAGGTCACATTCTATTTATCCAAGGCAGATGAACAGTGTCTCATCCCAGGACATATCTGAGCACAGAAAAATCAATAGCAAAGAACTGGTGCAGAGCAGCAATGTGTATGGAGATGCTGGCAATAGCTCCTGCTGCAGCAAGGTGCTGCCTACAGCATGGCCCTGCCTGTCCATTCCAACAACCATCATGACAGGCCCCTACAGACCCATAAATACGATCCTCTAAGCTGTGGGTTTGACCTGGGAGTTGGAAATGTTGCTGGAAGGCAAAGATGGTCAAAGGAGATATGAGGAGGTGTACTCTAAGGCTTCTGAAGTTCAGAGCCAACTCCAGTTGGAATCTGGACCTTAAGCCTGAGGAATAGATCATCTCTTGGGCAGAGATCTTTTCCAAGGAAAAAGGACCTCAGAGAAAAGACTATCATTCACCTGACCCAATCCCTGTATTGGTTTAAGACTAGAAACAAGCTAGAATCACACAGGATTCTTGAATAGAATCCCAAGGGACTGGACAGCCTTTGACTTTTGCCTGGCATAGGTCTAGAATGTCCCAGAAGGCTTTCTGCTCATTGTTAGGGCTTGGGTGTAAAGACCTACAAAGAACTGGGCTCAGAACAGGAAAGCCAGCAAGGAAATAGGGCCTGGGACATATGACTCTCCTCTGAGAAGTTTCACAGAACTGTGAACCTGTGCAGGTGGGGTCCATGTAGCTCAGCTGAGCGAAACCAATGCCTTTCCTTTCTTCCTCCATGTGAAGAAGTTCAGATCCTCTGCAGCAAAAGCTATCTGTACAAGAGGGTAGTGTGTGTGTGTGTGTGTGTGTGTGTGTGTGTGTATGTGTGTGTGTAAATGAATAAATAAATAAACAAGCTTCAATATGGCAGCTTCAAAAATGTATCTTCCCCTTTAGCCACTCTGACTCTCCTTTGTCCCTCCCTCTGTACTTCAATTTCCACTAATCCTACTTAATTAATGATCCTTTCTGGATGCTTTAGCCCTGAGGACATGATTCTAGATGCTACCCTGTCTCTCTGTTAAAATCCTGGTGGCTGGAAGACACTAAGGTATGGTGTCTCACTGGGCTCCACCTCCCCAGGCAAACAGCTTCTTGCCAGGACGGGTCTGTCACTGTCCATTGATTCTGCTTTCTTTCCAGGCAGAATCCTCTCAGTGGTGCTTTGGCTAGGCCCCATCTTCTGCATCCTTCCCCTTGGTCATTTGATTGACGACTCCGCTATGTTTGCTAAGAAATGGAGTTTGCCAAAGAATGCAAAACCATAGGAAAGACCTTCACCCTTCCTGTTTCTCTCAGGATGTGTGGAGAAAAAATAGACTTGGTTGAGCTTCTCCGGCTGCAGCAGATGCTAATGATAAATGACTATCAGAGACAGGAGCGCTTGAATGTCATTCAGACACTGTCTCCAGGAGAAAAAGAAATCAGGGCAACCTTTCCAGACAGACAGCCCTCACAAATGCAAAGGGGCCAGCCTTGCCTCTTTTATGAATGGGGCTGGATTTGGAGACATGCAGAGCTGGGGTCCAAGATCATGGGGTATGGCCTTTTGTATTCCATTCCCCAGCTCCAAGCCTAATTTCTTTGTCAACAAAATAGAGATTTAAAAAAAAAAAACTCCATTCCCCCAAGGATCTGAGGTAGATTAAAGAAGATAACCTAGATAAAGTGTCTGTCCTGCAGTCAGTGCCCAATAGCGTTTCCTCCCCCCTTTTGACACTCCCTACCCTGATCCCATGACCATGAAAACAAATCCTTCCTTTTTCCCCCTGATAGGTGCCATGGAGCTCAAATTTTAAGCAGCATTTCCAGCCCATGCCAGCCACTATTTCACTGCTCAAGCTATTCATCTGGCTCAACACAGATTACCCATCCATCCCTTCTCCTTTCCAATATTTAGCATAGTGTTCCTCTCCCATGCAGGCCATTAATATAGTGCCCCACAAGGGCATCTTCCCTCCCTTAGCCCTCCCAAGCCACAAACTGAAAAGAACTATTGCTTTCTTCACTTTTCATGACCACCTCTGGATGTACAAGTCACTTAGCAACGGGAGAAATAATGAATTCTTCCCTTTTCTGCAGAGGTTACCCACTATAGGCCATTAAAAAGATACTCATTTTTAAAATACACTTGACAGCCTAGAAGATATATTTGAGATATCAGAAAACCGAGCCCATTATGTGACATTTAGAATATATAGCAGGGTGATATACTTCTAAAATGTGCAATATACCTTATGAATTTATATCACATAGATGGCACTTCATTATTTGTATTATTTTCCCACTGTGGATTCAAAGTTTCTAGATGATTTCCCTGTTTGAGCTTCCCCTTATTACTTAGGTCCCTGGCCAACATATCAAGGAAAAAAATAAAAAGACATAAATGCAGAGTTCAAGGTTGTTGATTTTACATTCCCAAAAAAGCAAAGGGCTTTGATGTGACAAGCATGCTTACACACATTCTCAATCTCTCTCACTCTGTCTTCTTCTCTGTCTCTATCTCTGTCTCTCTCTATCTCCGTGTCATACACACACCATTGTTAAAAGGGGCAGGTGGGAGATTATCTCCCTATTTCAAAGTTGAAAGTAAGAAGTCGGGAGCAATGGAGCCTCCACTTATAGTCAGGCAGCCAAGGGAAGCAGTATGCTATCACAAGTAGACTACAGCCCCAGCCTGTGCTTCTGCATGCATCACCTCACAGCCTTCAAGGATGCACTTGAGGTCTGAAGGCCACTGTCTTGGGCAGGTGGTAATAGTGGAAGAAGACTCAAGTTTCTGTAGAAGAGGACATGAAGGACCTTCATTCCAGAGTGCCATGCCACCTCCACACAAAGCAGGTGGGAGCTTTCCTCACCTGACTTCAGTTCTCCTGTTTTACCTCCTCTCATTGTGCACATCCCTTGTGCACAGATCAGCTTTGCTAGTTGGAGAAATGCTCTCCCAAGCTCAGCAACTAAGCCTTCTCCAGGATCCTATCTGCCTCTGCAAGGTTTTGTCTCCTCTCTTCCTCTGTGGGATCTGCCTGCCATCCTCACTCTTCCTCTAGGTCTTTACTAAACCCAACATCTACCTGACTGAGGTGGCATTCCATCCTGATCCTGCTGGCAGCACTTAACCTTCACAGGTCATAACCCAGAACTCCCGTTTACCAATCCAAAGACCAAGTTATTCTGGTCTTTGCTCAAGGCTCGCATTCTCTCACTTGAGCCACAGCTCCACTTCCTGCTTTTTGGGGATTCATTAAAGATAAGAATCTTACAGATGTGCCTGCCCAGGCTGGTTTCAAACTGCAGTCCTCAGATCTCAACCTCCTAAGTATCTAGGATTACAAGCATGAGACACCAGTACCCAGCAAGTTTCTCTGTTTTGTCTCAATGGTGCAGAGACATTCTCCCACAAATGCCCAAAGAATAGAGATTTTTGAGACCATTCTTTTCTGTGTGGTGTATTTTACCTCAGCTTCTTCCTTTGTTGCAGCAGAAAGTCTCCTATCATAATGCAGGTACTAGAAGTCAAGACTAATGGAAACTGAGAGGCAGAAGAGCTACAATGAAGTGAGCACACCTTTCGGACCACCTACAGTGATCCTTCTGCCCAGTGGATAGTCAGAGGGGGTGGCCTGATGATAACAAACTCAAACACCAGGCTCAAAGCCAAGCCTAGAGCTCACCTCCAGTACTCCATTTTGGCTTTCTGTCTATTCAACCCACTTCAACCTCTTCTTTCCCATACGAACCTGTGTTGTTGGGGTTCCAGGATGCTACTGGGGCTCCCTGGGTAACTGAGTTGGAACAAATGAGCTGCTCTGTAGTTCAGCTAAAATGGATAGAAAGAGTATCAGGGGACATTATGGCACAGAAAGTAAATTTGCAGTGGGTTTCCTAAGACTTGGTACCACAGAGATGGGTCTCACGTATTTCTGGTTGGATAGAATCAGACTTGATAGCTTAAATTCTCCGTAAGAATGTAATCTCTATAACTTCAGTTATTAACACGAAGCTTTAGACAGGATACAGTCACTTTCCTCATATCTTTTTTCTTCCTGCTTGTTTGAGTTCCTAAGTTACTCCTTAACTTAGTCAGCCAATACATGGTCACTTCCACTTTCATGCTTCCATTGGTCTTCTCATTAGATTTGGCTAGATTGTGCTTTCTTTTAGAAGCAAACCCTGTAAATCCAGAGCTCAGCCTTGGGTCAAAGTCCCTCATTTTCCCCAGCCCTTGGCTCCTGTAGCACTGAAGGTTCAGTAGCACAAAGCCTCTCATGCTGATTCCTCTCCAGCAGCAGGACTGAGTCCATGCCCTTCAAATTCAATGACTATATAACTTACTGAAAACCCCAATACTAAGCCATGCACTAGTGGCTCACACCTATAATCCTAGCTACTCAGGTGGCTGAGATCTAAGGATGGCAGTTCAAATCCAGTCTATTCAGGAAAGTCCATGAGACTCTCATCTCCAATTAACCCCTGCTTCTCCCCCCAAAAGTAACCAGAAGTGATACTCGCTGTAGCACTAGCCTTGAGCAAAAAAGCTCAGGGACAGCGCCCAGGCCCTCAGTTCAAGAAGCCCCATGACTGATTTTAAAAGAAGTTGGATTACCCCCACAACACACACACACACACACACACACACACACACACACACACACACACACACACACACATACTTTCATGTCCTACAAATACAGTATCTTTAAAGCCAACATATCAATTCCAACTCTCATATCTGAGACACATATACCTGTGTGGCCAAAGCCAAAGCTAGAAAAATGTGGAGATCATCACCATCCCCAGGACGCACTGCTGGCTGCAGAGTTTACAGCTGTAACAGGGATCCCAGGCTTCAGGCTACCAGGTACTAACCTTCTACTTTGTTTCCTGCCAACAAAGAGGTGGCAGCAGTTTTCACACCAGGCAGTACACCAGAGACTTCAGATGTTCAAATCAAATAAGGCTCCACTTTTGCTCACAAACTGATTCAACTGTCATTTCTGCTGGTTTCAAACATTCACAAACTTCCAGGGGTAACACTGATCAAGATGCACTGTACACATAAATTGACATGTTGAAATTGAAACCCCTTTGTGCAATCATTTGAAGATAAGTAAAAAAGAAATGATTGCTCATTATAGGTTCATGCCTATAATCCTAGTTACTCAGGAGACTGAGATCTGAGGATCACAGTTCAAAGCCAACCCTGGGCAGGAAAGCCTGTGAGACTCTTATCTCCAATTAACCACTACAAAGCTGGAAAGTGGAACTGTTGCTCAAGTGGTAGAGCACTAGCCTTGAGCAAAGAAAAGCTCAAGAGAGTCGCCCAGACCCTAAGTTCAAACCCCAGGACTAGCCAAATTTTTTTTAAAAAGCAGAAAAGAAAGAAAATATTTTTTAAAGAAAGTAAAGAACTTCACAATCTTCCCAATACAACATTGAGTCCAAATCTGAAGCTGGACACTTCCTAAAGATCTTCATCAATACTAAAAATAATGACCATGATAGAGTGATCTAATCAGCACAAAATTCTCATTATTTAGGCATTGAGAAATAGATTGCAAAAGACTCTAAACTGACAGATGTCAGACCACTTATTATCATTGGCTAGGAGCTAGGTCACAGCAGTGAACAATATAGATAAATACTGCCCTCATGGGGCTTACACTCCAGTCTTAATACCAGGCTGCTCAAGTTGGGCCCAAAGAAAGGAGGGTGGCAGGTGCCAAGGGTAGCATTCTGCTAAGCCCCCAGGAGAGGTAAAGACACATTTGGGCCACTGGCAGCAGCTGGTCAGACAGGAACCTGAGCAACCTGAGTTCCTTGGTATAAGAACCACCCGGGCACATGAAGACTCTTAACTCACAGGGCTCACTCTGCCTGGCACCCATCTCAGCACTTGAAAGGGCTTCAAGTCTCAAAGGATTTCTTGCTGCTTTGTCCTTAAAGTACACTCTGCTTCCATTGCTGTTTACAAAGGACAGAAAGTAAAGCTAAATGCCCCAAACTGGCACTCCAAAAGCTTTTAGATTTCAGCACTACACACTTGATAGAGCCTCAGGAAAATACAGACTTGGTTTTTAAGAAAAGCCACTCATCTGATGCTTCAGGAAGAAATTCTGTGCTGGCTCAGGGAGTCCCACCCTGCAGCCAAAAGAAGAGGAAGGACACAGGGATACGAAGCACTGTGAGGCAGTTCTCAGGTTCCCTGGGGAATAGGTGTGATTGTCCCACTGGGACGCTTACCCACAGTGCTATGCATTCAGAACTGAACCCCAGCGACAACAGAAGAGAAACAGTCCCACACGCTTCCAGCTGTGGCACAATGCCAGCCCCAAACGCCACGTGCAACGTCCAGAGGCATTATTTCTTGACAAAAAAGTTAGCATCACACTTGAGCTCAAAAATCAGGATCCTTACTGGGGAGATCCTGTATTCATTATGAGAAAAGCAGCCAAGGTTTTTGTTAGCAGCATCTCATAAAAAGCCAGAGAAGTGTCAGCTCACAGCCACATGAGACCCACCGCAAGAACAGAAGCGAGACGTACAAAAAGTCAAGTGTGGACCCATAACCTGTGAAGCACAAAGCTGCAAACCCCTCAGGAGTTCCAGAGAGGCTGTCAGCAAAAGGGAAATATGTAGAGTTATCCTTCTCTAGGCAGTTCACATCCCACAACACACTTCCTGCCTTGGACAGTTCCCTGACCATAAGTACTGGGGAGAACATACCTCTAACACCCTGCTTCCTAAATGGCCTTTGGGGAAAGAATTCAGCAGAACATTGATGTATCTCAAGCATCATTATCAGCGACTACATCTATGTTAACACAAGACCTATAGCTAATTATGGTCAATCCTAGTAGACCAGTGTTGCACAAAAAGTTCAAGACCTTATCTGAAAATTAACCTAAAAGAGCTGAAGACATGGCTTAAGTAAAACTGTCCTTGCCCTGTAAGCACAAGACCTTGATTTCAAACCCCAGTACAGAAAGAAAGATGGAAAGAAAGGAGAAAGAAAGAAAGAAAGAAAGAAAGAAAGAAAGAAAGAAAGAAAGAAAGAAAGAAAGAAAGAAAGAAAGAAAGAAAGAAAGAAAGAAAGAAAGAGGAGGGATGAGGGAGGGAGGAAGGGAAAGAGGGAGTGAAGGAGGGAAAGGAAAGGAAAGGAAGGACAAAAAAAGGAAGAGAGAGAAAGGGAAAGAGGAAAGAAGGAAGGAGAGAGAGGAAGGGAGGGAAGGAGGGGGAAAAGAAGAAAGGGGTAGGAAGGGAGTTGCATTAGGATAGAAAAATGCATGGTCTTTTGTCTCTGTCAAAACTGCATTCCCCAGTGAGCAGATACTTCTTAAATAAATGAGTCTGAATTTTATTCACTTGCCATCAACACTGCATTTATGATTTGACCTTTTGAAAAGGCCATCAGTCCCTCCTGGAATCTTTTCAGAACAAGGAAGATATCAGAGTTTCTATCAGGGGAGGAGTAAGCAGAGGAGCTATAACAGGTGCAAGTTTTGGTCCTTCTCAGTTTTCCCTCTAAGTGATTCCTCGCGTGTTTGATGTGAAGTAGGAGTGGAGCAGTGTCTTCCCTGGGTGTCCCGGCAGCTTTGATCACACATCACCAGCAGAATTCATTATCCTCATCATTGAAACCTCCTATGTGGCAAACCTCAATTAGCACCATTCATTTCTACCTGATAGCCAAGCCAGGCATTCTGGATTGCTTCTTAGATTCTCCCTCTCTCCTGTACAGCAAATATTTAATCTTTTCCAACTGTCTCTTCTCTATCCTCATACTTAATGATTGTTCAGGGAGTCATTAGATCCTTACAAAACTCTTTCTGTGATCCCATGTTCAGGTTCCCCTTCTCCAGGAATGCACCTCCACAGCACTACCATTGGAACCCAACGTTAACCACTCCCCCACAATCTTTTGCAGACCCCCATGCTACAAGACTAAGTCCTCACTCTAGTTCTGTTCACAAGACTGTGAATAGAGTAGATCTGGCCACAACTCCCCTTTTCAGCCTCATCTCTTGATAATCCCACCCTTTGATCTCATCATTTGCCCAACATACCAGCTTTCCAATGTACCACTTCCATTTGGATGCATACATACCTGGAAGTAGAATTGTTAACTCAGATGATAGTCAAATTAAGCTAGTTAGTCTCTCTGAAAATACATATTACCTCTCTGCATTTAGCAATAGGCTGAATTCTTAAAGATTTAAATTCAATGCAGTCTTCTTCATTGCTATTTTTGTTGCAGTGGTTGTTGCTATTATATGCAAAATCACTGCTTGCTGTAGGCTGACCTTTGTGCTAAGTAATGTGGATTAACTCTTGTGATTAACTTAATAATCACAAGAACCTTGTGAGTTAAGCTGATGGAGGAAGGACATGTCTTAGAGATATAACCAGACTCTGGTTTATGTATCTGGATTCCAAAGCCAGTGCTCATAAATGCTCATAAATTCCTGTAAATTCCACTGGACATAAATCCAGGGAGCCTCTCATGCTGATATCTGGCATCTTTGTGGTGAGCATACACTCTCATGTCTCCACTACTGCTAAAAATCCAGTCTATAGCAAAATTAATTATTTAACTTTGGTTCCTGATTCAAAAGTCATGCTGTTCAATGATTATAGTTTTTGAAGATAAAACAGGGGAGGGAAAGAGAATGGTGGAGAGTGAATGGTATCAGAATCCAGAGTGTCTATGTGTAATGGTGGCATAAGAAAAGTCATCAAAAGCTGTGGAATAATAAAAGTATAAGGGGACAAAGAAAGAGGGAAAGGTTGAGCTGACTATTGTGAATAGATGCACATGTGAAATGCCATGCTGAAACTCCTTTGTACAATTAACATATATTCAAGAAATGAAAAATGAGCAATACGAAAGTAAAACAAGATCATTGTGTAGGTGGGAATCAGTGGGAGAGGAAATGATCAATGGAAAAGGTGAATAAGGATGAATATGGCTGAAGTGGTTTATACTCATGAATGGAAATAGAACATTGAAACCTGTCCAAATTGTTTTAAGAAGGGAAGGTGATAGAACAGAAAGATGGAGGAGCTGGATTTGATTGGAGCTCATTACTTGCATGTATGTAAATGTCACAAGGAAGTCCCTTTGCATAACTAATATATGCAAATTTAAATAAATCCTTTAAAAAGAAATCTATTTAAACACACACATTTATAGAATGATGGGGAAAAAATTGAGCCATCCACTGGCTAGTTGATGAAACCGAATATTACTGATATTACAGTTAATTTGTAAACATTTTAATCATTTATTTAGCCATGCAATAAGCTAATATTATGAAGGCAGGCAGGATATGCTTGAGGGGACAATATGTAGGAGTGGATAAGACACAAGTGTTGTCCTTATGTGGTTAACTATTAAAAACTGACAATGGCTTCATGGAGATCATTCTAATTATTTACTTCCATGCAGGTTTGCGTCTCTCTGTGATGAAAATAGTCTATAAATTCCCTCAAACAAATAAGTGTTCATGCTTACCCTCCTACCTTGAGAGCCAAGGAAATCGGAGTCTTCATATTGACTCTGCAGCATGGGTAGTTACTGGCATGAATGATGAGGTTATACTACGAAGGTCATTTCCAAAGGCAGAGGGTAGTGCTGTCTTTCCTCCTGACAGTGTCACTGAAGGCTATCGATCCCATTACCACCAGAATTATGGATGGGTCCCCAGAGACAACTGAAGCCAGTTGCTGGAGTCAGATACATTGTCTCATAGTAGCTTCCTTGTTCCTCCTCTGCTTCCTTCCACCAGCGTTTGGCTTCTATTGGGTTTCAGTGTCATAGCTCACTGCCTTTGGGAGCTGATCTGACTGCATCTAGACTCCTAAAGGCCCTTAGGGACAATGGCTGAATTCCTGTGTTCTTTTTTACTCCTGTAAGCGAGGCCTGAAGGTCCACCCAGGCCCACTGACCCTCACCATATAACCAGGAAGAGATCTGGCCTTCCCCTTTAGCATATTACTGCTGGCCCCATTCCTGGGGCTTGGGTTATCAATCATTGGGATGAGACCAATATGAAGCTGGATATGTTTTCCTTACTGTGAGAAAATGGCAGAGACTACATGTCTTAGAAGAAAAGATTCTCTGCACATCTGGCCCCTCTCTCACAGCCCCTCCCGTAGGCAGATAGCGAGAGTTTGCTTTTCTGCATATTTAGGCAACTTGACATTCCTCTCACAGTGAGGAGCCAGGCTTTGGCTGAGTTCAAGCCTCTATGGGCCACAGTCAAGGATGGCCATCCTCAGGAACAAGGTAGGCTTCTCTAATGTTGAAGGAGATAAAGGAGAACAGCCATGAGCAGACTGGTTATAGCCAGGGAGCGAGACCATCCATCCTCTCATCAGACTGTGAAAAGCCAGACATTCAGAGTACACTTCCCTCCCAAAACAAAACCCCCTCATGGGTGTAGAGAGCAGTAGCCAACAGCACCCAAATCAGAAAGAGGAATCCCATCCTCCTGGATGAACTATAAAGAGCACTTGCCTGCTGACACTAATCCTAATCTCCATCTCAGAGAGAGGAGCAGCAGCAGTTCAGATACACCAGAAATGCTGACATGTTCTGAGGAGGGTGAGGCAGAGAACTAGCTGCATAGCCAAGAGGTAGAGGCTCAAGAATTATAGACTTGTTCCTCCAACTGCCAGAAGAACTACCCAAATGTCCTTGTTTGTCGACTTCTTCAAGGGCTCGACAGGTGAAGAAAGGCTCCTTCCCAGGACAGCCCACACCTAATAATAAATGCACATGGTGACTTGAGAAGATATTTCTGTCTTCCCTACTGGGCACAGCTCTGAAGATTTGATCCATCCTCACAGCTCCCTGTGGAATCATTTAAGGATTCCACTGAGACCACATCATTCATCCTTCCTTGCCATATTCCCCTTTCCTTCCCTCCTCAACTTCCCTTCCCTGCTCTTTCAAACATATCTTCCCCTTCCTGACCTCCTCTTTCCTTTCAATTTCCTCTTCCCTTTCTATCATTTTCTTTCCCTTCCCTTCCTTTCCCTTCTCTCCTCTTTCCTTCTGTTCCCTCCCTTCCTTTCCCATTCACTTTTCCTCTCTTTTTTTTTGTAAGAGTATCCACAGATCAGGCAGAGTTGATTTGGGCATAGGTAGGAAGGAAGAAGCTTATTACATGCACAAATCTTAAGTACGGAGTACCTGGGAGTTCTAGGCTTTTTTCTAAGGGCAGTTATCAGAGTAGGGGAAGAGCAGAGGTCTGAGCCTTTACTGGGTTTCCATAGAAGTTGGGGTAGAGTGAAGAATTCAGGGTACCATGCTAGAATAATGCCACTGGATTTGGACTAGCTGGCAGTCTTTTGTTTCTTGGTACCAGGCCCTGAAGAATGCAGTTTGGCTTGTAAGTAAGTTAGAAAAGGTGTTTGAGTCTATATAATCTTGGTGTTGATAGGTCTGCAATGAAAAGAATGCTCAGGGGTAAGTTGCTATTAATCTTTAGGAGTTAGCTAAGCCCAGTGGAAGACTGTCTTTCTACAGTCTATGAGGCTCCCTAATGCCAGTGGATCAATAATAGAACAAATTAAGAAAATGTAGCTATTAGTAAATATTAAATACACAAAATACAGAATCTAAAAGTACATTTTTATTGTGATCACAAAGCACTCTCTAATCATCTGGGTTTAGTATTCCCATTCTTCATTCCTCATGTGCCAGCATCTGTGATAGATAGATGACAGAGAAGGTAAGATACAACTGTCACTTTCCAGAAGCTCCAGGGAGATCCTAATTTGTACCTGCTTGATACCATAAAGATATTAAAATCAGAGTTTTGGAGTGAGAGAGACCTAGTCTCAAATATCACCTCTGCATGTACAAGTTGTGTAGTTTTGGGAGATTCACTTGACCTTTCTATGCTTCAATTTCTCCACTGTAGACTGTCAATAAAAACACCAGCTAACTGGTTGTCATAGAGATCAAATGAGATGCAGTTGTAGAAAGACTATGACATATTTGGTCCAATAAATAGTGCTACACATCCAAAAAGGCAAAGTATTCTTAATAAAATAAATAAATAAATATGATAGGCAAGAAAAGAACAATTCTAGCCAGCTGGGTACCAGTGGCTCACACCTGCAATATGAAATCTTAGCTACTCAGGAGGCTGAGACTTGAAGAATTGTGATTCAAATTCAGCCTGGGTAGAAAAATCCAAACGACTCTGTCTCCAATTAACCAGTGAAAAGCTGAGCTGAATAGTGCCAGCTGTAAGAATGCCAAATAAGAGTGCAAGGATGGAGTTCAAGTCCCACTAATGACAAAACAAAACAAGAACAACAAGAAGAAAAAAACAGAGATTAAATTCAAGCTAGAGATATATGAGGTCTCCTCAGAGGCTAGGAATAAAGGGCCAACAGGGGATTGTTTAAATGACACGAAATAGAATCTAATGGTAGTACAGAAACAAGGGGAAAAATATGTACCATGGAAGCTGGACACTTGTGGCTCATGTCTATAATTTTGGTGACTCAGAGGACTGAGATCTGAGGATCATGGTTCAAAGCCAGCTCAGGCAGAGAAGTCCTTGAGACATGTGTCTCCAATTAACTACCAAAAAAACAAAAATAGAGTAATGGCTTAAGTGGTGGAGTGCTAAACTAGAGTGAAACCCTAAGGGACAGAGTCCAGGCCCTGAGTTCAAGCCCCAATATTGGCATAAAAGGAAAAAGAAAGAAAGAGGTAAAGAGAAAGAAAGAAAGAGGGAAAGAGAAAAAAAGAAAGAAGGAAAGAAAGAAAGAAAGAAAGAAAGAAAGAAAGAAAGAAAGAAAGAAAGAAAGAAAGAGAAAGAAAGAAAGAAAGAAAGAAAGAAAGAAAGAAAGAAAGAAAGAAAGAAAGAAAGAAAGAAAGAAAGAAAGAAAGAAAGAAGAAATGAAGGCGGGAGTGAGGGGAGGAAGGAGGGAAGGATAGAAGGAGGGAAGGAAAGAAAACAAATATCAGAGTACCAACCATCATAAAATCTGACAAGAATTTTCTATCCCTGATAGCCACTACTATCCCAAAGCCCCAGCTGCAAGAGACTCTACACATAAAACGAAATTACGTTAAGGGAGCGTCATCGATAATTGAAGTTGAACCACAAGTGGCAGAAGCACTCACAAACACTCAAGGCCTCCTTAAGATAAAGGAAGTGTAATCTCACAGACAACCACCTGCATGTTGGGAAGCCCTTCCCCTGGTCCTGGAACTCTGGCTTTGCCTCCTCTGCCCCTTAGCTTGGTGTCTGCCATGTTCCCTCATGAACGTAGAACAGCTTCAGCCACTTTTATATGTCATGTGCAGGAATAGAAAATTCCCAAGACAGACAAAGGTACCTGTTCCTTCCCTGAGCCACTTCTGAAAAACAAAGAGATCTCCCTGAGGGGTCTTCCACATTTCGCTGGTCAGAATGATGCCACCTTCCTATGTCAGTCACTCCTGGGAGCTAGTTACCATTAATGTATGCAATCTTTCCCCCATTCCCTTTGCGGCTATGCAGGATGTCTCAAGCAACATGAAAACAAAATTACTACTAAAAACAAACTGAAATTCACCCTTGGGGACAAGGAGATTGCCCACCTCAGCTAAAACATGAGCCTCATTCTGAAAGGAGAGATATCCAAACAAAACCAAGAACCATTCTTAAAAACAATGAACTAACCAGAGTACTAGAGGCTCACACCTGTAATCCTTGCTACTCAGGAGGCTGAGATCTCAGGATGCCAGTTCAGAGATAGCCCAAGAAGGAAAATCCAGGAAAACCCAGGCCTGGAGTTCAAGCCCTAGGATTGGCACAAACAAACAAAAAAACCCAATGAACTAGCTTAGCATTATGAAAACATAGAAAGTTAAGGGAGAACTCAGTTTACTCTTTATGTAAAACACAAAACTCTTTGTGTATAAGTTAATATGTGCACATATGTATGTCCAAGTGTGTTTGTATACATGTGTGTGCATATGCATGTATGTGTGTGTTTCCATAGTAAAGGTTGAAGTCATGTTTTGAATGTTAGGCAAAGGAGTTAAGTTCTGGAAAATTACAAAATACTCCAGTTGCTGGTGGCTCATGCCTTCAATCCTCGCTAATCTGGAGACTGAGATCTAAGAATTGAGGTTTAAAACTAGCCTAGGCATAAAGGTCTATGATATTCTTAAGTCCAATTAACCTGAAAAAAGCTACAAGTGGAAGTGTAGCCTAAGTGGCAGAACACTAACCTTCAGCAAAAAAGCCACATGAGAGTGAGAGACTCTGAGTTTAAGCCTCTGTAATGGCACAAAGAAAAAGAGAAGAAAATGAAGGAAGGAAAGGAGGGAGGGAGGGAGAGAAGGAGGGAAGGAAGGAGGGAAGAAAGAAGAGAATAATCACTAAATTACAATGAGAAGGAAACTATTTGAAGAAGTGTACTTTCCAGTAGTTGGTGTGGAAAGTTATACAGAAAGAATTAGAGGGACTGGGAAGGTGGCTCAGTGGTAGAGCGCTTGCCTTGCATGCCTGAGGCCCTGGGTTCGATTCCTCAGCACCACATAAGCAAAAAGAAAAAAGCCGGAAGTGGCGCTGTGGCTCAAGTGGTAGAGCACTAGCCTTGAGCTGAAGAGCTGAGGGACAGCGCCCAGGGCCAGAGTTCAGACCCCAGGACTGGACCCAAAAAAAAAAAAAAAAAGAATTAGAGGAACTGAGACTTGAAGCAGGGAAAGAGATGGTTGTAAAGACACCTGTAAGATGCATTGCACATGAGGAAACATGCTGGATAACAGTGCAAAACACCCCAAGAGACTCTTGGAGTAATTGAGTGGCTTTCCCTAGAACTGGAGATTAAGATAACAATAACTAACTTTACAAGGGTCAAATGATTGATAAAATTAGATAGATAGATAGATAGATAGATAGATAGATACATACATACATACATACATACATACATACATACATACATACATACATACATACATACATACATACATAACTACAGATAGACCCACATATGTAGGTAAATACTCCTTCAAACCTTACCCATATTCCTACCAGTCAGAATTATTTTTGTCCACTGTAAATGAGGAAAATGAGGTACAGTCTGATTAAGCAACTGGCTCAGGATCACAGCTAGGGAATTTGAGGGTTGAATTCAGAAGATCTGCCACTTGAACTGAACATTATGACATTGGAGATTTTGTCCTTAGAGGTGGGAGGGGAGCTAGGGAGATTCTCAGAAGCTTTTCTCTGGCAAGTGTCCCATCTCTGTGATTTTTGTTTATTCATTTATTCATTTATGTATTTATTCTTTGCAGCCCAAATCTTAAAAACAACATCCTGCTGCCTAGTGCTGCGTTTCTGGAGTGCACACAGTGTTGACTTCAGAGGGAATTTTTGAGCATGATCCTTCTTAAGGCTGAGTCTGCCCGATCAAGGAGCAAGGATGTCACAGGTGACTTCATCTTTCGTGTGGTCTAAATCCATTCCTGCCTTAGACTGCTCCACATCAGCCTCTCCCTCACTGAACAACTATTCTGTTGTTTTAGGCCTTGAGGCTTCTTTTGCTCCCCATGGGGGGAGGGGGTAGGTTCTCTTTCTTATAGGCTCTCTCTGCATCTCCAGGAGCCTGGCTGTTTCTTTCCCATGGCTTATTGCTCTGCAGAAACTACCCCCACCTCCACACCCAATCTCCATTGCCCAAGCCTCCATTTTATAGCTCCCAATTCTTCACTCCTGCTCCACCTGCGTATTTGAGCCTGGTCAAGTTGCAAATTCAAAAAACAAATAAATGATGGGTCTTTTTAGTAAGTCACTCTTCTGAGGAATTTCATTACTCATTAATAGTTAAATAAAACATGTACAATCAATTAATATAATAATATGCAAGAATGTTTATATGTAAACCCCCCTCAGAAAAGCGTATTTAGTTCTTCCTCCTCTTCTCTTCTTCTCTTCTTCTCTCCTCTCTTTGTCTCTGTGCACACCTCCATCTCATGCACGCCAGCAGTTTGCTGTCCTCCAAATAAACCCTTTTCTGCCTGAAAAAGAGGTATTTAACAAAATCAGATATTTGTTTCTTTCTAAGAACTCTTAGTAAATGAGGAAGAGAAGAGTCCCCCAATAGTGTTCTGAATCACCGTCCAGAATTATTAACCAGTACCAAGCATACGCGCTCTGGACCACATATCCATTACTCTGTGAAGGAAAATAAGCAACATTAAAGGAAGGTATCCTGGAAGTCTAAGCCAATTCACTAAAATAAGAAATCAATAAACAGTAATACCACAGAGGAAATAAAATGAGCAGCATACATAGATTACATGATTTCTGGTTTTCTACCTCAAAAACTTAAAGAAATTAAAGTATTATGGGAAAAGTTCAAAGGTCACAATTGTTTTAAAGATGTATCTTTGTGACATCTAAAGATTACCAGGTAGTCTTATCACTGAGTCATACAAATCTTAGGGCAATTGCCTTAAATACCAAATGAACTGGACAAAGATTTGGAGCTAGTGCTTGTGAATATTAACTTAAGCTGCATATGGCCTAGCAGAGTGCCACACTGTTAACGCTCTAGAGTTGCACAGTTACTTAAATTCTAGTTCCACCTCATTCACACTCTCACTGTCCTTCAGTATCCTTCAGAAAAGCTTATTTTCTTTTAATGTTATGCTTCTGTGTCTTCAAATGGAGATGCTACCAAAGATAACTAAAGAATATCACTGTAGAAACATTTTTCTACATGTTAAGTTCTTAGAATAGTGACTAGTTGATAATTGGCATAATTACTCATGAGTGTTGATCCGAGTTCTTCAGGGAATCAGAAGCAATAGGAGAGAGAGATTTATTTAGGAGGATTGGTGCATTTGACTCTGGAGGCTGGAAATCTCACCACTTGCAATCTCTAAACTAGAGAAAGTCAGGATATAATCTAATCTGAGTCTGAAGACCTTAGAACAAAGGAGGGTGATGCAGTCAATATTAATCCATGAGCAGGAAACAATGGGATACAATGTCCCAGCTTAACCCTAAACCAGGAAAAAGAAGGTAAATTCCTCCTCAATCTTTCTGATTTGGGGTTTGTTTGATGATGATGGTACTCAGGGGTTGTTAAGGTAGGAATTCTACCACTTGAGCTAAACCTCCAGTCTTTTTTGTTGTAGGTATATTTGAGGATAAAGTCTTGCTTTTTTTTGTCTTGCCTGGGCAAGCTTGGAATGCAATGTTCTTATTTATTCTTTCTACCATAGCGAGGATGACAGGCATGAGCCACTATGCTCAACTTTTTCTGCTGAAATGGAGTCTCATGAACATTTGATCTGGGCTGGCCTGGAGCCACAATCCTTCCAATCTCAATTTCTTCCCTCAGCTGGGATGACATATATGTGCCGCCATTCACAACTTTCCAACTATTAGTTGAGATGAGATCTCATTAAAAAAAACTTTGCCCAAACTGACATTGAACCACCATCCTCCAAATCTCTACTTTCTGTGTAGCTGGGATTATAGTCACATAGGTCATGCTCTGCTTTTATTTTATTCAAGATCTCAACAGATTGGGTATCACCTACCCATACTTCAGAAGACATTCTAGATTACTGATTGTGAATGCTAATTTGATCCAGAAACATTTTCAATTCAGAGACACTTTCAGAAATAATGTTTAATCTGGGCACTGTGTAGCTCAGGCATGTTGGGAGTCACTGATGGCTAGAATTGAAGATTAGAAAGAGTTTGGGGTTTTTAATTGTTGTTCTTTTGTTTGATTTTTTTTTACCATATCTCCTGCTGTTTATTTTGAATTTTGTGCCTTAGCTTATATTACCCACACAATAAAAAAAGTTTTTTATTTTATTATTTTTTTATTGTGAAAATACTGTACAGAGGGGTTACAATTACATGGGCAAGATAATGAGTACATTTCTTATCAAAATAAAAAAGTTTTAAAACATAGTAGGACATTTAAAAAATTACAGAGATCAAGTTTATTGGTAAAACAAGAGAAACAAAATGCATTCCAAAAAAAATACTACTGGCCATAAAATGAGTCATTTGTTGGGTTTTGTTTTGTTCTAGCATAAACAGTTTGATCTCAGTGTTTGCAAAATAGCAAGAAGTGGGAAGTCTCATATGCTGCTAGTTAATCACTGCAAACATTTGGTAAAACAATTACTTGAGAGTTTTGGATGAGTAACCCACATCTAGAAACCAGCCCTAAGGAATTAACTAAAGTAGGGGACAAAGATTTATGCACAAATGTTAAATCCACATGACTCAGTAATGTAGAGCTTTTAAAATACTGTGTTTGAAATATGTTTGTCTATAAAACAATATGGATATTGTGCTTTGGGATTTTTTTAATAGCAGTCATATATTTCGAAGTTTATGAAGTTTATTTATCATGATAAAAGGAATACTGGAACATTGGAAATTATGGTGTTAGGAGAGTAACCTTGTGAGATGTCATCAAAGAAAGAGTGTGGAAAGTTATATATGTTGTATTAATTTTGTATGTCTTTACTTAAGAAAAGCTTTGCTGTTTTTTCAGCACCAGATGAATTCAACCCTGCCACACATGCCCTAGATATGGCCTCCACTGTCCCTTCAAAATATACACGACATGATAGTCAACAGATCAATCTTTTTGTATATTAATAAGTTTTTTTATTGTAAAAATACCATACAGAGGGTTACAATTACATAAGCAAGGTAGTGAGTACATTTCTTATCAAGCATTGTTGCCTCCTCCTTTGTTTCCCCTAACCATCCCTGCCTTCCCATTGCCACACACCTACCCCCTGCCAAAGTTGTAAAGTTTTCTATATAATGACTTGTACATCTCATTGTTGCAATGGGTCCACCTGTATCCCTATTTAAATGATTTTTTTGCCCTTCTCCTCAAATACAGTGAAAATGGGTTATACCATAGGGGAGGAACATACAAAACAACAAAGAAATCATCTTATAAATATGTTAGAAACAATAGCAAGAAAGAAAAACCATTTGAGTCCTTATCTTGGGGTTCATTTCACCTAACATCAACTTATCTGACTGTTTCTGCTTGTCTCAGACATATACTAGTTATTGCAAATAAGGGAAACCATGGGACCTATGTTTCTTTAGTCCTGGCTTACTTCACTTAATATAATTTTTTCCAAGTCTTTCTATTTCCTAACAAATGGGGCATAGCTAGCAAGATCAATAGAAATCCCATGGATTGGGAGATCTTCACTAGCCATACAATAGACAAGGGTTTCATATCTAAAATATACCTGGAACTCAAAAGATTAAATCCCCAACAACAAATGCTCAAAGAAACAACTGCCCAATAAATAAGTGGACTAAAGACTTAAAGAGAAATTTCTCTGAAGTGGAAAGAAGGATGGCCATTAGACACATGAAGAAATGCTCAACCTCTCTAGCCATAAAAGAAATGCAAATCAAAACAACATTGAAATACCACCTCACCCCAGTTAGAATGGCTATAATCAAGAACTCTAATAACAACAGATGCTGGAGGGGATGTGGACAGAAGGGAAGCCTACTGCATTGTTGGTGGGAGTGTAAACTTGTTCAACCACTTTGAAAAGTAGTATGGAGGTTCCTCAAAAGATTCCACACAGAGCTCCCCTATGACCTAGCAATCCCACTTTGGGGCATTTACCCAAATGATCACAAACAAGACCATATTAAAGCTACCAGCACAACTATGTTTATTGCAGCATTATTCACCATAGCTAAGATATGGAACCAACCCAGATGCCCCTCAGTAGATGAATGGATCAAGAAAATGGAATTCTATGTGTCCAACAGATCAATCTTAAAACTATTTGATCAATATAGCATAAGTGGAATAGAATACTCTTTATAATTTAATGTTATAGTAGACATGTGAATGAATGACTCCTTGGACTAACATAGTATCTTCTCAAAGTTTCATCGAAGTCCTATCCCCAACAACTTCCAGTTCTGTAAGGCTGAATGACTGGAAGCTACATTTCTACGATGTCCCAGCTAGCAGGTCTGTGGAAGAATCCAGCTACTGACAGGCACTTATTTGAGATCTGGCAAACAGATGAGAAGAAGGAGCAGGCATTATTTTGTAGCTACTGACAAGCTTACAGGTGTCAGCAGATGGCAAATATGTAGATGTGCCTGCGTTCTCCAGGTTGCTTCTTCTAACAATGACTCACATTGCTGCTACAAGCTGTTGAGATCATCAGCAGCAAACCCTCTGGGATTTCGGCAGCCTTCTGAGCTCCTCAAAAGCTTCGCAGGGATCTTGACTTTCCAGATTCCCAGAAAGCCAACTACACTCTGCCTGACCCTGACTCTCCTGCCTAACTCAGCTAACCATCCTGTGGGCTCCTTGTTCCCTGTATTCCTTCCCTGTCTGATTAAAAATACCTAAAGTTGTTGCTCCGCTGACTAATTCCTGATCTGAGGCTTCTACATTCATATCTCTCTTGCCTTCACAGTTGTCTCTTTTTTCTTTGTTCTTTCCTTTTTTTCTTGTCCTGGGGGCTTAAACTCAGTACCTGGGCTCTTAGCTTTTGTGCTCAAAGCTAGTACTCTACCACTTGAGCCACAGCTCCAATTCCATTTTTTTGGCAGCTAATTGGAGATAAGAATCTCAGGGACTTTCTAGCATGAGCTGGCTTTGAACTCAGGTCCTCAGATCTCAGCCTCCTGAGTAGCTAGGATTACAGTCATGAGCTAGCAGTGCCCAGCTTCATTACATGCCTTGTGAAATAAAAAACAAAATGTTTTCAGAAATTCCATTCAAACAGATTTTTATGCTCTTATCCATGACCAATTATGAATCTAAAACTCTAGCATTCCCAATTTTTAGGTTTAAAATTCAGTGGTTCTCAATCAGGAACAATTCCTCCCATATACCCAAGAAACATTTAGTAGTGTCTAGGGCTAGTTTAGACTGTTACAATTACATAATAAAAATTGAAAATGCTGCTAAACCCTTCACAACATGTGGGGAAGCCCCCACAAAAATACAGTTATTAGCTGGGTGCTGGTGGCTCATACCTGTAATTTTACCTACTCAGGAAACTGAGATCTGAGGATCACACTTCAAAGCTAACCCAGTAAGGAAAATCCATGAGACTCTTATCTCCAATTAACCACCCAAAAAGCCAGAAATGGAGCTATGACTCAAGTAGTAGAATGCAAACCCTGAATGAACAAGCTAAAGGACAGTGCTCAGACCCTTGAGTTCAATCCCCAGGACCAGCACACATACCAAAAAGTAAATAAAGAAGAGACCACTCGTTATCTAATCTATAATGTCCTTTGTGCCAAGGTTGAGAAACTCTCTCAATTTAAATTCATCAATCTCCCAGGATCATTACTTGAAAAACTCAACTTTGACACATTTTATCTTGTATGTGATAAGGGAAGAAAAATCTTTGCAATTAAAATGTGTCCTAGTCAAGACCTGGGCACAGGTGACACATACAAGTTCTAGAAGAGAATACCTCCTTGAAAACTTTAAATCTGGTTAACAAAACAACCAGAGAGAACTGATCAGAAAACAGAGAAGAAAATGAGGCAAGGATAGAAATCATGCTTTCTGCCTATCTCTCCTTCTCTCCATCCCCCTCTTCCCTCGCCCCTTCTCTCATTCCTTTCCCCTCCTTGTCCTGCCTCCTTCTTTCTCTCCCCTCTTCTGCAAAATGATGACAGCAGTTATTATTGTGTGATCAATTATACATGTTCTCTCTTTCCCTCTTTATGCTTTTTCTACGTTTTCCAAAGTTTATATAATAGCCGTACATTACTTCTATAATTGTACCCAAAAAAATCAATAAGCATTATATTTTAAACACAGACAGAATGAAAATAAGCAACCATTTAGAGGAAATATTCTGATCACATTCCTGCAAGAATTTTACATCATCTTTGAAATCCTCCTGGGAAGTAGCGACAAACAGAAAAATTATGCAGCCCCTACCAACCTTATTGTTCTACTTTATAACTATCTTCCAACCAAGATCTATTAACATGGTTTCTGAGAGGTATCCAACCCCAAGTAGTCAGGAGTGAGTTGCGATTTCCCCTCACAGAGACAAGAAGAACCCTTAAAATCAAGAGAGAGTTTAGAGAATACAGAAGCCTTTCTAAGAGAAAGAGGGAGGCCCCTAGTACTTATATATCCCCTTAGAGCCAGACCAGGCTGTCTAGCTTGATTTTCAAGGTCCTTGTGTTTGGAATTATGTTAGCTATGAATTATGTTCATCCTCTAATAGCAACATTTTACTATGCAATAGTATTTGTGACTAAAGTCTAGCTTTTAATCTGTGAGTTTCAAGGGTGCAGCTTGTTGCTAAAATTTAAAGACCCATAAAATATTTATTTTGTTATTTTAAATATATTAATTATTTAAATACCATTGGGCTGTCCCTAGAACTAGGCCAGCTGACTAGCTGACTCTCTCTCTCTCTCTCTCTCTCTCTCTCTCTCTCTCTCTCTCTCTCTCTCTCTCTCTCTCTCTCTCTCTCTCTCTCTCTCTCTCTGCCACCCCTCCCCCTCTTCTCTTCCAGAAACTCTCTCCTGGCTCTAACAGGATATAACAGCTATAGCCCATGTTCTTGGCTATGAAATGCATCTAAAGAACCCTTATCAGTGCCACTGCTGCAACTTCTAACCCTCCTGAAAACTCATGAGGAAAGAATGCTTTGCCTGTACCAGGAGCAGGGGTGGGGAGGGAAAAGTAGCTACACAGACTCCTTCTAATTGTTGGACTTGTGTCTCCAGTCTGAGTTTACAGCAACCAAGACCCAAGATAGCCAACATGTCCTATTAAGTGTCTCCCTACAGTGTAATTCTGTGATAGGAAATGTAATGGGTTATGTACAATTCTTCCATTACCTAACAGTCTAGAAGGCCCTTTTGTTTGCTGAGAGGGATGATGGGTATGACCATCCAAAACTGCAAGATCAGAAAATGATAGGAAAATCACTCAATTTGCTCATAGGAGACAAAAAAGGGCCTAAGGAGTTGGGGAATTTAGAAGGGAAGTAAAGTAAATGCTGGAGATTGTATCTTAGGTTTCTCTGGGTTAAAGGCTTGGTCCCCAGGGTATCATTACAAAGGCAGTGAAACCCTCAAGAAATAGAGTCTGATGGAAGGAGGTGAAATCATTTGGGGTGTGTAGGGAATACTAAGATGACAGCTCCTTTTCCTTCCCTCCTTGCTTCTCAATGACCATAAGGTGAACAAAATTCCTTCACCATGCACTCACACCAACTGCATTGTGATGCCACAGGCCCAAAGTAACAGGGCTGAGTGAGCATGGACTGAGGTCATAGATCCAAAGTAAACTTTCCCTTCTCTAAATTGGTTGTCTCAGCTATTTTGTCAGTCATGAAAGCTGATTCATAGAGTGAGGCTAGTCTGGCAAAGAAAAAGAAGGTCGTGGGAATATTTTTTTAAGGGAAGAAATAGTGAATGGGACTATCTAAATCAAATGTCCTGTGATGCGTGATTTACTCTTATCTTCCATTTCCCCTGAAAAATCTTAGCTAAAAACACAGTCATCTTGCTAAAGACCAGGACCTTGTATATTGTAAGTAGTCAATAAATGTTGTTTAAATGAATGAATGGAGGGTAGATGTTTAGTGGCAGTGATTTTATCTTTAGGGCTCACAAAAAGTGCTGAGTCTTCCCTCTTTCAAGCCATTTTACTGTCTTTGTAATCATGGTTTATAAGACTGCTTAAATTCCAACACACTGACATGTTATAATTTACTTATTCATTGTAATTTAATTGTGTCTTCTGCTTTTCTATCAGAGGCGATGCTACAATGCACATCAATGGGCAATCAGCCTTTCTCTGCATACATACAAATAAATTGCTTTCCCAAAAGAGGTTGGGAAGTCTAAATTGACTGAGGCATGCGACAGTTGGGTATCACGATCTGAGCCAGATAGAAAGCTCAGAGTCATTAGATTTCACCTGGACCCTCTGTCTCAATGATGGTCTTAATAGAAGCTAGGTAAACCAGCAAATTGGTCTTTGAGAAAATCTTTCTGAAACGTATCCCCAACCAAACTCACAGCTGTGTCCTGAGAATACAGAAGATCATTATGGCATGACATTACATGAACATTTCAACAAGCTATAAATATGGAGGAAGATGACAGAAATTCTGAGTAGAACTGAGTGACAGAATGAGAAGGTCTTGACTTCTAGGCCAAGAGAGAGCCATATACAAAGACACCGATATGAAAGCAAGAAGACTGTGGTACAGGAAACACATAATGCCTATATGTACCAGGGATCTGGGACATAGAGATGGCTGGGAAAATAAGCAAGAGAGAATAATCAGATTCTTGAACACATTTCTGGGAACTGGAATAGTACAGCACAGAATATAATGAAGTGTGTTACAAGCCAAGAGCTAACTTTCACCATCAGATTTTCCTTTATATGTATAGGCCACTGCAGAGCAAAGGAAGACTGGAAGCAGAGAACCAGATAAGAGTCATCAAGGAAATGTAGTCATTATCTTGCCCATGTAATTGTAACTCCTCTGTACGGTATTTCCATAATAAAAAATTTAAAAGAAAAAGAAAAAAAAAGAGTCATCAAGGAGTCAAATGTTAAGCATAGTTTTAGTATCCTAAGCATAGTTTTAGTAACAAAAGCACCATTGAACGTGCAGATCCTTAATACCTTCAGGGAAGGTACCTTAAGCTAAATCCAGGTTAGCAAACCAACAAAGCTCAGCCACAGTCTTACAAAAGAATTTATTTTTGTGTATCATTGCCAAGGCTTGAACTCAGGGTCTTGCACATTTGTTCATGGCTGGCATTCAACCACTTAAGCCATGCCTCTAGTCCAGTATTTTGCCAATTAATCACAAATGGAGTTTCAGAGACTTTTCTGTCTGGGCTGGCTTCACACTGTGATTCTCTGGATTTCAGCCTCTTAAGTAACAAGGATTTAGATCTAAGCCACCAGTGCTCAGTACAAAATTAATTTTTCAACTTCTATAAGGCAGATAGCTCCATTTTACTTTTCAGATTTATTTTTAGAATGATCCCTCACATTTCAAAGTTCCTAGATTTCTGGCTCCTCAATATCACCTTGGATTACCCCCACCAAAGAAGGGCATCCAGAATGCCACCCCTCCAGTACTTTTACAGGTGGAGATCGAATCCACGATCCACAAACTGGTATGTCCATGACAGATTTGGTGATCAATACTATAATCTATGGGTTCAGTTAATGGAGAATAATATCAGGCTGGTTCCTTCAGAGAAACAGAACCCCAAACCAACAACAACAACAACAACACACACACACACACACACACACACACACACACACACACACACACACACACACACACAAAGGAATAAGCTCAAATGTTCATTAAAGCTGAGAAGTTCCAGTATCTATAGTCTGCAAGATGGAGACTTGGGAAAGCCAATGGTATAACTTCAGTTGGAGTTGAAAGGTCTGAGAGGCAAAAGAGAGGAAAGCATATATATGTTCCAGTCTGAACCCAACTCTGAAGCAAGAGAAGACTCATGTTCTTGCTCAATGATAGTCAGAGAACTCTGTCTCGTTCAGTGGTTTGTTCTCTTCAGACCATCAATGGCTTGAATAATGTTGTATTCCCACCCATACCAGAAAGAGAAGAAATCTGTTTTCCTTAAGTCTTACCATTGACTAACCATTCACTTCACCCAGAAACAACCTCACAGACACATCCAGAAAATCTGGCTAAATAATATGGGCATGCTATAGTCCAGTCAAATTGGTACAAAGAATTGTCTATACAGGAACTAACAGAATCCTAACTAGGATTTGAACTTAGAAATGCTAGTCTCTACAACCACGATGTTCAAAAGGTTGGCCACGTGCTATAAATGCTGCTCGTTTGAACTAAGAAGTGCTAAAAGAACAAAACATCATATTCCCAAGACTTACTATCAAACAAAACAGGTAAAATATTTCATTGCAATGGTCAATTTTAACTGAATTAATATATTTATTCGCCATCATTGAGAATATTATTCTCAAAGCTTGGGTAGATTTTAAGTCAGTTCCTCTTCTGCTAAAAGGTGAAGCCAATAGCTTGACATTTCATTTAGAATAGTTGGGCTGCCTGGGTGTGTGTATGAGAGTGTCCCTGGAGGAGATTAGCCTGTAGGTTGTTGGATGGAGTATGGAAGATCCATTCTAATGTAGGTGGGCACTATCTCATCAACTGAAGTTCCAGGTGGAGCAAAAAGGTAGAGAAATCTTGTGCCTTTCTTTTCCACAATATAAACATACTTTCTTTTTTCTTTGGGTGTCAACTCCAATCAAACACAGTCTATCATTTTTGTTTCTAACTGGATTAAATCTTAGAGCTGCCTGATGTGGGCCAGACGCCCACATTTCCCATATCACTGAACAAATAATCAGCCTACCTTTACTCTTGTTTGCTTTTCCAGGCACTGAGAAGTAACAGAATTAATTCCTTTACTGAGAAAATTTCAAATCCATTTGTAAACACTGGTTTGGTTCTTAAATGGTCCTTGAGAGGTGATATATAATTAAAAGCTGTTTAGCTTTCACTTAGGCAAGAAGTTTCCAAGAGTGATGTTGCTGGAGATACATGTTTACAGATCTTATTAAGCTCTGACTGACACCTACAAGTGTCTACCAGGCCAGGACGAACAAGTGTCCAAAGTATGAAGCTTTGTTCTAATGGGAAGACAAGCTAAGGGCTGAGGAGCTTCTCCTAAGAGAAAGAAGAAAAGAAATAAGGAAGAAAGGGAAAAGGGAGGGAAGGATGGAAGGAGGGATGGGGGGAAAGGGAGGAAGGGGAGGAAAGGGACAAGAGAGGGAGGTAAGAAGAATGGAGGGGGGAAAGAGTGAGAGAGAGAGAGAGAGAGAGAGAGAGAGAGAGAGAGAGAGAGAGAGAGAGAGAGGAGTGAAGGAAGAGGGAAGGGAAGAGAAAGGAAAGGAAGGGAAGAGAAAAACTTTCTTCTACCTCATAGGACCACTGTGAAATAATAAATAGACTGTAGCAGGTCAGCCTAAGTCCTACTACAACAGAACTTACAGAGGTCTTAAAAATCATTCCCTGGTGTTAGAATGTAGCTCAGTGGCAAAGCACAAGCCTACCAAGTGCAACATCCTGAGTTCAATTCCCAGTACCAAATCAGAAAACAAACAAACAAAATATAGTTAACATCTATCTCTGACTGACCTTACTACCTTCTTTGCCAAGAAATTGTCTCTGAGGGGCAGGCAGTGATGGAAGGGATGAATCTGACTGATCAAGATGTATTTATTATATGCACAAATGGACATGTTAAACCACAACCCCCTTGTACAACAATTTGAAGATAAATTTAAAAGAAAAAACAAAGAATACATGTTTGCAATAACAGATAAGCCAAATATTCTGATGGATCATGACAAATGTGTGTGTACCAAAATATCACAATATCCATCCCCCAAAATATATGTAATTACTCATCAATTTAAATAAGTAAATGCAAAAAAATAAGACATGATACCTCAGAAATAGACCTCACATAGGTGAGATCCTCAATTAGTGCTGGTTGAAGAACCCAGCCTGTTCTATTCCTTCTCATGATAGAAACTGGGACACAAAAATGCCCTGAGGTCACTGTGTACCTGTCCCTTGGCTTGTCACCAACAGGCATGAGATGATACTGGAAGCTGGGAGGTCATGGCCATCGGTAGGATCAGGGGCTGGCATGTGGTTACCAGGGTCCCTCTCCTGCTCTCTTTAAGATTCTGATTGGTTCTGGAGGGAAGTGGGTGGTATGTGAGAAAATTCATGCACCTGAGGTTTCCCAAGATAGCCAATCACCAAGGAAGGGCAAGGGAATAGGACTGCAAGAATTTGCAAAGGGCTTTCTGAGCCAGGCAGCCTAGTTCTGTGGTCCCATGATACTGCTTTGGTAGAAGGTTATGAAGTAAAAATAGTCCCACATCTGTACATGCACAAATCTGTTCCCTGCCCTCAGTTCACCAAACAGCTTACAAGCCTGACTTATACAATTTGTGTATCTCTCTGCCTCCAAGGTCAGTTACACAGGCATTTGTGTCGGTGAAAGAAAAGAAAGGGATAGAGACCGAGGATAAGAAGTTGAAAGTTTGTGGACCCATTCAGGGAATTTTGAGGACAGAGTCGTAAGGAGCAGTTGCAATGAAGAGGCAATGTATGAGAGAAGAAAAGAACAATTTAAAAGCATTGCCAAAGAGCGGGATGTCACTTCCCTGGGTTACAGAGGGACAAGCAAAGAACGTAAATTGGTTTGAAATTACTTTGGGTTGTATACACAGTGTTCTTTTAGCCTTGGGAATAAATCACGGACATGGTGGCTCTAAAGTCAGAAAAAAAAATAATCTAAAAGTTTCCCTCAGAGATAAGAGGACTGTCAAAGAATTCCCAAAGTCTTTCTTCCTTCTATTTCCGGGCCATTTGTGGGCACAGTGATATTCTCACTGTAGCTTACAGGTCCAGCTCCCTGCCCCTCATCCTGGTAGTTCCAAGTGGTTCTCTGTCCCTCAGAGTCCCTTTTCTAGCTTAATGTAGAAGGAGACAGAGACTTCTAGGCCTCCCATTCTATCTCCACCATCAATACGATCCAGGGGATCTATTTAAGAAATAAACATATATCTGAGTTCTAATGGCTCATGTCTGTAATCTTAGCTGCTCAGGAGGCAGAGATCTGCAGTTCAAAGCCAACCCAGGCAGATAATCTGTGAGACTCATCTCGAATGAACTACCAAAAAAATCCAAAATGGAAGTGTATCTCAAATGATAGAGTGCCAGACAAGAGTGAAAAAGCCAAATGAGAGTGTACAAGGTCCTGAGTTCAAGCCCTAGTGCCGAAAGAAAGAAAGAAAGAAAGAAAGAAAGAAAGAAAGAAAGAAAGAAAGAAAGAAAGAAAGAAAGAAAGAAAGAAAGAAAGAAAGAAAGAAAGAAAGAAAGAAAGAGAAGGAAAGGAATGGAAAGAAAGAGAGAGGGGGGAAGGAAGGGAGGGAGGGAGGGAGGGAGAAGGGAGGAAAAGAAGGAGGGAGGGAGGGAAAAAGGAGAAAAGTGGGGAAGAAGGAAAGAAAGAAGAAATGAACAAGCAAAGGGAAGGAGGAGACAGATATTTGATGCCTGTAGCCATGGTACTGATTTCACCTGTTATCTCTTAGGGTAACTCTCATTAACACACACACACACACACACACACACACACACACACACACACACACACACACACACACACTTTCCTGAATGTAGAGCTACTAACTCAGAAAAGTAGTAGTGACTCAGAACCCGCCCTGTGTCACGTGCATTTGTGGCTTCTTTGGGTCTCCCAGCCTAGGAGATGAGACGCTGTCTTTCACTGGAACACTAGATCTTTCATAGAAGAAGGTGGTGGTCACCTGTTATTCCTGTCCTGTGTCCTGGGAAGAAGGTAGACATGGGAAAGGCACCCTGGGAAAAACTGGGTTAAGTGAAGTAGGTGGTCTTTAAGAAGCAGAAATAACCAGAAGAGTAGCAATGCTTGAAAAATAACCTCCAGTTCATCATTCAAGTATCAAGCATAGTTAACCCGAGCCCCCTGCATTGCCAATTATTGTTGCCTTTTACCTCCAACATCTTGAGATAGTTCAACATCTTCGTTTCATCAACACACTATTATTATGTTTCTTGACCTCCTCAACCCCAGCATCGCTCTCTGACCTCCATAGCCAATTTCTCTTCCAGCCTTCACTTCCTTATCCATGAAATGTTTGACCTCAGAAACACAAGTCCCTGACAATCTTAATTTTCTTCCAGTTTACCAGAATGCTGTAACTCTGTTTTCCTCCAAATGCAACATAATCTCATCATTAACTCCCTGAACCGTCTTCCTCCCCTGGAATTAGAAAAGATCTGGTTTTCAACCCTATCTCCAGTACATTCAACATATGTAACTTTGCACAAATTTTACTAACCTGGGTCCTAGTTTCCTCATCTATGAAGTGACTCTAATATAAAGTCCAGCCTCCCAGAGTAGCTAAGAATATTTGGGGGGGGGGGGGTCCGGTCATGGGGCCTGAACTCTAGGCCTGGGCACTGTCCCTCAGCTCTTCAGCTCAAGGCTAGTGCTCTACTACTTAAGCCACAGCACCACTTCTGGCTTTTTCTGCTTATGTGGTGCTGAGAAATTGAACCCAGGGCCTCATGCATGCAAGGCAAGCGCTCTACCACTAAACCACCTTCCCAGCTCCCGTAGCAAGAATTTAAAACAAAATAAAACACATAAACAACTCAGATCTCTACATGTCTGGGCTATAATATGCATTCAATAAATGTACAGCGGTTTTCACTTTCCATCAAAATCCCAATTTTAAAGCAGGCTCTGGTGGCTCATACCTATAATTCTAGCTACTCAAGAGGCTGAGACCTAAGAATTTCCATTCAAATCATGCCAGGGCAGAAAATTCTAACAGATCATGTCACCAATTAACCAGCAAAAAAGACTGGACTGGAGGCAGGGTGCAAGGGGTAAAATGCCAGTTGTCAGCTAAAAAGCAAGTGAGAGTGAAAGACCCTTTGTACTCAGCACTGGTTCTCTCTGTCTCTCTGTCTCTGTCCTCTCTCTCACCCTCCCTCTCTCTTGGCTGGCTTCAAATTCCAATTCTCAGATCTAAGCCTTCTGAGTAGCTAGGATTATGCGTACGAGCCACCAGCACCATACTTTAGAAGTTGTTGATGAGAAGAAAAATAACCTAGAAAGGATATGGTAAAACTGAAGATACTTCACCTCTCTCCTCCCCATCCCAATCTTCGTTAATATTCTAATAATACATGTACTAGAATCTTGTACTGGGAAACTGAACACTAGAAGAAAGAAGATTCCATCACTGCCAATTAAACCTAAATATTCTCATTGGATTCTTGGCTCTGCTAGGTAGCCCTTATCTGTGGTTAGCTTCCCCATTCATTCTCACTAATTTCTAATCCATATTTTCCTAATTTATCTCACCTCTGGTTATTCAAGCCCTGGCCATGCCTTGCATAAATCTTTGTTTCCTGCTCCATTAAGAAATGGAGACAAGGGCTGGGAAGGTGGCTCAGTGGTAGAGCACTTGCCTTGCATGCATGAGGCCCTGGGTTCGATTCCTCAGCACCACATAAGCAAAAAGAAAAAAGCCGGAAGTGGCACTGTGGCTTAAGTGGTAGAGCACTAGCCTTGAGCTGAAGAGCTGAGGGACAGCGCCCAGGCCCAGAGTTCAGGCCCCAAGACCGGACCCAAAAAAAAAAAAAAAAAAAAAGAAATGGAGACAAGTGTAACTCTTCTTAACATCTAGCTATTTCATCATCATAATCGTTGTTGTTGTTTTGAATTCAGAGCCTTGGTACTGTCCCTGAGCTTCTTATGCTCAAGGTTAGCACTCTACCACTTGAGCCGAAGCTCCAGAGGCTTTTTGATAGTTTATTAGAAATAATGAGTCTCACAGACTCTCCTACCCCAGATGGCTTCATACCATGATCCTCAGATCTCAGCCTCCCAAGTAGATAGGATTACAGGTGTGAGCCACTGATGCCCTGCTCAACATCTAGCTTTTTTATGCTTCAAAGTAACATAGATCCAGCCTCTTCTTGTCCAAAACCAGAAGGCCCCTGTCCATCTATCTCTTAATTTTCAGAGGCCTCCCATTCCTGTACACTACTCTGCTCTGCTGCCTAGATGGAGGAGCAGATATCTGGTTCTAAGTGTGCTTTATAAATCAGTGTATTTGTCTCATCTTAATCATCAATCCCACTCCACAAAAAACCTTCACTTTTACCATATCTCTTCTAGGTTATTTTTCTTCTCATCAAGAAATTCTAAAGCATGGTGCTGGTGGCTCATACCCATAATCCTAGCTACTCAGGAGGCTTAGATCTGAGAATTGGAATTTGAAGCCAGCCAGAGAAGGAAAGTCTGTGACACTCTTACCTCTAGTTAACCACTAAAAAGGTAAAAGTGGAACTGTGGTAGAGCCTTAAGCAGTGTCCAGGTCCAGAGTTCAATCTGCAGGATCAGTGCATATGTACATGCACACACACATACACACACAGAGAGAGAGAGAGAGAGAGAGAGAGAGAGAGAGAGAATTTAGTCCATCTGTCCTCTCTCCTTCATCACTACCTCAGTTCCAACTCAACCTCTCTTACCTAAGAATTTCCACAATTTCCTCTTGGATCTTCTACTTTTGACCTTATTTGTCTGAACTCTCTCCTGCACATTTTCCTAGAAGGAGATAACACAGATCAGATCCAGTTCACACCCTGCTTGTAACTATTGGACAGAGTCCCATTAAGCATTTTCAGAATGCTTAAAGGCTCATATCAGAAAGTTGCTATCACCCTCAAACCTGCCCATCTTGTAAGCTAAGCTCTATCTGGACCAACAGTATAATTCTTCATACACAGTACATTGCATTTCCATCTGTGTATCTCCTGGGTCTTAGCAGATGGAGTACTTCTCCTTTTCTGTTCCCTTAGCAACCTTCACAAACTGACATCTGAGCTTTTTTGTTTGTTTGTTTGTACTCCTGCGCATCAGATTTGAAGCTTTGTTCATAGTAGGCAAATGCTCGACGACTGATCTCTATCTCCAGCCCAGATGGCGGAGACTTCACTGCACATTTCGTGAGGAGTAATTTTTGCTTTCTGGCTTTCTGGTTCCCCCCCACCCTGCCAGGTTTTGAGCTCCTTGAAGGCCTGGCCTTCACCTTCTCTGTATGCCTGGCACCTTCCTACCCCCAGGCTTCCAAAGGGTCTTGAGTAAATGATGGTTGAAGTGAACTGAACTGACTGTCTAAGTTGGCCACTATGCCGCTCATTCTCAGAACTCTCCATATCCGGCCTACATCAAACCTTCCTATAACTGCCTCTTCAAAGGCAGGAACATTCCTTCCAGATGAAAGTCCTCTATCCCACTGTCGCCAGGCTCTTTTCCTAACTCTCGTTACATGACTTTCCACTTCACTCACATGGTCCTATAAGGGGAAGTTATTTTCCAGTTTTAAATAAAATAAAAGTCATCTGACACCCAAAAGTCATCCCCAACGACCTTTGTGTGATGCAAAGGACACTCGCTGGGGAGTCAGGAGACGGAGAGTTAACAGTCACTGCTCTGTGGCTGATATTCTTTCTGATGGAGAGCCACATGCTGTTTCCACAATGCCAGGTGGGCAAAGCTGAGCTCAGCACCTGCGATGCCTGATGTGTGATGTGTGAGGAGATTTCCCAGGGAGATGGCTTGGTTTTCAGAGTGACCGTGAAAAAGGCCCAGAGACAATGGGGGGGGGGGGTGAGGATGGAGGATGGAAGAGGCATAGAGCACAGCTCTGCTCCTCTCCTCCACAGACTGTTCAGGGCCAGGAGGCCCCTGTACAAAATTACGGGCCTGAGAGTCAGGCCTTGGCCTGCTGGCCCCAGCTCTCTTAACTAGCCATTCCTCAGAGTCTAGACTTCTTTGGCTTAAACTCATTCCCTCCTCACTTCCTCTCAGCCGCTTCTTTCCAAATAAATACTTTCCTATAAAGCTTTCTTCTCTGTTACAAATGGTCTTAAAGCCAGAAGAGCCATAGCAATAAAAAGAGCTGCTCTCTGCCTCCAAATTCTACACGGTGCCTCATCTCTCCTTAGAGAGCTAGGGCACACTCAGTCCTCTCCCACATGGGCTGTCCCCTAAGCGCTGCCAGACATAGTAAATCTCAGAGAAAGATTGGGGCCTGTCCAATTCTGTGCTCCCAAGCTTAGAGGAGAATGCACAGAAAGGAAAAGAAACTCGCTTGTGTTTAAAAAAAAAAGAAAAAAACCAGCTAGCAAGCAGTCGATGCATCATAGCAGGAGAAGAAAGGAGCTGGCTTGCAGTAACTCAGCAACCACTCACTTGCCGAGAACAGAGCACATGGTCTACTCTATGGGGAGTGTGAAATGAATTCTTTCACACTGTTCCTTATTGGAACATGCTCCATCGACAGTAATCACTCACCCTCCCAGGGAGAAAAGGCTCAGAGAAACAACAAAGGATAGAAAATCCGCAGGATCACCCGTGGACATCAACACACCTACACACACACACACACACACAAGCACCCAGGAGTGAACATACCAATCTAAGATACCCATTTTTCAGAGACATGTTCTGCACAGACGTAAAACCAGTCTGCATCAATTTGGATCTTCTCAGACTCAAACAGCTCAATGTACCTTTCTAGATACAGGTACACCATGCTCACGCACATGACACTTGTGTGTGCTTCACATTGAGGTTCAAAGAAGCCAAGAGAAACACTGACACTCAGAGACTATTCTTTACCAAGGCATGGATACACCGAGCCACCTCAATCCTCACCATTCTGTCAGGTGTAGAAATAGCACAAAGATTTCTAAAAACAGAATAACTTGTAGAGTTCGGGAGGAAGGCCAAGTCACTGACCTGACTCCATTTTTTTTCCTTTGGGGGTGTGTGGGGGTGGGGGAGTATACTGGGGTTTGAACTCAGGGCCTTGTGCTCTTGATTGTATTTTTGTGCTCAACCCTGGTGCTCTATCACATGAGCCACACCTACATTTCTGGGCTTTGGAGGATGGTTAATTAACTAAGAATTTCTCAGATTTGTCTGCCTAGGCTATCTTCAAATCATAATTCTCCCATTTCAGCCTCTTGAGTAGCTAAGATTGTAGGTATGAGACACCAGCGCCTGGCCTATTTTGTTTCTTACACCAACTCATCTTGCTTCTCTGCTTCTGAGTTCTCCTGTATCTTTATTGTCCATGGTTACCTGGATCCCAACAACAACAGGCTTAATTGATGAACATCTTAACATAAAAGACTAAGACTTGCCCTCCCCCCAGCCCCCAAACAGAGAAGCCTCCTTGGTACCAACAAAATCTTGCCTGGGACTCTTGAGATAATATCCTGAATGCAAAAATCAATCCGACCAGTAGGGTGAGCTGGACTACTACCAAGGAACACCCTAATTCAAGCCTTCGTTTCTCTTTTCTTTTGTTTTCTTAATTTTTTTTTATTGTAAAGATACTGTACAGAGGGGTTACAGTTACATTTTCTTCACAACACTGAAACTGTTGTAAGCACTTTTTAAAAGACTGGTTTTCAGGTCTTGGGCCTTCATTCTAACCAATGTATTCATACTGTGAATCGAATTCTGCTCATACCTTCAGCAGCCTCAGATCTTTACTGGGCTTTCCAGGAACGGTCCTGGTGTGTTGAGACTTCTGAAACCAGTGTTTTTGCTCAAATTCTACTATCAGTGTTTAGAGTTAATTGTGTGGACTTTCAGAGGGTGAGTTCTTAGGGAGATAGCATCAGTAAGAGATTGGTAGAGCTCTTTGTGCAGTATAAATTAGGAGAACTTGAGCTGCAAAAGAATGGCTTCCCGAGACATATTTTAGGACCATTGCAGTTAGTGACATATTCAATGTAGAGAAGAGGGCGGGGCGGGGGGGGGGGGGGGGGGGGGAGGGTGGCGCGCAGGGAACGCCTCTTGAGACTCTGGCCTAGGCACTGTTATCCCTTGCTACAATGGACAGCACCAGAGAAGGTGGTGGGTGGACCACTTCTGATTACTTATCCTATATTAAAGGAATTCTGAGTGCCAGTCATCGGGCCACCATTTCTAGCCAAAACTAGGAGGCTGTAGCCCACAGTCAGAGACCCAGGGAACTTCTCTGCCACAAGCGTTTTTGCCTGTCAGTGGAAGATAAGAACACAGAAGCCAGATCACAAATGTGAGCAAAGAGCATGCTGGGAGAGTGGAGACGCACCGGAACCTGGACTTACTATCCTGAGAGCCTCCACGCCCACGGTGCTCCTCACAGACCCAAGGTCCTTTAGATCTACCCAACTACTTAGGTTACTGCCACTCATTGCCAATGCTTCCTACATTTCCTTTCAGACCTCTCTGTAATCCAAGAGCCATTTTGGAAGACAAATGTCACCCAGTCTCTCAGCTCTCTCCACCAGGATCTGCTGCTTAGGGCAACAATTGGGTGTGTGGCTACAGTCCCTTTTCTGTCATCATCTTCAGCCTCCAAAGTGTGAGACCTTTAATGATAAAGGGGTGCCCGAGGCCTTAGTACATATAAGGTCTAAGTATCTACCTAAATGCCACCTGGCAGAATTGATAGTCCACACAGAACTTCGGAGAACCCTCCCTCTCTAGGAAAGATATTTTGTCTCCAGGAGGACCGTGATGACCACAGCTACAAGATAGTCGCATAAAGGTAACATGTAAGCTGGCTGCATTCTCATTTTTAAATCTTTCTGGTGATGAAAGGGAAATTCTTCTCTCAAAGGCCTAACTCATGGCAGCTAATTGTGACTTGTTGTTGTTGGTCGTGGGGATTGAACTCTGGGCTTAGGTGCTGTCCCTGTGCTCTTCAGCTCAAGGCTAGCACTCTACCACTTGAGCCACAGACCAATTCTGGTTTTCTAATGGTTTATTGCAGATAAGAATCTCACAAACTTTCCTGCCAGGGCTAGCTTTGAACCGTGATCCTCAGATCTCAGCCTCCTGAGTAGCTAGGATTACAGGCGTGAGCCACCGGCATCTGGCTCTAAGTGTGACTTTTGATTGAAACCAGTTCCCCAAGGAGGGAAGACTAGAGCAGCTCTGAAGGCTTCTGAAGTGCTCAGCACCTCCCAGGAGAATCTTGTTTCTTTGCCAACATTCAAGTTGCTACCTCGGGTCCCCTGAGCTGGGATTGACTGTCCTCAGCACACAGGGATTAGAAATCAGAGATCCCAAGTGGAGGTACAGCAAGTTCCCAACTCTGCCTGCAGCCTCTAAAGTATCCACAGAGCCAAGGGGACAAGAGGAAGAAGAAGAGGCCTGAGGAGAGTGGGGTGGGGGAAAGGAATGGAAGAGCTGGTTTACTCCTTTCTCTTCTGATCAACAAGAAACTTCCATTAAATGGTAAAAGCAAAGCAGAGAAAATAGACATGCCAGGAGAGTTTCATTAGTTCAGATAGACTTGTCTACTAATGTTTTTGGTAAGGCAGAGATAAGTGTAAATAATGACATGTACCAATTTTAAGGAAAGTAGTTGCTGTCCGTATTTGTGTATATTTGGGTAAGAGTTATTTAGAAGACTTCATGAGTGCAAAAAGGAGACGGTTATGGGTATTTAGAAATTGCTTTTGCTACCAAAAATATATTGAAAGCACTGAATCCTTTTACTTGGACCCATGAATTCAGTAAAAGCAGAATAAAAGTTTGGTATTTCTGCCTCCATTTTATAGCTACCTACTTTTCACTTGGAGTCACTTTACCACCATCTTGGTTGCCAGAAAGCTCAGAACTTCTCCAATGACACCCTTATGATGAGTAATCATCTTTGCAAGAAGGATATGAAACTGTTATAAGGTAATCAATCACGAGAAACAGAAGCCTCATTTTGAGAGGTCAAATTGTGAATCTCTTTATTAAAAAGCTGGTGTCTGCAGTTGGACTTCTGTCTCAAACCTGCAGCCCCTCTAATACAATTAACACTGTTAGAAAAGTTAGAGAGCAGAAAAAACAATACTAACAAACCAGATCATCCCCAGTGAAGAGCTAAGGTGGGATGCCATGGTGAGAAGGAGAGCCAGGGAACAGGAGACAGGAGACACATATCAGGCATGGTGTAATGCTGCCTGACCTTGTCTGGGCCTAGATAGTGTCAGAGTCAGGGGGCGGGGTCACAAGAAATTCAAGAGTCTCCAAAGTTTAAGGCTCAGGGCTGACAGGTCCAGTAACCAATCATCCAAGTCCCTGCCCCTGCCTTTAAGAATTCAGGCATCTTTATCATCTGGGAGGTGGGACTTCATCTTCCTCCACCATGAAGACAAGATGGCACCAGTTAAGCCCATTCCCTGTCCACCACTTCACCAAGAATCTACCCCCAAGGGAAAGGTAGCAGAGCCTCCTCAGGACAAAACCCCCTCCAAACAGGCAACAAGGACTTGTTTATCCTGACCACATTATTCCCCTCAAATGATGACAGTGATAAATCCAGAACCCCTAAAATTATAAGATAAAGATCAACAATCAAGACACACTGGGACTGGAACTGCTTAAATGTGCGTATCTCTCACCCTCTGCTACAATACTTTCTCTAGTTAAACCTAAAACTCATGACTATACCTCAAAGCTGAGCCAAATTGTTTACTGTGTTTCTTCCCACAGTGTGTCTATGCCACTCAGTAAACTGTTTTCTCTGTCCTTCACCACCACCCATCTCTTTGTTTGATATACTACCGTGGGTAGCTGGATCTGACATGTGGGACCACTGGAGTTGGGCCTAGGGACAAGCATTCTGGTGTCAAGCCCAGGTAGGAGGAATGTTGTGCTGGAAAGCATGGGGTAGGAAAATGGGTGGTGGGTGGTAAGGGTTCTGACAACCTACAGCATAAGGCTTTGGCCCAGGCCATCTTCCCTGGGCTGCCTTTGTCAGCACTATCCAGGCAAAATAGGACCAGTTGCCAGAGTTGTTAGGAAACTGAGTAACAAAGGTATTAGAATAAAGAAAGAGGAGAAAATTACCTCAACAGACCAGATCAACAGGGAAACCATGGTGACTTGAGGAGAGTCAGGAGAAATGAGGCATTACATGCTGAGGGCAGAGGTGAAGGGACTTAACATGAGGTCCTGGGTGAAGGTAGCTGGAGGGTACAAAAGTTTCGGGATGAGTTGTGTGAATTTGTGAAGTAATTTACACAGGCCCAGTTCTGGGAGCCTGGTATACAAACCCATGAGCAGGTCCTGGTTCAGTCAGGTATGGCTTGCTGCGGGGAACTCAGGCACCTGTTACCTGGGGGTGGGAGAGTGGACTTTCACATTATGGAGAGTGCAGATTCCCATCAACGGTATTGTCTGATTTTTTTCTACTAAATTAGGCCATTGAATCCCTTTCCTGGGATATGGGCTTTAAAATGGAGTGTCCATTTGCTTTTAATAACTGAATCCATGACACAAAAATCTCAGGAATCATTGATGCCTATTTTCTTCCATGTAGAGAAGAGAAATCTGCCAGAGTCAACTGCCAGAGAGGAGCAGGAATCCACAGTGAGACTCTAGCCTCTCCTGAGAAATCCTAAGGGGTTAGAAATGTGATATACCTGAGGATCAGTCATTCAAGCCCATGCAATGAATCCTCCCATCCTGAACACAGCATGGTGCCTCTGGATTGCTTCACTTGCAACCAAAAGGAGTTAAGCGACAAGGGGTATGCATTGAGGGAGGTTGAAACAAAGCTAAGGACAAGAGCAAGAAATCTGCTCAACCTCACATGAGGGCTTACCTTCAAAGGAGTTACCTAATGTTTGTAAGCCACAATGATGTGTGCAGGCCCTTGCAGAGCCTGTCCTAATCAAGTAAGTACCAGAAATGGATGGCAAAGGAGAGACACAGAATGGTACAGGCAGAACTTAAAGAAATTGCACTAAAAAGAAGTGAAAAGTTGCCAGAGATGTTTACAAGGCAGAAATCAGGCAGGAAAGACAGAATTAATGAGGTAGGACATTCAGAACAGAAATGGTGAAAACCAAGGAACAAGACCAGTCTAAGGAAAAAAATTCCATACTCAGTAACACCCACCACCACTTCCCCCCACACACAAATAGGGCCAAGAGACCAAACCAAATCATATATGGAGTGATGGGTTTTGGTAGTTCAAAGCTCCTGACCAAATGGCAATGTGTACTGTTCAGGAAATGTGTACTGAGGAAAGGAACTGGGAAAATGAATATTGACTTTACATTTAAACCCATTAAAAAATAATCAACCAGCAGTGCTTCCATTGTGTAACTCCGGTGTCCAATATCTTCATGATAATTCAACTTGATGGAAGCCAAATTATTCTATTTTTGACAAAAAAAGTTTTATGATTCCTCTTTCTGTTTTAAATAAGTTAAATGTTTTCTTTCAAAGAGAAACTGAGATTCTTTTTCTCCAAGTCAGCTGCAATAACTCTAAACCCATGACTCTTTTCCCAATGTATATATTTATGTTTTATTCTTTAAATACTTAATACATGCACATAACTTCAAAAAAGCACCCATAATGTATAAAGAGTTTTGAATTAAAAGGTAAATCTTTTTCTATTTCCCATTCTCCAATTAAAGTGGTATGTCAGTGCAAGTCAAAAGTCAGAACTGGGTGGCCCAAGTAAGCCTAAGAAAATAGGTGAGAACTTTCTCCAAAATAGCACAAACTCAAGAGTACTTGGGGATGTTACTCAAATAGTAGAGTACTTACTTAACAAGTGCAAGGCCCTAAGTTCAGTGCTTAGTGCCACAACATAAAAAAAAAAGTGTTACTAGACTCTGGGTAATATTCTCAGAAGTTTTTCAAACACATGCTGACTGGGCATATGTATTCCCTTTTCCTGTTTATAGTTTCTTTTGTTTTATTTCTACATAATATAGCTCGGAGAGTGTTCCATCTCTGCATAGAGCTAGCTATATTTCTCATTCTAAAATGACTACACGGTAATTTCGTACCTTGCCTTAGCAGACTGGATTTCCTTAGACCCTTATGGATGAACTTTGAGCATCATCAACGATGTATAAGCAGGACACCTCCACTGCAGACTCACCCCTACCACACAGGGCACTATGGCGACTTTGGCTTTTTGCCCATCATTGTTACAGTTGGGAAGGAAAGGGCTAGCCTCAGACCTGGGCTAAGCCAAGACTTCAGAGCCCTCTCTTTCGGAGAGATGAAAGTGGAATTGTGTGCCCGGTTTAGCAGCAGTATGAGCTTACTCCAGATCTGGGGAAACTGGAAACTGTCATATATTATTTAGGCTACCACAAACACAAGAGCACAAAAGACTACCAGAGTGACCCATTGATACCAGATGCTGTCCCCAACGTCCATGCATGTCCCATGGGTGGAAGAGGGGTGAAATTGCTTGATCTTGTGAGATGAAGCTACAGTACAGTGATTATTGCTGTCTCAATACTTTTTCAAGAAAAAAAAAACTTTAAATCAGGCACTGGTGGCTCACATCTCTAATCCTAGCTACTCCACATGCTTAGATCTGAGGATGAAGGTACACAGCCAGCTTGAGCAGAAAAGTCAATGAGACTCTTATCTCTAATTAACCAGCAAAAACAAAAACAAAACCCAAAAACTGGAAATGGAATGTGACTCAAGTGGTAGGTAGAGTGCTGGCTATGAGTAGAAAAAGGGATAACATGTGGCCCTAAGTTCAAGCCCCAGGACTGGCATAAATAAATTATTAATTAATAAATAAAAATAAACAACTTAAATATTAATTGAGGTCTTGTGAATTTGTGTAAGTGGACAATTCATTGCTTTAATTTACATTTATGTTATTTATGTTATTTATGTTATGTTACATTTATGTGGAACAATATGTCCTACATTTTTTTACCATGTATAAGCTATCTGTCACAGTCTGTGCTCAATGAAGAAGTAATATTCACATCACTTATTTATAAGCTCTCTTCATATACTATAGGATGGGCCTTTTGTCATATGTGTTGCAATGTTTTTAGGTTTCCATTTGTTTCCTAGCTATGTTTAAAAGTGTTTAGTGTCAGGAATAATTCAATTTTATAAGTCATATTTATCACCTTTCCCCTTAAGATTTCTAAACTTTGTGAAGTCCTTTCAATTATTTTTTCCTATTTCAAGACTCTAAAAGTTTCCTTTTGTGTTTCCTTTGAGGACTTTTCTTTATTTCCATTGTTTAAGTTTTAGTATTCAATGTATCTGAGATTTTTATTTGGGTATAAAGAGTAAGGTAGAGATGCAATTTTATTTTTCCACCTGTCAGTGTCTCACTAATAAAAGCTTTCATACCCTGATATAAGACAGTTATAAGCTCTTTTTCAGAGTTAGAAGTATCAGGCTTTCCCAGTGCTTACATTTTCTCTCAGCATTGAACAGATTGTGCCAATAGAAAGCTTTAGACATCTAACGTTCTCTTCTACCTTTTTATTAGCTATGCCTAAAAATATAGAATATAAATGGATTTGTAAAATTTCAACAGGAATTGAAGTTGTGATTTAGGTAAATATCTTCCAGATGTGTGGAAGATTGGCCACTACCTGATAGAAGATGATGAATGGCTCTGCCCACCCAACCCCCACTACACCCTCTTTCCTTAACCAGAGAAGAGATTTTCCCAGCACAGCTAGACAAGGGCAGACCTGCTCTCTGTTGCTTCTACTCCACATGTGTAGATAGTTGCATCTTTTCTTCTAAATTCACAGAATCGAGTTCAGCAACTCTAAGTCTCAGCCACATGAACCATAGTTATCTTCAAGTTAATGTTAAGTTTTCTGTCCATGGTAGGCGGCCATCTCTCGCCATTAGCTGAGCTTTCAAATTGCCCATTGAGCAAGACACAGAGGGGCATGGAGTTAAGGGTAGAAAGGGTAAAAGGTGAGTAGAAGATTTTTATTCCTATTTTCTGTAAGCCAACCTACAGTCTTAGTCATATTTTTGGTGAGGAGGTCTTTGTTTGCATCAGATAAAGATCATTTGATCACAATTTGATCATTTGATCATAAAGATCAAACAAATAAAGATCCTTTTTTTTTTTCAGTATATCTATCTGCATGTAATGCTTGATTTGTAAGCCCCTGCTAATATGGGTCAAGGCTCTGTCTGTTGGCCATCCCATGGTTAAGATCTGAGATGATGGTTTTAGTAGCAGCACAATAAATGCTAAAGGAGAAACATCAGACCTGAAACAGGTCATTCCTTTTCTAAGTAAACTGGAAAGCATTGAAGGTTATACGAAATGCTTGGTATTGGTCAGGGGTCATGGTGCATTAAATGTAAAAAAAATTGTGATTGTCTTATGCAAAAGTTGGAAGTTAAACTTAACAGGTGGATTGAAGATGGGGCTAGAAAGGAACAAAAGTGAGTAAACCTAGATATCAAAAGAATAGAATGCAGAATGTATCAGGCAGGCTCTTATTTAAATAATGCTAGAGAAATTGCTTCAGTTTGATTTAAGTGAAAATAAATTTACCTAGAATCCCAGACATGAAGGAAAGACTTCAGAAATGGGCTAACAACATGGCCAGGATCAAAGGGAAAATGAGTCATGAGACACACACATGAAGTCCCAGTGTAGGATGAGTCCAGATGCAGCTCATCTGACACATCTCAGAGTCTGGACGCTAAACAGAGGAGCAACATTGCCCCTGCCCCTAATGTGACATCGGGGATCCCCTCTCCCACCCACACAGTTCGCTTCCACTCCTGAGAATCACCCATGACACGACTGTTGCAGGGTATCATCTGCTTGCTCAGATCTTAACATCACTGGCTTTTAGTCCCGAAAGCCCCACAAATTCCATCTGATTGGCCAGTTTCTGGCTTCCGGGGGGACATGACGAAGAATAGTGGCTTTTCCACTTCCTTTTTGAGAAGGAAACGCAGGTCTCCCAACAAGAACATTCCCCAGACCATGGAGAGAAGGACAAATAACACATCCAACCCACTGAAACAAGAGGATACAGCATCCAGAGTGCAAGAAATAAAATGTTTTAATGATCTTGAAAAATACTTTTTAAAACAGATTTTAGTTTTTCATTTCAAATAAACATGAAATCTGTAAATCAAGAGATAAAGGGAGTAGGGATCTGGTTAAGAGAAAAAATATAGAAGGATTAACAAATTATATTGAAAATATTTTGTGTGTCTGTGCCAGTCCTGGGACTTGAACTCCGGGCCTGAGTGCTGTCCCTGAGTTTCTTTTGCTTAAGGCTAGCACTTTACAACTTGAGCCACAGCTATCCTTTTGGCTTATTATTTTCTTTAGTAGCTTATTAGAGATGAGTTTCCCTAGCTTTCTGCCCAAACTGGCTTTTGAACCATGATCCTCAAGGTCTCCTAAGTAGTTAAGAGTACAGACATGGGCCACAGGCACCGGGCTATATTTTCATTTAAAACATAAGAGAAAGCCAATAAAAAAGATATAGGTCTAAGAAGACTTTTCTTTCATGAAGAAAATGAGGAAATAAAAAGATGAAAATTATAGATGCCATGGAATGAAAAACCACAGAGGCCTGAGCAATGTACCTGACAAGAGCCATAAGACACTGAAAATAAACATTCATCCGAGATGTAATAAAAGAAAATGTTTCTAGACAGAAGAAACCTCTTCTGGTATCTCAGAGTAACATTGTTCTCCAAGAATCAAACATAATTAATGATAAGGAATGACACCTAATTATGCCCTGATGACTTTCAAAATTGCTAAAGAAGAAATTCTAAAAACATGGAAACAGGAAAAATGATGGTGCTTGAAAGGAATAAAATATCAAGTCAGACTCAGATTTCCTTCAATCACAGCTAGATAATTGCTACATGTTTGGCAGAAGGATAGTTTTAAATGTATTGGGGTTAATCTAAATAGAAGTGAAACTAAGGAATTCAGAAGTAAACTGAGATATTAAACAAATAGAGTTAACAATGAAATTTCATATGTAAAGACTTACCTGAGTGATTGTTGTAAATAGGGATCAAAAATGCCAAATTTTATTCTATAAGTGAAGATAACAATTAACACAACTAAAAATAAACTTCAGAAGAACACTACTAGGATTTGAAGGATAATCCTCACATTTGTTCAGCAGGCATTGTTACCACTGAACTACATCTCCAGTCTATCTTTTTGCTGTTTATTTTATTTCATTTGTGCCAATACTGAGACTTAAACTTTAGGCCAAGATCTTTCTTAGCTTTTTCGCTCAAGACTGATGCTCTACCATTTGACCTACATCTTCACATCTGGCTTTTTGCTGGTTAATTGGAGATAATCTCCTAAATTCATCTGCCTGGTTTCCAAAGTTCAGCCCTCAAATCTCAGCCTTCTAAAAAACTAGGACTGGAGACATGAGCCAATGAAATCTGGCTGCTACTTATTTTTGAGATAGGATCTTTCTTGCTCTTCAAGCATACATCTATGTGTGTGATACATCTATCTATCTATAGTGTGATACACTGTAGCTAGCTAGAATAATAAGCATGCTACTGCATCTAGCTCTCTCGAACCTGACTAGCCTCAAAGCTCAATTCTCTGATCTCAGTCTCCAATACCTGAGGATAAAATATCAACTTGTAACAGTGCATATTTTAATACATAAGAGACAGCCAATAAAGGAAAGGTCTCCGAAGACTGAGGATTTGGCAAAGCAAAAAAAAAAGGGCAGGGCTGGGAAGGTGGCTCAGTGATAGAGTGCTTGCCTTGAGCTGAAGAGCTGAGGGACAGCTCCCAGGCCCAGAGTTCAAGCCCCATGACCGGACCCAAAAAAAGGGGGGGACTGGGAAGGTGGCTCAGAGGTAAAGCACTTGCCTTGCATGCATGAGACCCTGGGTTCAATTCCTCAACACCACATAAGCAAAAAGAAAAAAAGCCGAAAGTGCCGCTGTGGTTCAAGTGGTAGACCGCTAGCCTTGAGCTGAAGAGCTGAGGGACAGCGCCCAGGCCCAGAGTTCAGGCCCACGACTGGACCCAAAAAAAAATTTTTTTTTAAAGATGAAAAACTGACACTGAAAAGACAGCTGATAGTAAGTATAAATTGGTTAAATTATTTTCCAAAGCAAAAAGACCATCCAAAACCAACCGAACAAAAAATGTGCTTAAAAACTCTAAGAATCAAAAAGAAGGTATAACACAGAAAAGTTAAAAATTATATATTAGACAAAGGTGAAACAGTCAGTAAAAATAGACAGAACATTTGTTCAAATATTATGCCTCTGATTGTATTCTACAATAGACTCCAAGCCAACCAAAATTGTTAAACTGACCAGAAAGGATTTTTTCTTTTTATTAGTGCATATTAATTGTACAAAAGGTTTTCATTGTGATCCTTTTGTACATGTATATAATGTACTTTGATAAAATTCACCCCAAATAAGGTTATTTTACTTTTGATAAAGGTATTGTCTACAAAGATATTCTAGAAGTCCAATGTGCTATCCATTGCGCGACAGAGCCACCTTAAAAAGATATTCTAATAGTCAAAGAAAAAAGGTCAGATAAGATGATGTTAAGCGAAATGAACCCCAAGATAAGGGCAGAAGTGGCTTTTTCTTTCTTGCTATTGTTTCTAATGTATTTGCAAGGTACCACGTGATTATTTTGTTGCTTTGTATGTTCCCTCCCCCACTGTAAAACCCCTGTTTTCACTGAATTTGATGTTGGTATAATTTGGGGAGCAGAAGGGAAAAAACAAATTGTTTAAATAGGGATACAGGTTGACCCATTGCAACAATGAGATGTACAAGACACCATGTTGAAAAACAAACTTTACAATTTAGGCAGGAGGAGGGAAGAGGGAGAAATGTAGTTGTGAAGATGGGAGGGAAGGGATGGTAGGGGAAAAACAAGGGAGGAGGCAACAATGCTTGATAAGAAATGTACTCATACCTTGCTAATGTGATTGTAACCCCTCTGTACAGTTTTTTCACAATAAAAAAACTTACTTTTTTAAAAAAGAAAAGAGCTTGTCAACCATGTAACAACAAATAATTGTAATCAAGCAAAATCAGTAGGTTTTAAAACAGCCACTACCAGATGCCTGGGACTATCACCTGTAATCCTACCTACTCAGAAGGGTTGCAGTTTGAGCCAACTTGGGCAAAAACCTTTATGAAGTACACAATCCTCATCTCAACCAATAGCTGGGCACTGTAACATGTGCCTTTCATCTCAGCTACATTGAAGGGTGAGATTGGGAAGACCACCATTCCAGGCCAGCTTAGGGAAAAAGTTCATGAGATCCCCATCTCAACAGAAAAAGTTGAATATCATGAGGCACACCTATCAGACCAGCTATGGCAGGAAGTAGAAGTGGGAGTATTATATTACAAGCTGGCCTGGGCAAAATTCGAAACCCTATCCAAAAAAGATCACAGAGCAAAAAGGGCTGGAGGCATGAATTAAGTGATAGAGAGCCTACTTCTCATGCAGGAAGTTCAAACATCTATCTATCTAACATGTATCTATTTTCATATATATATATATATATATATATATATATACACACATTATATTAAATCTGTACTACCCCTAGCCTTTAAAAGACAACAAACAAAATACATAAAGCTATAAATTAGTATAAGTAAGTGGTTCTCCAACTGTGTCTGAAGGGAGGTTCTGGTAATTGCTGACAGATGTTGAGAAGGTAGAGTTCAGACCAGGATTCTTCATTTATCAATGTCTTCTATGACCTTGCCTTTGAAGAAAATCACCTTGAGAAAGCAATGGGCAAAATACTTTTCATCCATATTTAAAAATGTCCACGAAACCATTCCAAGAGTCAGGTTCTACATTCAGTGAATGTCAATATTTCATTTCAGTGGATTCCAGAGCCACAATGCTACTTCCAAAAGCCTTCAAAATCACACCGTTAGCTGCACGTTCCGCATCCATTATGCAAAGAGTTGTGTGTGTATGTGGAGGGGGGGGAGGGTTGCTGCAGTTCTATTAGTTGATTTACAACGTCCCAGCTGTCAATCAGTTACTTGTGCCAAATAACTGAGAGGTAATACATTCTGATTTCTTTAACCAAACATGCTCAAAATCAACAAAGTTCTCTGAACAGTTTTAAAATAAGTTAGCCTTTTTTTTATTCCAAGGGCTTTAGGTATGTATACATGAGAAATATTATAGATGATGTATATTTTTATCAACAGTAAAATCATGTAAGAATGACATGTTTCAGACATCTCTTTTCAAAATGTTCTTTTCTGAGCACATGCTTCCATCAAAAAGCAGATCTCACTTGCTGTTCAAATCTTACCTTTTCCTTCAAGGTTCAGATTAAGTGTGTTAGTGTCTTGGAAAATGTCTGCTTGGAAGAAGAAGAAAATATCAGATTTGGATTGCTTATCTTTCTGAAGGAGAAAAAGATGTGTTTTACTTATCTACAAGCTTGACAAACTTTTGGAACATTTTGCTATTAGATTAACCAACTCATCCATGAAGTAGTAGCCATCACTCTCCTCTTCAGTGTAAAAGTTTCTGTTTGTAAAACTGCCTCAATGTCCATTCTGGTTTCAACTTAGTTGGTATACTCCCTTATTTCACACAAGGGATTTCACCAGCAAACTTATGTCATCACAATTATGTCATCGTAATTACCCAGGATCTATAGCTTATTTGTAAATTGTAAGGCTATGTATACAATCTCTCAGTTTCATAAAACTGTGGAGCTTCAACAATTGTTATAAAAAAAAGCAATGAGCAATGACTGGGGACATGGCTCAAGTGCTACAGTGCCTGTCCTGCAAACTTGAGGCCATGAGTTTAAACCACTGTATCAGAGAAAGAGAAAGAAAAAAGTTAAGGTGGGAAGGAGGGAGAGAGGGAAGGGGAAATGACAGGAGAGGAAGGAAAAGAGAAAGAGAAAGGAAAGAAGGAGATGAAAGAGGAGAAAAGAGAAGAGGGGAGGGAAGAGGAGGAAGGAAGGGGGAAAAGAAATTTCAAAACAATTTACATAGGTTAATGCATTTCAATTGAATGTAATGTGAGTTAAACATGGCTGAAAAAACTACAACCACTTACTTTCAGGTGAGAAAGAAAGGGGGAGGAAAGGGAATGGGAAAGGGAAGGAAGGGGAGGGGAAAGGAAGAGACTTGGGCAGGGAGAGAAAATTCAAACCAAAACAAGTTATATATGTGAAAGCATTTGGATTCAGTATCATAAAACTTAAACATGGTTAACAAAATTACCACCAGTTACTGTCAGATTCAAGGAATGGACTACCTGGAATCCTTCAGAACTTGGAATGTATTTAATTATCATTTGCATAGAGTAGATAAAAACATCTGATTAATCAACATCCCATTCATAAAGAAGAGGAAAACCTCCTTAATAATACTAAACTTTAAAGCATATCTTTGCAGTGTCAAGAATCATATGTCTCAAATCAACTCCAGACATTTTTCTCATAATTAATTTTACAAGCATTTCCATTAAATTTGGGAATAAGGAAAGAATGACTATCAAGGTTGATTTTATCGGGATGCCATTTGGGAATTTCTAATCAATAAACAAAGAAAAAAATAAAAATATCATAGCTAAATATGCTGTACATAACATGTAAATATATTCATATAAAATTCACTATTTTAAAAAATAAATAATATATAGAACTAGTAAGGGGGCCTCAATAAGCTGGATAATTACAACATAAATAAGTGATTTATACCAGAAAAAAGTAATAATTCAATGTAGATGAAATATTATTCATGATGGCATCAAGGAAAAAACTAATATTCAATTGATCAAGATATGTGAAGAAAATTATTATTTTTGGAAAAATAAAATGTTAAACACCAGCAAATTAATAAAGAGTAATAAAGACATGTTAATTATTCTGTTTTTATGAAATTCTAATCGAAATTTTAATGTAATTTCTGAAGCGCTTACAAAATGAGTATATTTTTCATAACAATGAAGACAAGTAATTTTTTAAAGTATCATAAGTAAGCTATCTAACAAAGGCATTACTAAACAATTAATAGCCATAGAACATACTATTTATATGAGAAGAAAAACACTTGAAACAGTGAAATAGAGGAATGTTATTTAATAAATAAGAGTGAAGTCATTGTTTAAACTTTTAAAAATAACAGATCTTATTTCATGGCACAAACTAAAATAAATTCCAAACAACTAACACGATAAACCTAAGAAGCTAACCTATCAGGGATAAAAATGAAATAAATGACTATTTTTGTTCAATTTATTTTTTTTTTCTGCTTATGTGGTGCTAAGGAATCGAACCCAGGGCCTCATTCATGAAAGGCAAGCGCTCTACCGCTGAGCCACCTTCCCAGCCCCTTCAATTTATTTTTACTAACTTTAAATACAAAGAGGTTTCAATTCAACATGTTGATTTATGAATACAATGCATCTTGATCAATGTCAGCCCTTCTATCATTTTCCATCTTTCCCAATTTCACCCATTCCCTATAGTTACCTGGTTCCATTTTCACATACATACATTGAGTTTTAGGACTGGATTTGCCAGACCTTCCTCTTTCTTGTCATCCAAATGATTAGCTATTTGATCTTAGAGCAGAAAAGATCTTTGTAATCATAAAAACAATTAGATTTTTAAATTTTTGGATATATATATATATACATATATGTGGTGTGTGTGTGTGTGTGTGTGTGTGTGTGTGTGTGTGTGTGTGTGTGTGTGTGTGTGTGAATGAGAGAGAGAGACAGAGAGAGACTCTGCTACATCTTTCTGGACAATTAAATTGACATATGAACATGGCATGAATAAGCCAATTTATAAGATAAGAAAATTAGTGGAAAATAAACACTACGTAAAGGAGTTAAGCTCATGTGAAATCAAAGAAATGGAGCATAGCACAATAATGAGATGACAGAATACACCTATCAAACTGGCCAAGTTTCACTTGTCGGCTTTTGCTCTGCTTCATTTTGTGTGGGATCCAGGTTAGTGAAGCACAGAAGGGCCTCAGATGAGGATGTAAACAGGTCTTGTCATTCTGGAGAAGCATGTGGAACCCTAGATCCTTTCAGCACTCCTTATTTTTATTTTTTTTTAATTTTTATTGGAAAGGTGCCGTACAGAGGGCTTACAGTTACATAAGTCAGGTATTGAGTACATTTCTTTTTGAACAATGTCACCTACTCCCTCATGTTCCCCCATTTCCCCTTCTTGATCTCTCTCCTCCCAAGTTGCATAGTTCATTTCCAACATGTCTAGTGAGTGTCACTGCTGAATTAGCTCACCCTTTGTACCACCATTTCTGTTCTTCCCCTCCCCTCCCCAAATCAGATAAACATACATAGAAGACAAAAGGTACAGAAATCAAAACAGCAACAAAAGGGGATAAATAGAAAAAAGTAAATAAACACAAAAAGTAAAATAAAAAAATTTCTTTATTTCCATTTCTTGGAATTGATTTCAATAAGCACCATTTTATATGATCATATGCACATAGCTATTGAGCTATTGTGATCCTCTCCTAAGAATATCCTCCAATAACTGTATGAATGTTTAGAATCCTTGTTAATTTGTTATGTTCAAGTGTAATTTTTTGTTCCCTCAGTGGACAAATGGGTCAAGAAAAGGTGGTAAACACACACAATGGAATTGTATGCTTCCATCAGAAAGATGACGTTGCCCAATTTGTAAGGAAATGGAAAGACTTGGAAAAAATGTAGCAAGTGAAATAATGCAGATCCAAAGAAACATAAGTTGCATGCTTTCCCTCATTTGTAATAATTAGAATGTGCCTATCAATCTCCAAGTAAACCCAATGAATAGCAAAAGACATTCAGCACTCTTTTAGAACATGATTTTTACATGCTCTTTAGGAAATGATTCTGAGAAAAAAAAGACATGCATAGAGACATTTTTACAAAGATGCTTATCACAGTGGTATTTCTAACTTGAAAAATAATTACCAAACCAGGCACTGGTGGCTCAAGGATCAGTTTGAAGCCAGCCTGGAAAGGAAAGTTCATGAGACTCTTAGGTCCACCCAAAATCCATAAGTGGGGATGAGGCTCAAGTGGTAGAGCACCAATCTTGAGGGCAAAATGAATGAACAGTTCTCAGGTCCTGAGTTCAAGTCCTAGTATTGGCACATAGACACAAAAACTTATCAGCAAACTAAAGATCCAACCTCAGGAGTATGCATCAATAAGGATTTGATTCTATAATCTATTATACACCTACGTAAGTAAAATACCTACTAAAAGTATAAATGGAAGATTATGTAAGACATTCTTCAAAACATAATGTTCAGGGGGCTGGGAAGGTGGCTCAGTGGTAGAGCACTTGCCTTGCATACATGAGGCCCTGGGTTTGATTCCTCAGCACCACATAAGCAAAAAAGAAACAAGCTGGAAGTGGCGTTGTGGCTCAAGTGGTAGAGTGCTAGCCTTGAGCTGAAGAGCTGAGGGACAGCGCCCAGGCCCAGAGTTTAGGCCCCATGTCCCGACCCAAAATAATAATAATAATAATAATAATGTTCAGGGCTGGGAAGGTGGCTCAGTGGTAGAGCGCTTGCCTTGCATGCATGAGGCCCTGGGTTCGATTCCTCAGCACCACATAAGCAGAAAAAAATAGCTGGAAGTGGCACTGTGGCTCAAGTAGTAGAGCACTAGCCTTGAGCTGAAGAGCTGAGGGACAGCGCCCAGGCCCAGAGTTCAGGCCCACGACCGTACCCCCCCCCAAAAAAAACATAATGTTCAGTAGACAAAAACAACTCACATTTATAGTCTAATGGCCTGTTGGTTTATGAGATCAAGGGAGAAAAAGGCTGACTTAGAAAATATGCCATAGTTTAATTTTGATGATGGTTCTCTGAATTTCTACTTTTTACAATGAGCATATATTACACTTATAAATCAAAAGGAAAATAATAAATCTTCAAAATTCAATCATTCCATTTTTTTAAGTGTTCTCCAAGGTTAGCTTCCTAGCAGTGCTCCTAAATAACCCTTTGTTCGTTTGGATTCATTAAAAATCATCTGTCTGAAATTTCAAAGCTGACAGCCATTCGAGACTTTCAGCTTGCTCTCGCCTCAGTTTGCAGCAGGCAGAGAACATGAAGCAAGGTAATGGCAATAAAAAAGAAGAAATATACAATGACAATTTTAATAAATATTTTAAAAGACAACATCTAACAGATTCGAGTGGCAAACACACACACACACACACACACACACACACACACACACACACACACACACACACACACACACACACCCTTTAAAAAAATATTACCCCAATGTCATACTACCAATAGTTCTATTGTACTAGAGTTATAATTTCTCCTGATGTATGCTTAGCAGAATAGAATGCTACAAAACAACATAGTTCTACCAGGACAAGCAGCCACTAATTCCCAGTTCCCAGACACCAGTCCCCAAAGAACCTTAGGGATACTTTAGGTTGCTCTTCAACCTTTTGTGAGAAAGGCACTAGGAGATTGTGCCCTTTGGCACAGGAAGCTGCTCTTTCATCTATGTTCTATTCCATTGGTTACTTATTTATTTATTTATTTATTTATTTATTTATTTATTTATTTATTTATTTGTCAGTTGTGGGACTTGAACTCTGGGCCTGGGTACTTGTCCCTTAGCTCTTCAGCTCAAGGCTAGCAGTCTACCACTTCAGCCACAGCACCACTTCTAGTTTTTCTGCTTATGTGGTGCTAAGGTATGGAACCCAGGCCTCATGCATGCAAGGCAAGCGCTCTACCACTGAGCCACCTTCCCAGCCTTATTTATTTATTTTTAAGTAGTTGTACAAAGGGGTTTCAATTCAACGTGACAGTTTACGAATATAATGCATCACAATTGATGTCACCCTTTCATCTTCATTCTTCCACACCTCCCCCAGCCCCACCAATTCCCTCAATTTTCCTAGTTCTCTTTTCCTGTATGTACATTAAATAATATGACAGCATGTATCCACCCTTCCTCTCTCTATTCATTTGCTCCCATCCCTTTCACCTCATCCTTACACACAATTGTGTTCCCAATTGTGGACTTATGGACATTTATCCAAAAGATTGCAAGGCAGGATAGAGTAAAGCCATTTGCACACTCATTCATATACCTATATATTAATATATTAATATATACACACAATGGATTACTCATCCATCAGGCAAAATGATATTGTCATATGCAGGGAAATAGTCGGACCTGAAAAAAATAATATGTCAAATAGAGTAAAACAGTCTCCGAAAGACAAATGACACATGTTTTCTCTTTGCGTTGAAGTTAGATCTCAATTATGACTCTATAGCTAAATATATACAGAGTCATATGTATGTACACATACACATGTTAACTAAAGTGTGGTACCTGCAGAGAGTAAATTCCAAAAGTGTAATTGCCTTGGGCAACCATCTTCCAAACTTAGATTCTAGCTCCAGCCAACAATTATTTATCAGAACAGCAAGCCCCAGTTACCAGGAAACAAGGTGTGCACAGCCTAGAGCCCAAAATGAGAAAGGAAGGGAGATGGAGAAGGAACTGAGTCAGGAAGGCCCTAGAGCCAAGTGGCAAATTCTCTGGTAGATGAAAGGGTTGGTGAACCCCATACTAAGGCTGTAATGTTAAGGATATGGCTTGAGTCCCCATATTGCCAGAGAAATGTGCCAGGCATAGCTGCATTCAATCACTTACCCCTCTCAATGGTGTTGAGCAGCTGAAGAAATTCAAAGTCCTGAACCGGGAATTGAACGTCAATCATTTTTGGCTGCAAATTCCCAGTTGACTAACCTGTACTTTTGCTGGGCAATCACTAGTGTGGGGATCCAGCAGTAAAAGCATTTCATGCGTGCGCTTTTAATTTTTTTCCATTTTGGCAAAATACACATATAACCTTCCAGTTACTAACTTAATAATTTTTAAACGTATGCCTCAAGAGTGTTGATTACAGTCACATTATTGTGTAACTAATCTCCAGAATTGTTTTTACCTTAAAAAACCTCAAACCTAACTTCCCACTGACAGATTTACCACTGCCTGACAACCATTCCATTTTTTATTTTGAATTAGCATACATTAATAATGGGTTTCATTATGTTACTAATTATTTTAACAAGGAGGTTTCATCATCATGTTTCCATACAGGACCATAGAGAACTTGGAACAATTTCAAGTCCTTCTTTACAATTCCATTCTCCCTTCTCTCCTCCTCCATTTTTCCAACTACATTTGGTGGGTTTTGTTATGAGATATAAATGTATATCTACATAGATATATGTAGATAGAGTATATTGATATAATGTGTCAGGTATTTCATTTCAGCTTTCTCTGTCCCTCAGTATTATTCTTCCCCTAATCCCTCAGATCTTCCCCCAGACAATCTCCCTTTTACATTCACATATTTTATTATTATTGTTGTTGTTATTAATAATAATTATCACCATCGTTTTGGAGCTGTAGTCCACAAATGAGCAATAATGTAACGTTTGGCACTTTTGCTCAACATTCAAATCTTCAGTCCCATCCGTTTTCTTTATGGCAGAGTAAAATTCCTTGCTGTGTGTGTGTGTGTGTGTGTGTGTGTGTGAGAGAGAGAGAGAGAGAGAGAGAGAGAGAGAGAGAGAGAGAGAGAGAGAGAGAGAGAGAGAGAGAGAGAGAGAGAGAGAGAGAAAGAGAGAGAGAGAGAGACTTTCTTTGGCCATTCATAAGTTGTTGTGCATTTAGGTTGTTCACAAAATCTGGCTATGTGAACAGGCTGCAATAAGCAAGGGCTATGCTGGCTCATTTCTTGTATATATTGGGCACGTATTTCCTCAAATATATGCCCAGGAGTAAATTGAGATATTTATAAGTAATCCACACAAAAAAACACCTACCTCTGAACTTTTGGCAACATAGCAGGATAGAAAATCAACTTACAAAATTTAATTGCTTTTGTGTATGCCAACAATCAACAGACTAAGAAATAAACTAATTAAAAAATTCCATTCACTATAGCCCCTCCAAAAATAATAACCAAGGATAAACCTAACCAAGGAGGTGAAAGAGATAGAGGTGTAGAGGTCTACAATAAAAACTATAAAACGTTGAAAAAGAAAATTGGAGAAGGTATCAGAAGATTGAAAGAGCTTCCATGCTTATGGGATTGGTGAAATTAATATTATGAAAACAGCCATTGCTCCCAAAGAGTTCTCAGAAGTACAAACAGCTAATAAAAGCATGAGGACATGTTCAACATTTTTAGCCATAAAGGATATGCAAACAAAATTACACTAAAATCCTATTTCATCCCAGTCAGAATGACAACCATAAAGAAAATAAACCACAACACATGCTGGTGAGGATGTGGAGGAAAAGATACTTATACATTGCTACTAGGAATGTAAAATAATGCAACCACGATGGAAATCAGTCAGGAGTTTCCTCACAAAACTTAGAAAATGGCGCTTGGTTCTTTTGGAAGGGAATGCAGGGTTATGACCTATCAGTCTCACCTCTACCCTTCATTTTTGTCCTCCCACATTTCCTAGACTATACTGCAAGTCTTCTGTCTCCCAATTGGCCTCTGGTACCTTCCTGACATGGATTTCTCCCCAGCTCATTATTTTCTCTATATTACACTATTCTTTCTCCAGACTATGCATCCTTTTCCCTTGTAGCAGCTCCCATAAAATTACTGACCCCACACTTACACCTAGGTTTATCTCCCTTACCCTCTGAAAAATCCACTCAGCACACATTGCCAACCAAGTTCTGAATGGCCAAACATGTAGAAGTTCCTGCAGTGAATGCTTTCCAAGAAAAGTTAAAACAAAAAGATTGAAATCTAGTCCATAGAATAAACAGCACATGCAACTCACTAAAAGAAGGATAAAATATATGAGTAGAACTATCAGCATAGAGGTCCTCTGCTAAAAAAAAAAAGGGGTATGTGTGGGGGGAGAATAGCAAAAGCAAATACATTTAGGACTTAGGACATACTCTGTCTTGTCTTTATCACACATAGGATCCTTCTAAAGGGTTTCAAAGGTTCTCCAGTTAAAGGATCGTTTGTTTTGTGTGTTCTGGTACTGGTGCTTGAACTCTTGAACACTTGAACTCAAGGCTAGCATTCTACCACTTGAGCCATACTGACTCTCCCAGCATTTATGCTGGTTAATTGAAGAGAAGAGTCTCTCAGACTTTTCTGCTCTGACTGGCTTCAATCAGCAATTCTTAGATCTCTACCTCCTGAGTAGTTAGGAGGATAGGCATAAGCCATCAGCACCTGGCTACAAAATCATTTTTAAACACAGTTTCTTTGCACACAGAAGACTTTGCGACACACTTCTCAACATCTCGCTGAATACTTGAAATTCAGTGATACATTGAAAAGCACGGCTTAAAAAAAATTACTGATATATATGCTGATGTCCACAATGGTATATACCAGAAGAAGAAACCAAGGAATATTCCTACTTTGCTTATGCTCTTAATGTCTTTTCCTTTACTTGCCTGTTCTACTTCTACCCCTGCAGATATAAATCCAGCAGATATAGACTCAATCCTGTATGTCCAGAAGGAGTTGGTTAATTTCTCTGAGTATCAGATTCCTTATTGATCAAATAAACATAATGATGCCTGTCTTTGAAATATATCTGGCAAGCTTGGACCATAAGATTACATCACCACATGCATCCCTGCCTTCCTCCCACACACACACACACATACACGTATATGTCTATAAACATTTCTCACCAATTTATACTGAATTGTTCTCTCTTCTCTAGCCAGGTCAATATACTCATTTCAAAGAATCTTCATATTCAATGTCTAAAATTGCTTCAAGTTTAGCCTTGCAAGCACTAACTTCAGCAAGTTTAAGTCTATTTCTTGAGCTATTTCCATTTTCCATTTGTTAGTGACAGATGCACGCAATTACTGGGATTTCAGGAACAACACTTCCTTCCAAATAATTCTGCAAATATCTATGCGACAGAACACCTTCTCCTCTTGGCTGCAACATCAGGGTAGAGGATTAGGGTTGTCAATGGTCCTAACTTCTTGGAAGAGAACAGCTTCCAAACTGAAATTTCCTGAAAAATCTCCCTCTGCGTAATTTTTTTTTACACTCAATGGTTATGTCCCTTGTTCCCTTCTTCCAACTCACCATACTGATTTGCTATAAATCTGCACAGGCCATCCCAGTGCATTTGCTGTATCGTCTTTCTGTGGCCCAGAATCCTTGGCATACCTGCCCCATCTCACAACAGCCAAGGTTGCAGGAGTTGACTTGCAAAGTGCACTAACTCATTTGCAAAGCAGATCCAGAGTCACCCTTTGATCTTGGAAAAATATAACACTGTGCATAATTACCCAGAGAGAATAGAACTTGGAAATACAATCACATTTTCCTTGTTACATATTAGAACTAATGAGACCTCATCTGGCTCTCCTATGTTCCCCAAGTCCTAGCATTTTTATTCCTGCATAAATACTAAGTCACTAAGCTCATGACTGCGTGCCGTTTTGGGTCTGGAATGGAAAAGTGCCATTTCCCCACATGAGAGCAATTCCAAACAGAAATACCAAATAGAAATACCAAAACAGAAAACAAGCTGAAAGCTTGGGGTTTCCTGAAAGTCTGCATCAGCGAACCCCTAAGCCTTTGCCCTCCAAACTAGATTATGTGAAAATGACTATTCTACTTCTTATTGGCAGTAGGAATCTTAACTATGCAAAAGCATGTGTTCAGAAACAACTAATGACTTTTCTCTTTTTTAAATCACCGCCAAGTTATTCAACACATTTAGGCACCATCACAAGAGGAATCCCTGTCAAGGTGAGATTAACCTCTGATCCATGCGGGGATACCTGGAACAGCGCCTAGCCTCATGCATGAAGCTCACCCAGCCTCCCCAGAGTTCCCTCGACGGGCCTTACAGGGAGTTGAGTGTTGGAAACAAGTGCTTATTCCTGCCTCTGGATGAACTGCGTGAATGGTGATGATGCCTCCCTCTGATCAGAGAGGCCTCGTTTAGGAGCAGCTTCTGAATTACATTAAGTCCCAAGTATCGTTCAGCTTCTTTCATAACTTCTAGGTAATCCCTTAATTCTAGCCCATTCTCCTCTCCAGGGTTCCCTGTCAGCAGCCAAGATGGCATTTCAAAACCAGAACCCTGGCTACAGTCATGGGAGCCCTATCGTATAACCCTATCATCACCCACAGAAAGGGGTGTGGCAATCTCCCAAGTCTCACCAGTGGTCTCTCTTTACTTCTTTCCTGTGTTCCATAATCCAGGTCTTACACAGCACAACTCCCAACAGAAATTAAGTCTTTTCCCAGGTGAGCCTCCATACTCGGATCATGAACCCTTCCTCTACTCAACTTCCTACTTCTCTGTGGATGCTTGTTCTGTCTGCCATTGGCCCTATATCCTAAGCTCTGTGCTATTTGCAACCCATTGGTTCCAATCTTTGTCCTTGGAACAAGGACCCACTTCCTCAGATCCTCAGAACTGGGTGACTGGTTTCAGTTTTCTTCATCTTACTTGTAGGGAGACCTTTCTTAACAAGCTGTTCACCTTAACTTCCTTAACAAACTGGCTCACCCAAGGACCTAATTTATATATTTGTCGATATCTCTTCACTATTTGCAAACTGCACAGAGTAAAAATGTGACTGTTTTGCTTTGTCCAGCCCTCCATTCCCAAATCTGATGTTATGACATGACACACCTTTAATAAAAATTTATTGGATAGATGAATGGATGAATGAATTATGTAAGTTGGTGGATAAGTAGATAGGTAGATGGATGAGTGTATTAATAGAAAGAAGGAGAAAGGAAGAAAGGAATATGTATGAGTAAGGGAGTGGATGGGTAAATGACAGGATAGGTAGAAATGTGAATTGTGGGTAAGTTGCTAGATAGGTGGATGGATGGTATCACTTCCTTGATCAATACAGTAAGCAATTTATACTAGAATTAAGTCTACATTTGTTATCATAGCAAAGAAAGCCACCCCTCTCCACCTACTTGTCCCTAGTTCCAGCCTTTCAGTATTTAGAAAAATGTAGGTCAATAATAGAAACAAGGAAAAGGTCTTCTAATGCCTCTCAATTCCACACTAGCATACTCTATAGCAAGCCCACTTAATGATCTCCTTATGTTCTACGGGAATTTTAATTTACTATTTACTATTGATTAATACTACAGTTCTGTCAAAGTAAATGTTAACTTCAGAATGCTGATAAATTGCAAATGGTTTTTATTTGGTAGAATAAATTTTGGGCAATCTAAAAGATAAGCAAACATGATAGCTTTATTGTTCGATACGATCTTGACCTCTAACACAATTACATTTCTGCATTGTTTCTCTCCTTGACACTATATTTCAGGCTCTGGTTTCCTCTCTGGAATCAGTTTTGCCATTCAGCTAGTTCCTTCTTCAATGTGTTACATCCATCTTTGACACATGCTCACTATATATTTTTGGATACCATGTTTGACACTGAATTACTAATACTTATGTAAGCATTTCACTCTCTCCCAGCTCTGTAATATTTGTTCCATTTGGTAGTACGACATGTCCCTTCCCAACCTACCCTGTAATTCAGACATGTTTTTTTCTCAAGTTCATCCCTGTAGGTTAAACTAAATGTCATCTCATTCCGTAACCTTTCCTGACACACTCCAACGCATGCACACAGACAGACATACACAGATCACTGTAAAACACAGCTTTCCTTCTGGTTTGGTGAAATTATCCCAGGGAGGAGCATGAAATGAGGGCAGGTCCACCAGTCATAAGCAAAAGTTTAGACAGACATCTGGGCCCTACACCAGTGATGGACATAACCCAGCTCCTCAACCAATACAGACATGACACAAACAAACCCTTCCCTGTCCTTTCTTCTGAAAAGTCTCTGCTCTTCAGAGACTTTTCAAGTCTGTGAACCAGTGGGGGACTTTTCCTTCAGGTCACAATACTAGGCAGAGTGGTCAGTCCATGGCCGCTAGAGCCAGTCCCAGGTTCACATCCTGGCTTTACTGTTTACTATTCTTGTCATCTATGTGGCTTTAAGCAACTTCCTTGACCTATGTGGGGCCCCAGTGTCCCCTTAGGTAAAATAGAAATAATAACAGTCACCTGTCCTTCGCAGCTGATATGGGAATCAGATAGATTAAAGCAACTAGAGTTCTAGTAAGGGAGCAAGGGCCATGTGAATACAGTGAGCTGTGGTAGTCTTTGCTCAAATATGATGCAAGCTCTTTAGATTGGCCTCTTTCTGGAGTCACCTGGGCCGACACACAGTGCTGGGAGTCTGAGTGAGTAAACAGATGGGGCTTTGGTAGTAGCAGCAATGGGGTCTGTATGTTCTGATTTGAAATATATTGTAAACTGGAGATCCCGCGTGGTGGACTCAGTCACTGACACACGATGAGGACTCAGCAAATGTTGCTGCTACCCATTTCCAATCCCAGCCTGAACCTGAGAGCGAAGCAAAGCTGTAGATACTTTCCATGTGTCCGTATTACACTGACTCTGAGGTAAAGGGCTGTTTCAAATCACTATTCATCTTTTCATTACTGTCACATTTCATTGATTTTTGCACTGATGTTTTTCAACATTTTCAAATGAGACTCTTACTTAGAAAGATCCTGGAGCCTAACATCTTCTCAATTAAAAAAAAATGAGTAGGTTTCTTTCTCTTCTCAATTTTAATTTTTAAAACAATAAGTCGTCTGTGATGCCTTTAGAAGATGTTAAATAATATAATCAACTTGGATTTTATTAAGAAGACAATATTTCCAAGAGTGTCTTTACAGAATTATAGGATTTGTGAGACCTTGGAGTGCTAAGCTTTCCGAAAAACACCCACTTTGGGATTTATAATGGAGTCAGAAGGACTCACAGAGAATACCCAAGCTAGCAAAATTTTTTGCTAAGAACAAATTCAAGGAACATAAACAGATCTGCTGGAATCATTTTGGCATTCAAAAAAATTAGCTTTTCAATTTTTTGGAGTAAACCCAATTTTACTACTGGTTAATAAATAGTAAAACAACAATGAAAACATGGGCTGCTTTTAGCCATTAAAGCACTTACAACTAGTTTGTTTGAGAAGAATAATCATGGATCACCGAAGTAGATTGAAACCTCCCCTTTAAGGAGCCGATAGCATATTGCTAATTGAGGCAGCCTATCTGGGGGGGGAGGGGAGGTAAGGGGGAAGTTAGTCAGAGGCTTCAAGACCTGGAGAAGCATGTGACCCACATGAGTTTTCAAGCTGTCACAGAGCTGAGCCAGGAAAGAAACAGAGTCTTCATGATTTCCTGTCCCCTTCTGATATTCCATGCTGTAGGTTAAAAATTCCAAAACTCTTATCTTCTAGAAGCAGTAAATCCTCAGAGTTGCTGGCTGGTACTCCATTCAAATGGAAGTCATCTCTGAGGATAATGGTCCCCATGAGCCTCAAAAGAGCAAGTCATAGCCTGGTGCTGGCAATACATGCCTGTAATCCCAACTACTCAGGATGCTGAGATGTGAGGATCATAGTTTGAAGCCAGACTGGGTAGAAAAGTCTGTGAGGTTTGTATGAGCAATTAACCAGCAAAAATCCAGAAGTAGAGGTGTGGCTCCACTTCTACAGAGCACCATCCTTGAATGAAAAAGCTAATATTGTCACAAGAAAGAAAAGGAAGAAGAAAGGAAGGAAGCAAGAAAGAAAGGAAAGACAAGAAGTTGCCTCTTTCTCCTCCAGAGAATCATGACCAGAATCAGATTCAGTGGGCTGAATTCTCTGCTGGCTGCTGAACTTGAAGCTAGGGCAAAAGATGATACACATACACATGCATTTTGCTTGGCCCAACCCACTGAACAGCCTTTTTATGACCCTACAGAGCTTTAACTGGACATGTGTCAGGATAATAAGTAGCCTCCCTGTAATTGTTCCAACTTTACTAATCCATCTCCTACATGGAAGTCAGTCTGAGAGCTCTCACTGGTTCACCCCTGTCTGGGTGCTTTCTTCTTCTTGATGAAATTCTACCTTCCCCCTACGCTTCAATTCTTTCCAGATTCAGCAGCAGCAGGGAGGAGTGTATGTCTAACCCAACAGTTCTGGAAGCCCCCAGCCCTGCCAACGTGAGACAAGGCTGGCTGTGGGAGCAAGAGCTGCCCTGGCCACATCCTCTGTAGCTGAGACAACACTGACATCTTGTGGTCTAGAATCCTGTCTGACACAAGCGTCACAGGCCAGAGCAGAACTAGCCCTGCCAGACACACAGGTGGGAGGAATTAGTCCTGCATGGAGCCCGATTACAGGGGTGTGCAATCTATAAGACACCCAGGTAACCAGCAATGTGTACATACTGATTGATGCAAAACCACATAGCCTCTGGCCTGTCATACATGGGCACAACCAAGTCAGTGTGCAAAAGGTGGGCAGTTCCCAAAGACAAGCGTTAATAAGAAGCATACAGACAGAATGCAGTGATCAAAGCACCTACAGTATGTGAGATGGCAATGGAAACATAGAAAGAGAGAGCAATAGACAAACATCCTAGGGATATAAATGACAATGGGCCAGAATCGTGAAGGATATACAATAATCAATTAAGTGGGAACATATAAGTCCTAATTTCTTTTGTATAACTTTTTATTATCAGTATTTGTACAAAGGTATTTCAACAGATTAGTTTATGAGAACAATGAATCCTGATTAATGTCCACCTCGTCCACTGTTCTCCCCCATCTCTCCCAAACCCACTTATTCTCTTCAGTTGTCCAGTTCTATTTTCTCATATGTACGCTGAATATTATAAAGTAAGTACTAATGTCTGATCCCCACAGAATCCACCCAATGCGCAGGTTGAATATTCAGACCAAAAACAAGCTGGCTTAAGCAGTATCCTGGGGAATGGTGCTCATGGGTTGCTTAGGGAGAGGCAGTATGAGAAAGGACAAATGAGGGAATTGCCAAAGACCATATGGAAATAGCCTTAAATCCCAGAATAAAGGATCAAACTGTACCCAGTTACAAGGAGTCCCATAACAAGATTGTATTTAAGAAGAAAACATTGGAAAGAGAGACTAAGGACACATTTTTTCTGATACATGGTAGTAACATCTAAATAAGTATATATGAAAACATGCTGGTCATATGCATAAACACAGATACTTATTAACTGAAGTATGGTATGCACAGGGGGGATTCCAATGGTGTAATTCTTTTGAATAACTAACTTACAGATACACATAATGAAGCTAGAATATTTGTTTCTATTTTAATGACTTTATGTTACCTTTGTAATGCAAATGTAAGTTGCTTTATATGAAGCAGGGGTGTTAGAATTTGTGATGGTCATTTTTTTTCCTTTTTTTAAATAAGTTTTTTATTGTGAAAATACTGTACAGAGGGGTTACAATCACATGAGAAAGGTAATGAGTACATTTCTTATCAAGCATTGTGGGGGAGAGGGGGAGATATAGTTGTGGAAAAACAAAGGAAGAGGCAACAATGGTCATTTTCTTTCATGTGGCAACCCCTTTCAAAAGAATCCCATGGGACAAGCCGGGCACCAGTGGCTCATGCCTGTAATCCTACCTCAGGAAGCTGAGATCTGAGGATTTCAGTTCAAAGCCAGCCTCGGCATAAAAGTCTGTAAGGCTGTAGTGGCTCAAGTGGTAGAGCTCTAGCTTTGACCAAATAAGTTCAGAGATATCGGCCAGGCCCTGAGTTCAAGCCCCAGGATTAATACCAGAATAGATGATAGATAGGTAAGTAGATAGATAGATAGATAGATAGATAGATAGATAGATAGATAGATAGATAGATAGATAGATAGATAGATTCCATAGGGAAAAGAGGACTATATAAGACTTAGTATCAAAGAATCATCATCTTGGGGCTGGGAAGGTGGCTCAATGGTAGAGCTCTTGCCTTGCATGCCTGAGGCCCTGGGTTCCATTCCTCAGCACCACATAAGCAAAAAGAAAAAAGCCGGAAGTGGTGCTGTGGCTCAAGTGGTAGAGCGCTAGCCTTGAGGTAAAGAGCTGAGGGACAGCGCCCAGGCCCAGAGTTCAGGCCCTACGACTAGACCCCTCCCCCCCCAAAAAAAAGAATCATCATCTTTCAAAGAAAAATGGGTCCAAAATCTCTACTCCAGTCAAGTGCAAGAAATATCTTTTGAGGGAGATGGCTTTGCCATGGACACAAAAATCCACCTGGATTTAGGATTCAAACTCGGCTCTTAATCCACATTCACAATCCTTTCCTCTTCCCTTCCTATTTCCCACCTTCCACCTATGGCTACCACAGCCTTCTATTAGCAATGAGTCCAGGCAGTATCTGCAGGTCTGCCTTTCTACACAGGCTGAGGCAAAAGCTAAGACAAACTGCAAAGATTTACCTGGGGGGAGGGGGAGGGATAGCATCTGAATGCCAGCATTTCAGGCAACAGTTGCCAAAGTGTACATCAGAGACAGGACTCATGTGGGTCCCCATGGTTCTTTCAGGTGTATCTGTGACACCAAAACTACTTTCATAATAATGCACAGTAAGTGGAGTTTTTGCTCTCCTTCCTGCATGACCATATGGTGGGCTTTTCCAGAGGAAACCTGACAGGGATACCATGACGATCAAATGAGGCCCCTGAAATGCTTGTCAGATGTTCAAACTTCATTCTGTTGATTATACTTGGAAATGAGAACCTCGCTATTTTCTGCCAAGCCAGACATTAAAGGAAGTTACAACGACATCCCACAATGCCACCCTTCTCGCCAAACTTTCATTATAAATATAATTCTTTTTTGCATATTTTCATATTTATAACTGATGCGTGGATCTATTGTTTTAACGACTTCATAAATAAATGCATTGCAATGTCTCACTTATAATTCCTAACTGGTATAATTGATTTGATGTAAGCCGCATAGACAAAAACTTCCTTTGGGTATCCCACGATTTTAAGTTGAAAGAGGTCCTGAGAGCTAGGCGCCAGTGGCTCATGCCAATAATCCTGGCTCCTCAGGAGGCTGAGATCCGAAGATCACAGGTTGGAGCCAGCCCAGGCAGAAAAGTCCATGTGACTCTCGTCTCCAATGAACCAGCAAAAAGCTGAAAGTGGAGCTGTGATTCAAGAGCACCAGCCTTCAGCCAAAAAGCTAAATGACAGCACCCAAGCCCTGAGTTCAAACCCTATTACAGAAGTAAAAAGAAGAAAAGAAAAGAAAAAGTTCTGAGATCTAACAATTTGAGAAGCACTGATTCATCTTGGGAGCTTATTCCCTCGCTGGCCCTACCCACTGCCATGTTTCTCTAGGAGATAGATCTCTCCTTTTGCTCCTGTAGTCTGCCAGGATGTCAAGCATAACATTTCTTACTTGCTAGTCTTCCTCTTCTTTCTCCCTTTCCAAATTCCCTTCTGCCTCTTGTAGCCCTGAACCTACCTCCTGTAAGGCAGGAAGTACCTTTGCTCCTCCCAATTGTTCTCAAAAGAGCCCTTTCGCGGAACCCAGCTTCCAAACCTCTTTAGGAGGATCACAAACAGAGGAACCTGATACAATCGCATCCACGCTTGCCTTTCCAGCCTCCACCAACCATTTCAGGAGCTCCAGCTCTGTGCCAGACACTGCTCACAGGGTACTTGAAAAATGGAGGAGCTAACAGTTCTGTTGAGGGAAGTGTGGAAATGTTTTACAAAAGATGTGACATTTGACATGGACCATGCAAAATGAGAAAGAGTTGACTATGTGAAGAACCAAAGGTGTTTTCTTGGTGAGGGAAGAATACTTTCAGAGGCACATGAATGTGAAAATGTGTGGCATAGTTATAGAACCAGATAGATAGATGTTGGTGAAATATACTCTGTGTGCATATATGTGTGTGCATGTGTGTGGTAGCAGTGTGTGCATGTGTGCCCATGCATGTACATGTGCGTTTGTGTGCATGCATGCATGTGTGTGAATGTCTGAATGAAATCGAGTGACTATGTGTACCTCTGTATGCTTGTGTGCATGCAGGTACATGCCTAGGGCATGTAAACATGTTTTCCTGTGTATGAATGATTGTTTGCATGATAGTACTGAGGGGTCAACAAAATGTCTCTGAGACAGAGTGAGGAGATAATGGGACATGTTATACATGCAATCTAATTTCATCTTTACAATAGGACCCTAGTTTGTCCTCTTTGCCATGCTGTTGGTGTGGTACCCATACAAAGTGAGCCAGACACCAGCGTTCATGCCTGTAATCCTAGATACTCGGAAGGCTGAGATCTGAGGATCAAGTTTCAAAGCCAGTCCTAGGAGACAAATCTAAAACACTCTTTTTTTTTTTTTACTTGTGAAAATACTGTACAGAGGGGTTACAATTACATGGGCAAGATAGTGAGTACACTTCTTATCAAGCATTGTAGCCTACTCATTTGTTTACCCTTCCCATCACTTCCCAGCCTCCCCCCCACACCCAATCCTCGCCCCCCTACCACCAAAGTTGTAAACTTCATTTTCAACATAACAACTTGTACTTCTCATTGTTGCAACGGGTCCACCTGTATCCTTATTTAAACAACTTGTTTTTCCCCATCCCCTCCACAAATTATACCGACATCAAATACAGTGAAAGCAGGGGTTATACTGTGGGGGAGGGACATACAAAGCAACAAAGAAATCATCTTATAATTGCGTTAGAAACAAATGCATGAAAGAAAAAAACATTTAAATACATATCTTAGGGTTCATTTTCCTAACATTACCTTATCTGACCTTTTCTGCTTGACTCAACATATACTAGATATTGCAAATAAGGGAAACCATGGGACCTATGTTTCTTTGGGCTTGGCTTACTTCACTTAATATAATTTTTTCCAAGTCTTTCCATTTCCTAACAAATGGGGCAATGTCATTCTTTCTGATGGAGGCATAGAATTCCATTGTGTATATATACCACATTTTCTTGATTCATTCATCTACTGAGGGGCATCTGGGTTGGTTCCAGATCTTAGCTATGGTAAATAATGCTGCAATAAACATAGTTGTGCTGGTAAATCTGAAACACTCTTATCTCCAACAAATCTGCAAAAGCCTGAAAGTAGCACTTTGGCTCAAGTGGTAGAGCCTTGAAATAGCCTGGAACAAAAAAAAGCTCAAAGAAAGTACCCAGGTCCAGCTAGATAAATTAATTAAATAATACAAATGATAGAGCTGGGAAGGTGGCTCAGTGGTAGAGCACTTGCCTTGCATTCATGAGGTCATGGATTCGATTCCTCAGCACCACATAAGCAGAAAAAGCCAGCAGTGGAGTGTGGCTCAAGTGGTAGAGCACTGGCCTTGAGCTAAAGAGCTGAGGGACAGTGCCTAGGCCCAGAGTTCAGGCCCCACAACTGACAGAAAAAGAAATACTAATGATAATAATAAAGTCACAAATTTGTAGCCATAGCATGAAACCAACTAGGTGGAAAGACAAAGAGAAAAACCCAAAACAAAAATCAACAAACGCTAATTGTGTTTACTTCTGCATGATAGGTTTATAGGCAACTGAGTTGTTTGTTTTTAGCTCTTTTGGCTTATCCGTATTTCATAATTTTCCATAATAAACATGTATTGCCTTCCAACAAGGCACGGAAAATATCTTAAACCTGACTGTGGGCAAAACCCTCCCAAACCCCGTTTCCCGTGCACTTCCTGCGGTTCATCTACAGAGTGCCAGCGCTTAGCTGCGGGAAGATGTGTGGCACAGGCTAGCGCGGCTGCCCCGTGTGGGCAACTGGGTTTCGTGTGTCTGTCCTGTTCTCAGCTCCTCATTTCATCTGAATTTCCTAGAAGCCAGACAGGCTACAAAATGTCATGTCAAAACCAGCTTTACAATGTCGGTGGGGGGGGGGAGGGGGGTATAATTGGGTGGGGGGAGGGGGGAGGCTGGGAAGGGAGGTGAAGGGTAAACAAAGGAGGAGGCTGCAATGCTTGGTAAGAAATGTATGCATTATCCTGCCCATATAATTGTAGCCCCTCTGTACAGTATGTTCTCAAATAAAATAAAATAATATTTAAAAAAAAAAAAAGAATCCATCTTTCCCTCCCCAGAAAGTCTGCAATGCTCAGCCCCACAACCTCCAAAGCAACACTGGGCCTAAAACAAACTGCCAGGTGACAGACAGCTGGGGGTGTCAGAAAGCATCCTGGCAGGAGAGCAACCCTCGCTGAGGACGGTGTACGCAGTGTGCACCTGCATGGGATAGCAGGACTCTCCCTTCCCTCTTATCCTCTTAGTCTACTGCTGTCACAAGTCATACTTTAGCTTCTGCACCTGTCCCTCATTTCTTCCTTTCACATACATTTAATCAGGGCTTCCTATGGGGGTCACCCCCACACACACACCTAGAAGGTAAGCTCCACTGGCAATACATTGAATTGATAGAAGGGATGGCTAACCCTGATTAGATCCTTCCACTTATCCAGCTACATCATGTGGGGGAGGGGCTCTTGTCCTTGGAACAGTTGCTATGTGAGGAAAAACCCCAAAATCTAAGCAATGACTGGATGTCAAAGAGAGGACAGTGCCAGGAGCCAGGAGCTCATCACTATAATCCTACCTATTCAGAAGATTGCAATCTGAGGATTCCGGCTCAGAGTCAGCTTAGGAAGACAAATCCAAGAGACTCATCCCCTATTAACCAGCAAAAGAGTCAGAAGGGGAGATGTGACTCAAATGGTAGAGTGCCCACCTTGATTAAGACCCTAGGGGAAAACTCAAGGCCCTGAGTTCAAGTCCCAGTACCTCAGAGAAAGAAAGAAAGAGAGGGAGGAGTGGGGAGAGAAGAAATCAAACTGCCTGGGTGTAAGGACAGAACTAGGAGCCTTGTTGCCCAAAGCCAGTGGATATAGGAGTCCCTTCTACTGTTAAAAGATACCAGTTGTGTCCCAAAAAGGAAAGTAGAACTAGGACTTGAGTGTGGAAGTACAGAAGAAAGAAGCAGAGTCAAAACACTCCACTTCAGGAAAGGGATGGGACAAATAACTTGCATTGAATATTTTGTCTGTACAACCCTCAGGGTGAGCGTGTGATGTGTGTGTGTGTGTGTGTGTGTGTGTGTGTGTGTATGCATGCATACTCACACTCATACACACATGCCAGTACTGGGACTTAAATTCAGGGCCTGGGTGCTGTACATGAGGTTTTTTGTTTGTTTGTTTTGTTGTTGTTGTTGTTTTGTTTTGTTTTTTTGTTTTTTTGTTTTTTGTTTTTTGCTCAGGGCTAGCTAGCACTGTTTCACTTAAGCCACAGCTCCACTTCTGGCTTTTTAATAGTTGATTGGAGATAAAAAGTCTCGCCAACTTTCCTGCATGGGCTGACTTCGAACCATTATCCTCAGATCTCAGCCTTGAGTAGCTAGGATTAAAGGTGTGAGCCACGAGAGCCTGGCTTCAACCCTCAGAACTTCAATGAAAATCTGCCCTGAAGTAAGAGATGCATTTTAATTTGGTCCTGGTAGGAAAATGATCAATCTCAGGACCTCTGCAGACTCAGTCCTGCTGGAGATGCTGGAGTCCTGAGCAGGTCAGTGAGTTCTCTTCCTAGGAGCACGAGGATCAGAGGTGAATCTGTCTCCCTACGTCACATAGCTGTGACTTGAGAGCAAAGCAGGTGTTCCAGTGGGCCGGGCCAACTAGAGCATAGAAGAGTTTCCTGGAGGAGCAGAAGAGAGGGGAGAAGAAGAGGGGAGGGTAGAAATGGGCAGATGGGAGACCATGATTCAGCTGTCTCTGCCTTAGGCAGCTGATGCCATTCCTAGAGCCCAGATTCCACCCTGTTTTTGCATTCCATAGGCTTGCAAGAACCAAACCTGATGTGTTTTACTTTCTTTTTGGGTTAAGGCTGCAGTTTATTTTCTATTTCTTGAAACTAAAAATGTCCTAAGTTACAGAAAGCTTTTGTTAAAGTTCTAGCTTGAACTAAGGGAGTAGAGTGAGACTAAAGAAAACAGGGTTGATTCCAGAACAATGTAGCTAATGTAGTCAATAGATATGACATGGCTGCTTTGTGAACCAGCCAATTACCTATACACTGCTCCTCCTCCCTGCTTACAAGGCTTTGCAAAGCATCCATGAGCTTCAAACGGGGAATGTGTTGCTGTTACCTGACCTAGAAACCACTCATCTATAGGTAGGTTCTCAGGAAGGCAAAGACAATCAGAGCCCCTTCCTCATAAGAGGAGGACAGAGGGCTCTGGTCATCTAGTGACAGCCTTGGCCTCTACATCAACACAGACAGAGATGGGGCTAGGAGTCAAGTGCTCGTGCCTGTCATCCTAGCTTCCCAGAAGGCCAAGACTTGAGATTGCAGTTCAAAGCCAGCCTAGACACATAAGTCTGTGAGACTCTTATCTGCAATTAACCAACAACAACAACAAAAGTGGAGCTGTGGCTTACTTGGTAGAGTAGCCAACCTTGAGCAAAAGAGCTAAGAGTCAGTGCCCAGGAATTGAGTTCAAGCCCTAGTACCAGTACAAACAAGGAAAAGGAGGAGGAGGAGGAGGAGGAAGAAGAGGAAGAGGAGGAAGAGGAGGAGAAAGAAGGAGGAGGAAGAGATGGGGGAAGGAGGAGGAAAAGGGGAGAGAAAAGGAGCAGGAGGAGGAAAAGGAGGAAGAGGAGAGAAGAGGAAGAAGGAGGAGGAGGAGGGGATGAGGAGGGGAGGAGGAAGAAGAGGGGAAGAGGAGGAGGAGGGGAGGAGGAAGAAGAGGGAGGAGGAGAAGAGGAAGCAAAAAGGAAGAGGAGGGTGAGGAGAAGAGGAGAGGGAGAAGGAGAAGAGGAGGCAAAGAGGAGGAGGAGAGGGAGAAGGAGAAGGGGAGGAGAGGGAGAAGGAGAAGAGGAGAAAGAGGAGGAGGAGGAGGAAGAGGAGGAGGTGGAGGAGGTGGAGGAGGAGGAAAAGGAGAAGGAGGAGGAGGAGGAGGAGGAGGAGGAGGAGGAGGAGGAGGAGGAGGAGGAGGAGGAGGAGGAGGAGGAGGAGGAGGAGGAGGAGGAGGAAAGAAGATAGTTGGATAACCACCCAAACTGGGTTCTCTGAGGTCTATGGGTAAGATGACATCACTTTTGTTGCTTCTGGGAGGTGCCAAGCTGTCATAAACACACGTACCACCACTGCTAAGGACAGAAAGAGACAGCGGTAGCTCTGGGATAGCAGGGCCATGGCTGACCCAGAGACAGCTGCACTCCTCCATCTTTCCCTTCTATGTATGTAAATGTCACTCTGAAGCCATTTCTCCCTTCAGTTAGAAACTTCCTTATTCTCACTTTCTCTGCCAAGTTCAGCAGCTCGGGAAATTTTCCATTAAAAATATATATACATATATATATATATTGTTACTCAGATTTCAGATCTGTTAGAGATTTTTTTTTAATTTCATAAAAGAGAACAGGAAGAGGGCTCAGCCAGATTCCATGGTGGCATGACTTAGAATGAGCACTTTCTGGAAATAAGCTCCAAACTAAAGAAAAGTAGAACTCTTCCCAGCTACTCAGAGTCCTGACAGTCCTGGCCAAAACCTGCATCTCAGGTGTGATGGATGAACAGACAATGGTGTAGAGCCTGAATAGAGTACTTGAAGAAGTTCATTCCTTCCCTGAAAACATCTTCCTCAAGGCCCCAATCCCTGCATCCTTTGGGTTTCTGAACACAAGCTGTTTGGTGGCAGCCAAGACAAGATGCCCGCATCTACTCACACAATAACACAGTGTGGTTGCAGCAGAATTTTATCCCTAAGATTGGGGGAGAATCCACACATAAATATTCTTTCTCACTAGCTGAAAACTTCCCTTTTTATTTTTCATTTGTTTTTGGTGCTGGACCTGTGGCTTGAACTCAGGGCTTTGTTGCTGTCCCTGAGCTTTTTTTGCTCAAGGCTAGCGTTCTACCATTGAGCCATAGCTCCACTTCTGGCTTTTTGGTGGTTAACTGGAGATAAAATCTCACGGACTTTCTTGCCCAGGCTGGCTTCAAAGCATAATCCTCAGAGTTCACCCTCTGAAGTTGCTAGGATTATAGGCATTCCTTTACATTTTTGCAGAAGTCATGCTCTCTCTCTCTCTCTCTCTCTCTCTCTCTCTCTCTCTCTCTCTCTCTCTCTCTCTCTCTCTCTCTCTCTCTCTCTCTCTCTCTCTCTCGTTCCAAATGGGCTAAGCTATAAGACCAATTGTTGTTTGTGCAAGAATTATCTCCTTCCCTTTTCTCCCATACTCTTTTTGAGCTGATGATCTTCTTTTTAGAGCATCCTCAAAACTCAGAGCAGAAGTGATGGCTCTTTAGAGGGCTACACCATGTCCCAGGTGGCAGAGCCAGTGGAGCTGCTGCTGGCTTCATGAAGGTGTTTCTTCGTTCCATGAAACTGTCCAAATTTTGGCCTCCATGGGAATGTATCCAACTTCTCAGATGGGCAGCAGCTATAAAGAGACAGCTCCGTTTTCGTTTCTCTGCTGAAACTCCTTTCCCTTCCACCCTTGATGAAGGTTTATTGAGCCCTCGTATGTCCCAGACACTCTCATCATTCCCACTTTTATGACACCATTTCTTTTTTCCACTCTAGTGCAGTCAAGAGCTTTTAGGACTCAAAATGTCCTTCACTTCCCAATTCCTCCAGGAGAAAATGCTGCATAAGGAATGGGAGTACACAATGCATGTCTAACTCTGTCCAGAAATAGTCAAATTAGCATTGCAGGGTCAGCCACAAACTGGTAAAGGAAAAAACAAACTGAGGAGAGGGGCCAGATCTCAAACACCTAGCTCAAAACTAGTTCCTTACCCACCAGGTTTCAGTGGCCAAGGCCTGTAATGCTAGCTGCTCAGGAGGGCTCAGGATCACCATTCGTAGCCAGCCCAAGCAGCAAAGTCCTTAAGAATCTACTCTCCAATGAACCACCAAAAAGCTAGAAGAGGAGCTGTAGGTCAAGCTCTATAGTGCCAGCACTGAAGAGCAGAGCTTAGGGACAGCACCCAGGTCCTGAGTTCAGGCCCCAGTACTTATAATAAATAAATAAATAAATAAATAAATAAATAAATAAATAAATAAATAAATAAATAAATAAAAATAGATGAGAAACTAGCTGCCTCTCTTGCACAGATCTGTCCCCATAGAAAACCACTTCCTTCTAGATACTCAAAAGGCCTGTACTTACTTTATATACTATAGTATTTTGAGGAGGTTATACATTTTCCCTTTTCCCCAATTGCATCTGAAGGAATGGAGGCCAAACTGGGTCCACCTTGAGGACCATTCATTTCCTGATTGTACCCTTTCTCTCTCTAGTGGATACCAGGAAGGGACCAAGACCTCTCCCTGGAGGCTGGAACAAAAGAACCCCTATAAAGAACCTGCCCCAGAAACACAAGTCCCAGAGGAAGAGCCAGACTGAATAAAAGACAAGCCAGTGACAATGACAGCACCCAAGACAGCACCCAACTTCCAGGAGAGCTGTCACAAAAATGCTTCTTAACACCAATATTAATATATATGTACATACATATATGCAATGTAGTAGAACAAAGAAAAACTCATCTCCTCTGAAGAAAGATTATATGTTTGTTTCTGTTCCAAAAAGATGATTGTTTTTATGTACAGAACATCATATAGCATCTTAGCAAATTTGGGATTGTCTCCTAATTCACAGTTTCTCCGTATTTCTGAAAGGCATTAGTTACACTCCCTGAGGATCAAGATAACTCTCTGAGAGACATTTACAGAATCTGGCTGAAGACATATTTAAAAGTTGCTTTCCTCTGACATTTATCTCTGCAACCTATTTCTTTGTTGTCTGAGGTTCTTGTTTATCTCCTTGGCTGTTTGTTTGTTCATGGAGGAGGGGTACCATTTTGTGAAATGACATCTTCTTAAATTTAAATACTTGAGGGAAAAATCCCTCCCTTTTATTCTGTAAACTGTGCATTCACAGTTCTCAGGATTTCAGTGTCACTGCCGGCTGAAGATGCCCACTGACCGTGGGCGGAGAGGTCACCCCGAGTTACTCCACTTGGTTTGCTTGGGGTGGGTAAGGGTTCACAAGACATACAACAGTGACAGGTCAGCACAGAAAAACACAGAGGAGGAAGAAGAGAGAGAAAGCATGTGTATGTGTGATATGTAGTGTGTGGTATATATGTATGGTATACATTGTGTATACATGGTATGTGGCATTTGTCCATGATATATCCTATGTAGTATACATGTATAGTCTCTTGTGTATCGTGTGTGATGAACATGCATGTTGTATTATGTGCTGTGTATGCTGTGTATGTGGCCCACATGCTGTGAAAAGAATGAAGCCAATGATGCTTGGGGTCTGCATATGTAAAGGAGTTGCCAGCTAGTTTGCTTAGCTCCCCTGCACATCTCCCTGACCTCTGGGCAGACACCTCCCGGCCAGAGGCTGAGGTTGCTGAGGGCCAGGGATGGAGGACAGGTAGGCCTCTGGAAGCATAAACACCAGCCCAACTGTCCCAGAAACACTGCAGGGTCCATGGCATGCAAAGAAGCGCCTGCAGAGAAATCACCATGGACTCAGCCTCTAGTGAGGATGAGCTATCTCTGGCTACAGGCAAGGAGTCCACAGTGCTCTTACTAGTGTAAGTCCACCTTGCCTCCCATGGGGTCCTCAGGCTGAAAGCAGTTTCCACTCACTTCTGTTCCTAGGTCTCGTGGTCTCGTGCCTGCTAGGCCCCACATTTGTTTGCTCAGTAAAAGCCTGTGGCTGACAGCTCTAGACAGAGGCTTCAAGAGATGGATCCGGATGTATAAGCCGAGAGAGGCCGTGTTCTTCTTCCAAGGAGCTGTCAGCAGTGTGACACAGAAACCTTAGCCACTTTCAGAACCTGCTGGCAGTAGTTCCCTCACAGCCTAACGTCTTTCACAAAGCATGCTCCCATGCATTTGTCAGGAGGAGCAAGGGATCTCATGAGGAAGTCCACACTGCTTATATTTGCCTCTCTGTGTCCTTCATGCATCTAGTGCAAGGGACCCTCATGTGAAGTTAGGCCACGCTGACAGGGCAGGAAATCATGGTCTCCTGTGCTGCCTAAAGTCTTCCCCTCTCCCACACACTGTCTATCCTGGACATCAAACGTCATTCAACCTCTTTCGCAGAGATCATCAGCAGTGGCAGGTGTCTGAAGGTAAGCATGCAGGTAGGAAGGAGATCACTCTGAGTGACAAGACATTGAGAACCCTTGAGAGAACATCTAGCCATGTGCACTGAGCCTGGCTTGTCTTGTCTTGGCCCTCATGACCTGAAAACTAAACAAGCCTTCACCTGATGCTCTGAGAGCTCACAATCAAGTGAACGTGGCAATGAAATAGGAGCTGGCAATCAGGTTCTCGGCAGGGAGGAAGGCCAGCATGCAATCACACCCTTCTTCTCCAAGATAGATGATGAAGACAGGAGGGAGGGCCACCTGACCACAGAGGCAATCAGGATCCCAAATCACTCCCCATGGCTCAGCAGAGAGAAGAGTTTCAAATATGTAGAACTGAGCAGAGCCACACAGAGAGGCTGGACTTGAGTTGAAAACCATTTGACAAAATGAGAACGACATAGCAATTGGGAATCTAAATATTCACCGTAAAGTTAACTCATCCTTGCTAAATAGTAAATACATAGTTATATTTATATTTAATAAATATTTAGAATAAAAGATACATTATCTATATAAGGTTGGCAAAGTACTGCATTTACACTTGCAGAGGACAAAGGAATAGCAAGTAACAGTAAATCACATGAGAATCCCTAAGATCCTCAGGCCTTGATTACCAAATTTGTCACCAACACATTAGTGTTACTCTTGCCAACTGAGTCTTCAGCCCCTCACCTGAAAGCTCAGACAGTCCTGGATGCCTGGACTACTACATTCTATCCTACATGTTGAAAGTGAGACCTTGATTTTATCATTAAGATATCACTTATTTGTTTTAAATGATGGTGATAATGGATGATGGAAATTGAACTGGGCACCAGGGTCCTGTCCCTGTGCTTAAAAAAATGATTGTTTCACAAAGGAGGAGGCAACAATGCTTGATAAGAAATGTACTCGTTATCTTGCCCATGTAATTGTAACCCCTCTGTACGATATTTTCAAAATAAAAAAAATGATTGTTTAACATCAAGTTATCTTGTTAAACAAAGTTGATATTAGACAAAACAAACCCCAAGATAAGAACTGAAATGGTTTTTCTTTCTTGCTATTGTTTCTAACATATTTATAAGATGATTTCTTTGTGGCTTTGTATGTCCCTCCCCCATGGTATAACCCCTGTTTCCACTGTATTTGATGTTGGTATAATTTGGGGAGGGGAAGGAAAAAAATAAATTGTTTAAATGGGGATACAGGTGGACCCATTGCAACAATGAGATGTACAACACGTTTTATGTTGAAAAACGAACTTTACAACTTAGGCTGGGGGGAATGGGGCAGAGATGTTAAAGGGAAACAAAGGAAGAGGCAACATTGCTTGATAAGAAATGTGCTCATTACCTTGCTCATGTAATTATAACCCCTCTGTAAGGTCCCATGGTTTCCCTTATTTGCAATATCTAGTATAGGTATGAGTCAAGCGGAAAAGGTCAGATAATGTGATGTTAGGAAAATGAACCCTTAAATATGTATTTTAATGTTTTCGTTTCTTTCATGCATGTTTCTAACGCATTTATAAGATTATTTCTTTGTTGCTTTGTATGTCCCTCCCCCACAGTGTAACCCCCGCTTTCACTATATTTGATGTCAGTATAACATGTGGAGGAGATGGGGACAAACAAGTCGTTTAAGGATTCAGGTGGACCTGTTGCAACAATGAGAAGTACAAAATGTCATGTCAAAACCAACTTTACAATGTCGGTGTGTGGGGGGGAGGGGGGTATAATTGGGTGGGGGGAGGGGAGAGGCTGGGAAGGGAGGTGAAGGGTAAACAAAGGAGGAGGCTGCAATGCTTGGTAAGAAATGTATGCATTATCCTGCCCATGTAATTGTAGCCCCTCTGTACAGTATGTTCTCAAATAAAATAAAATTAAATTAAAAAAAAGGTATTTTCACAATAAAAAATTATTCATAAAAAAAGAAAAAAGAGAAAAAAATATTGTTATTATAAAGGTGATACACAGAGAAGTTACAGTTACATCAATCAGGTAATGAGTACATTTCTTTTTGGACAATATCACTACTCCTTATGCTTTTTTTGCCTAAGGCTAGTGATCTACTACTTGAGCCACAGTGCCACTTCCAGGTTTTGGGGGGATTAGTTGGAGATAAGAATATCATGGACTTGGGGCTGAGAAGGTGGCTCAGTGGTAGAGCACTTGCCTTGCATGCCTGAGGCCCTAGGTTCGATTCCTTAGCATCACATAAGCAAAAAGAAAAAAAGCCGGAAGTGGTGCTGTGGCTCAAGTGGTAGAGCACTAGCCTTGAGCTGAAGAGCTGAGGGACAGCGCCCAGGCCCAGAGTTCAGGCCCCACGACCAGACCCAAAAAAAAAAAAAAAAAAAAAGAGTCTCATGGACTTTCCTGCCCAGGCTGGCTTTGAACTGTGATCCTCAGATCTCAGACTACTGAGTAGCTAGGATTACAGGTGTGAGCCACCAGCACCTGGCTGGATTTTTTGGTAGGGGGGGGTTGGTTGTGGGGCCTGAACACTGGGCCTGGGCACTGTCCCTCAGCTCTTCAGCTCAAGGCTAGCGCTCTACCATTTGAGCCACAGCACCACTTGCAGCTTTTTCTGCTTATGTGGTGCTGAGGAATCAAACCCAAGACCTCATGCGTGGCAAGCACTCTACCACTGAGCCACCTTCCCAGCCCCTGGCTGGATTTTTTTTTAATGCTTACATTTGGCAAAATAAGAGGTCCATAACCCTATCTTAGTATCTAAGATTCTTTGGGGAACTTGTCCTTTCCCAGATCAGATCTGGGAACTTCCGGTAAAATGAAATGTGTGGACTTGAACTCCCAGTCATGACCAGAACTGCAGGCTGTCTGCTGGTTGCATGACCTAGGGCAAGTTTGCTCATTTCCATCACAGAACAGGAACTTGTTTTCACATATTTAGTCAAAAATTTCCCTTAAATATGTGAAAACAAGTTCCTAATTTATATGTAGTCTCTAATTTTTTGTCCAGGTGCAAAAGAAACTCTTTCTATAAGAGGTACAAATAAAAATCAGAAACTCAGGTAATCAGCCACTGCCCTACACACACACAGGAGTTCAAACCTACATATGTTGGTCATGGAATGTCAACTCTCAGAATAACAGAACCGTTTTCCTGCCAATTGTATTGAGTCTCTAATAAAGGAGATAAACAGAAGTTTATCAGTTTTCATCTTAGAAGTTCCCACCCAAAAAGGTTTCCAGAGAGCTGGATAATCCCCAGGGCTGAAACATTACTACTTGAATGAAATCGTAGCAAGACTCATACATATCACTAATGTGTTGTTTGGCCCTGTTTAACTTCAGTGGAGGAGGGGGGAGGCAGGTTTGGGGTGGGGGAATTAGGGAAGGAAGGAGGGGTGAGAGGAAGTTAAGAGAATCAGGGAAAGGAAGTCAAAGAGTAGAAGGAAAACAGACAAGAAAGAAAAAGGAGGAAGAGCTCACCTTACTTCTAGGGAGTTAGAGGGCAAGATTGATCTTGCCTTCCTATCACTTCCAGAGCAAGATCACTATGTTTTTGGGGGAGACTACAAAAGGGAAATATATACTTTGTTCAGTAACCTAAGTGGTAATACAGATTGCAAAGGAAAGTCCTATCTGCTGAGTGGAGACCTGTGCGGCGCATGGACCAGTTGAATTTGAAGGACCCTCTGAAGTAGGTATTAGCCTTGCAATTTATAGATAGGAACATCAGACTTGATTTCTCCAAGGGCACCCAGCTAGTCAGTGGCCATGTCAGAACCCATTTCCATTCTACCCCACGGCAGACGGTTGCACTGACAAACGAGTAACACCTCCACAGTTCATTATGGCCTAGTCCATAAAGCACAGTCAATATGTACCGGGCAATTACTTTAAGGCTCAAACCTCACTGTTACTCTTACTTTGAAAAAAATAAGGATAGTGTTTTAAAGCTATTAAATAATACCCTGTTCAGGAAGAAAAGATGTACATGTCTTCCTCAATCCCCAGCATCTTGATGATCCAGGCAATGACAATAGAAAAAAGAACCTCAACTAATACTTTCTTATTAGCAGGGACAATGTCAAAACTGCATAGAGTAGATGTCTAATAAATCTGATTCCAATATCTGGCTTAAGGTTGAGCCCAAGCTAGTGTTTCAATTACTTCATATGTTACAAGGCAAATCTATGTCACAAAGCAAATCCAATAGCCAATGAAGTGAACTTTTTCCCTCTGGAGACATTTTCCAGCTTCTAAATGAAGGAAATAGTGAACTAGTCTGTCAGTCTGTTGCAATCACCCATGAGTTAATGTGCCTGGTCTATGAGCATCAGTGGCTACTGATCATGGAAGAGAAATAACCAGACGACATTACATATCTCCTAATGGAAGTCACCTACCACTTTGCCAACAAATCTCCCCTGAATCTAAAAGTGCCTCTCAGATCTATTTGCAGGACAGGAAGATGTAATCAATGATTGTTTCCCTTATTATAGTCTAGTCACCATGCAGAGAGCACCCTCAGGTGATACCAGGTAACTCTCCACAATGTACACTCGAGTGTAATTGGAAAATGCCAAAGGAGATTTTCCCTTTTGCACATTGCCATTAGTAAATGATGACACCACCAGCTAAGCAACAAGGTGCAATTGATGTTCCTCCTCCCTCAAAGAAAACCTAAGAAGGCTGTGAGTAGAGAAAAAGCAGCCGGGTGGTTTTTCTACATGACATTAATATTGGACTATTTTGATAACATTAAGAAACAGAATATAAAAGACACGTGTACAGATGGAGATGAGCCACAGAGAAGCCACAGGGATAGTTTCAATTGGAATATTCTGGCAACGTGAAGCGAATACTGTGGCTGGGTAGTGGCAGATGGAGGTACAACTGATTTATTCTACTCCTGATGGGTGGGTAAGTTCAACTCTCTTTGGTTACTTGGAGGGACAGCAAGATTGATTAAGGAAGCCTGCCTGCCATGTCATGAGTAACTCACTCCCACCAGAATGACCAGCAGCATGAACTCTGCTCTTAGGGCTATACTTCCTCTCATTGCAAAGCTGATGGGTATGAAAGTAGATTCTTAAGCACTCAGTGACCTATGACTCAACCAGCAGGATGAACCACAGATAACAGTTGTCCAAGAGTTCTGCATATTTTAAGTCCAAATGTATTAGTTCTTCTTTCTCCTCAAATCAAACTTGTTGGCAAACATATACAGTCATTCTGCTCTCCTCAGACTCAAGCTGCAGATCAATGCTCTCTCTTGTGATTGCCAGAATGTTAAACACTCGGCCTCTGTTGCATGCATGTAATTGTTTGTGTCAGCAAAACTTGGGATTTATAGCTTGATAGCAAGAAGACCCAGACTGAGGTTGATAAAGGTGAACCTCATTCAATGAGGTTGGAGAAAGTGAAATAAGAACTCAACAATCCAGAATTAGGACTGAAACTTGCACTAGGAATTCATAATATGTTTCAATTAAAAACGGATGCATACATGTTTCCTACCTGTTTGCTCCCAATGTCTATAAATAATAGCCAAGTCCACACCAATGAGTATCCACAGTCCTCTGAGGATGATCTCCAAATACCATTTCCCACAAAAGGAGCCAGATTCCAAGGAGAAATAACAGAGTCTAGATAGACCAAGACACAGGTAAGATGAATGTGTCACATCTGGGACTAGAAACCCATTTGACTAAGTTCTTCCAAGCAAAGACACCACCATTTTAATATCAATAAGAATAACAGTTAAAATAAATTGAAACATCAAATATGACATATGACAATTTGATGTAACATAGAAGATGTGCTTCAACCCACAAGTTCCATGGTGATGCACAGCAGAAGAAAATAAACATCATTGACTAGCCTTGGGAGATGTTATAGTATCAACTTCCTGTTTTGAATAAAGAGAAAGAATCAGTCATCAATTCTATATTAACTACATGGCAGAGTAATTCAATAGCCAGGGAGGTGAAATTTTCCTTTGTAGACATTTTCCAGCTTAGACATGAAGAAGATGGTAAACTAGAGTGTGGGCATGTTGCAAACAACTAATCAGGGAAGAGAAACAATCTCATATGTCTCCTAATAAAAACTACCCAACAAATCTCCCCTGAATCTGATGGAGCTGCTAGCTCTAGTTAAATGTATTATGCAGATCATGTGAACAATCCCATGAGGATGGTGACAGCAAACCAGTCCATGGAAACCGCTGCACGAATGACAGTTTCTTCCACAATAAAATACCCTGAGTGTAAAATGAAGACTCAAAAGACATTAGCCAGTCTCAAGCTATGAGTTTTCTTTGCATTCTAATTCAAACAAATTACGAAGAGCAACTCATCTGCTGGGCACCGGAGGTTCATGCCTATCATCCTAGCTACTCCAGAGGTTGAGATCTGAGAATTGCAGTTTAAAGCCAGCCTGGGCAGGGAAGTCCATAAGACTCTTATCTCCAAGTAAGCATAAAAAAAAAAAAAACAAGAAAGAAAGAAAGAAAGAAAGAAAGAAAGAAAGAAAGAAGGAAGGAAGGAAGGAAGGAAGGAAGGAAGGAAGGAAGGAAGGAAGGAAGGAAGGAAGGAAGGAAGGAAGAAAAAAAGGAAGGAAGGAAGGAAGAAGGAAGGTAGGCAGGAAGGAAGGAAGGAAGGCAGGAAGGCAGGAAGGCAGGAAGGCAGGAAGGCAGGAAGGCAGGCAGGAAGGAAGGAGGCAAGCAGGCAGGCAGGCAGGAAGGAAGGCAAGCAGGCAAGAAGGCAGGAAGGCAGGAAGGCAGGAAGGAAGGCAGGCAGGAAGGAAGGAAGGAAGGAAGGAAGGAAGGAAGGAAGGAAGGAAGGAAGGAAGGAAAGAAGAAACTGTGGTTCAAATGGTAGAGAACTAGTCTGGGGGGTGGGGGAAGAGTGCTCAGGGACAGTGCCCATGCCCTGAATTCAAATTCTAAGACTAACACCAAAAGTAAATAAATAAATCACTTGTTTATTAAACATTCAGTGAAATGAAAATATTCACTAACTACTGATAAACAATTATGACTCAGTTCTTAGTTATTATATATCTCTTTCTATATATATAACAATATATAAATTATTTGATGTAATAATTATTTTAAATCATATGTTTTGTTTTAAAATAATCCTGGAGAAACAGATGAATCAAAGTTGGTTATAAATGATCATTATACAAGTTGGATAATGAATACATAGAGAATGGGCACCTCTTCTCTTGAATTTGTATACATTTAAAAATTTTATAGTAAGGTGGGCACTAGTGGCTCACGCTTATAATCCTGACTCCTCAGAAGGCTGAGATCTGAGGGTCACAATTCAAAGCCAGGCTGACAGGGAAGTCTGTGAAACTTTTTATCTCAAATTAACCAGCAAAGAAAAGCACCAAAAGTGGAGCTGTGGCTCAAATGAAAAAATATAAGCCTTGAACAAAAAAGCTCAGAGACAGTGCTCAGGCCCTGAGTTCAAGCCACAGAATTAGTACCAAAAAATAAATAAAGGGGCTGGGAAGGTGGCTCATTGGTAGAGCGCTTGCCTTGCATGCCTGAGGCCCTGGGTTCGATTCCTCAGCACCACATAAGTAAAAAGAAAAAAGTCAAAAGTGACGCTGTGGCTCAAGAGGTAGGGCGCTAGCCTTGAGCTGAATTGCTGAGGGACAGCGCCCAGGCCCAGAGTTCAGGCCCCACAACCGGACCAAAATATATATATATATAAATAAATAAAGTTTTCATAATAAAAAGTTTTGAAATGTCTCATCTGGGAAGGAATGCGACAGGCAAAGAAGAAGAAATGCAATAGAAGGGGGATATTAATAACCTGACTTCTGGAATTGAAGCCCCTTTGCACAATTACTTAGTACATAAATATTTCTTAGAGAGGTAGTAACATCTAATTTTTCATCTCTGCAATAATGTTGAAATAAAACACATCTGTGTTTTGGATGATTGATTTGGATGAATTTATATATCTTAGTTGCCCTCCCCCCCCAAAATAAATTCCATAAATATAACATGTTTCTAAACATAAATACTTGATAAGATAAATTTCCCATTCATAGTCATCTAGTCTAAAGATTTCCCTCTTAATTTAAATTTCATTATTTGATTAGCGTATTCCATGACTGCTCCCCTCCACACCTACTGAAAATACTTTTCTAACCTTCTGATCTTCCCATAAAACAAAGCACCTTCCAAATGCCCACCTGCAGCTCTTTCCTAATTGAGACTCTCCAATCCAGAAGCATTATAACAGAAGGCATTACAAGAGAATTTGTATTTAACTGAATAAAAGTAATGAATAGCGAGACTGATCAGGAGTGGCAAATGTTATATACCCTGAGCTTGTGGGTCAACTTTACTGTATTCCTTCTGTATAAGGTTACCTAAATCAGAAGGTCTTCCAAAAAAGTAAGATAATAAATGGAAAATATTGAAAAGAGACAGATCTGTAAACAGAAGTTGGTTGTGGGAGTAGGAATGGGATTCAGATAAAGATGATAAAGAAAAGGAGATCTATATCAAAGAGAATCTATGTTCAATGCCTAAGACACAGGTATAATGACCAGAATGACAGGTCATGAAGAAGAATTATAGGAAATCTGAGTAGACTCACAGATAGGTCACCAAGTGCCAGGAAGCCATGACAGGGAGCCCACCAAGAATAGGAGGCCACCATTGTCAATCTCTCTGCCCTCCATTAAACCTGAGTCCCTGGCACTGATGCTGCACACCTGTGCTTCTACCTGCTCTACTCAGCAGTAGGATCCAGCCTTGACCTTTTATTCTGCATCGTAAAGAAACCAACTGGTATCATTTCTCTCTATACAACCTATTTGTAATTAATTATCTTTTACCTAAATCTCATAAATAAACAGAGGGTTTAAATAGACAAATTTAATAGATTCATGGAACCAGCCCCCAAAGATCAAAGCTACAGATCTGCACCATCTACTCATATCCTGGGTCTTCACCACATCCAAACTAGAATTTGAGCCTACTTCCTTCTCCAACTAGGGAAGCCCCTCCCTGCTCTAGGATTTCTATGCATGGATTGGCCTTGGGCTTCTAAGACAAGAGGAAGAAAATGATAAGGAAAAGAAGGCTAGCTAGATTGAAGGCTAGTTCCACTGATATCTTCTAACAGCCTGCAAAAACAAAGTGACTGCAAAAAAAGCAGAAAGCAACTTTCATGAGCACCTTGGAAGGCTATACAGCCTGGTGGGGGGTGGAGGGTGAGGGGTGGGGTCCTATGTGAAAAGCCAGCACAGGGCCCACTTTGAGTCACAAAGACTGAAGCCTGTTGTGAAACTAAGTCCCTGCAGGAGGGGGAGGTACCATTTGGAGATCTGTGGGAAGCAGCAGCTGGAGTGAAAACTGGGGCTCTAAAGAAGGGCAGGGAGGAGGGTGAATGGAGGTGTCTCCGTCAGACAATAGCCAGAAAATATTCGAGGAAGAGAAAAGAACAGAAGAAAATAGGCACTTGACATACAAGTGGGAAGCTGAGAACGCAAGCTTGTACATAGGATTCATATCAGCCACCAAGATGTGGATCTCCTTAAGGTGGAAGTCACTTTGTGGTAAGGGCACTGCTCCTCCTAGAGGTCATTCAAATCACATGCAAATCTCCCCAAGGAAATTCAGAGATGGGGGACCTTATCTTAGGCAGTGGGCTATAGTCCCAAGGCAGAGCAGAGTTTCCCTTTGGCAAGGGAGAGCAGCTACCACCACACACAGCAGAGCTGGATCTAAAGCCAAGGAATTACAGAGCAGGCAACAAGAAACGTGAAATCAGAAAAGGCCAAGGTCAGTCTTTGCTGAAAGCGGCATGAAAGCATCTTTTAAAAAGAAAAAAATATATGTTTTTGTTCTTGCCCTGAATATGGAACCCTTCCCAGGAGTGCCAGACATTACTGGGAGCCCTAGAGACACAGACAAAAATCAGAACTGTTCTCAATAAACTCAAAGATCCTGAGGAGAAAGATAGTTATGATCTTAGGCCTATCTTTGGATTGTGGGTCTAACACAGGAGCTGTAGAACACAAGAGAGAACCACGTAGGCTGCCTTTCGCCCTCAAAAAGTTGCCCCAAAGCAAAGGAACAAGAACACTCCAGGCAGACAGGGGACTGGAGGAGCAAAGTCATCAAACTATCCAAAGTTGATTCATGGAAAATCTAGAAATAAAGAATCTAGGACTGGGAAGTAAAAGTAGGAAAGATTCCCAAGGGTCTGCCATAAAGCCAAAAGCTTCAGGAATGACAACAGGACTCCTGGTTCTTGGAAAGAATGAAATAGACTTGTTTAGTCAGAGGGGACCACAAGAGGTAATCTGAAGCATCAGGCATGAGAAGGCCCACCTGATACCATCTTGGCAGTCTCCCATCTTTCTGTCTACTTCCTCTGGAATCCCACCTCTTCCTGGTTAAATGAGAGCGTTGGACTGGTGACATGATTGAAGTGGTAAAGTACCTCCCTGGCAAGCCAGGAGACCCAGTAGCACAGGGAAAAAAAAACAAAACCAAAAAAAAAACAAAACCAAAAAAAACAAGAGGGAGCCACCTAGCTTTTCCTTGCCCTCACTCTAGGACATTAAAAGCCAAAGAAATATTGGTTGTGAAGATTTTGGCACTAATTCCAGCCATATTACAAGTGTTAGGGCGGCTCAGTACTGCAACACAGACCAAACAAGCTGCTTAATAGCCATTCACTCTGCGATGTATTCAGGAGTGCCTGTCTACTCTTCTCTAAGTTGGAAACCAAATCTGGCTGATTTATTTTAAGTGAGAGTTACGCAAGTCATCACCAGCTATGGATTTAAGCTTTAAGGACTAATGAAAGGAGAAAAATGTGAATGTGCCCAAATCATGATCCAAATGAAGCTTTGTCCTTGAATAACCGTAATTTAGGATTATGTCGTCTGCAAACCTGATCACGAAAAGGAGACTTTATCTAGCCCCTTCTCCAAATAATAAAAATTGATTTTTTTTTGACCAAGGCCGATCTATTGTTCTAGATCATTAACTTCTGAGAATAAATCACTTTCTGATGCAGTAAAACTGCTTTCTGGAGGGTTGGTGTTGCAGTCAGCTGGCTATGCAGAACCGAAGTCTCTTACAGTTTCAGATGTAGATAAGAAAGGAAATCTCCTTTTCCTACTTCTTTAGGCTCTTGAATCCCACTGAGGCCCAGGGGCTTCAATCATCTCATTCCTGAAGCCTGAATTCCAACTTTCAGAATGTTTCTGTATACTCCAGAGGTCAGCCTAGAGATTGCAGGATGAAGGTGATATAAGAATCAGCTGACCCCAGGGGTCTAAGTCAGGCCAAACTGTCTTAGACCAGAGACCCAGGTGCTTATTATGAATCACAAATCCAAAATGCCATAAACAACTCTCACAGTGATCCATAATAAGTCAGAGTTGGACAGTATCCAGGAAAGAGCACATTGTTCTCCCTGGATGGTGCCCACAAGGATATGGTTCTCTTCTTTTTTTCTAAACAGCCAAGGTCTTTCTGCACTTTCTCAGCCAGTGCTGGAGCTTTTTCCCCACTGCCCGGGGAAGCAAAGAGAGGGGAAGTGAAAAGTATGGAAAGGACCAGCTAAAGACAGCTTAGAGCTCTGCTAGCTTACCCTCGTCTCATTTGTTTCTTACCACCGTACCATGAGGATCGTAGCAGCAAACCTTCTGCACAGTAAACCTTCTGCACAGTTAGGAACACTGAGGCTCCATGAGCCTTGTGGATACCTCCATTTGTCCTAGGGTCATTGCCAAGGCCCAAGCCTCTAGTGTCCTGGCCTCTGCTCTGCTCACCACTCCTGCATCTGCTCCTCCTCTTGCTCACCTGAGAGGGTCTACATCCTAGAAACCCATACTTTTTCTCTGGCTCTGTGTCTCATGGTCTTGCTCAGAGTGAACATTTGACAAGGTAAGAAAAAGTACGTAGGGGCTGAGATGTATCTCAGTGGCAAAAATACTTACCTACCAAGTGCAATGTCCTGGGTTCAATCCCCAGTACCAAAATAAAAAAAGAAAAGAAAAAGAGTTAAAAGAAATAAAAGTGGTTTGGCTGAAGGGGACCGGCCAGAGAAGTTATTCTTAAAAATATTATGCATGGCTCTTTACAGTTAAGTAGATCAGAGTCCATTTCTGCTATTTATAGGAGGTTTTGATGGGTGTGGATTGGATTAGACATTCCTATATGGTTTACTCTACCATCATCCCTTGAGGTTCTTCATCCTTCAGAAGGTACCAGAAGGAGGGGGCTGAACAAGAGGGGTTCAACTTTTCATTTCATTTGTTCAGTGACTCCCAGGACACAGAAGTGACTGCACTGGGCTGTGGTACCAATCCTTCTTCGGGTAGACCATTAGGGACAGAGTGGCTGAGCCTGAGTTAAGAAGTCCAGCTTTTCTTCTTTTTTGTGTTTTAGGGGTTTTTTTATTGCCAGTCATGGGGCTTGAACTCAAGGCCTGGGCACTGTGCCTGAGCTTCTTTTGCTCAAAGTTAGCACTCTACCACTTGAGCCATGGCTCCACTTCTGGCTTTTTTCTGTTTAGGTGGTACTGAGGAATGGAACTCAGGGCTTCATGCATGCTTGGCAAGTACTCCACCACTAAGCCACATTCCCAGCCCCAAGAAGTCTAGCTTCTCTTGGGTCACTGAGCAGCAGGTGCTAGGCCCTGGGGTTTGTCAAAACCTTGATGTGGTACTTAGCTTTGAGTAGGAGTCTAGATGCTCAGAGACATGATAAACAAGGCTGACACACATGCCCACCTGTCCAACCCTCTTTTGTTCAAAAATCAAGCCACTCCCCAATGTCTCTACCTGCTTTATTGTCACAGCCTCTGCTTGCAGTCACAGATGGGCACTTCTGGCTGAGCAGCGTAGAAATCAGACACAGCATCCACCCAGACCAGACCTGGACCACAGCAAAGTCCAGTTCCCCCGCCTCTTGTCCCCTGGATCAGAACTTGCTCCATCAGCAACATTGCTGCCCAGGTTTGCTCACTTCACCCCACTCCCAGGCCTCCCATACAAGCATTCCCTGGGTCTGTGTTAAAATTGTGGCTAGAAGACAACAGAGACAGACAGACCGCCTACAGGTTCTTGGGTCCATTGGCACCTGTTGCCCATGCCCCTTCCATCCTCCCTAAGACCCACCCCCTTCTCTTCTTATTGGAGCTCTATTTACCCAGAAGTTTAACCTAAAAGAGAGGAGCTGGAGGCCCTTTAGTTAGCAGAATGGGGAAAGCAGCCACGACTCCAGGGAAGGCGGGACCTGGGCTCCTTCGCTTGGACTGCCTGGGGTCATGAGCCCATTTCCTGAAAATTGTATCTCCATCCAGGATTGAGCATCCTTTGATTGAGTCTAATATCTGAATCTTAAAACCTGTTCCCATCTATAAAGTCATCTTTAATCATTTCACACAGTAATCCTATTTTAATAAGCCCTCCAGAGGAAATTAATAAACATGTAACTGGAACTATAAAAAGTAAAACGTTGGTGGGGTAATATCTTTAGATATTAAAAGGCTACTCTTGCCTGCTGATCCTGTCCCAAGACTCTTCCTACATTTTCTAGGAAGCCATGGCTTTCCCCAGCACCACCTTCAGGGAGGAGTAAGAAAAAAGTAAGACCAGAGTAAAAATTTTTTTTAAAAAATCCCTACCTTGGAGCTCAATTTGAAGAGCTAGGCTCTTCATTTAAGAGCAAGGCTCTTCAATGGGGAAAGAGTTTCCCTGTGGTTTCAAAGGATTTGTTTGACTTGGACAATCAGCAACCTGAGCTCTTGGAGCCTGTAGCATAGAGCTGATCTCCTAGGGTGCAGTGAAAAGGGGGGAAGAAGATTGTCAGATAGGGTAAAGGGCTACTTCTTTGCCAAAGATCACCACCAGGGCCTAGAGGTAGTGAGGCCTGGAATGCCCAGATTCCCTTTAATAGACTGAGGGAAGTATGTTAAGGAGGACCTTAAAAACTGTTGGCAACATCCTACCTGAGTCCCTGCCTCAAATTCTAGAGGTAGTCACCTCTGGCAACCCAGATCCCACAGCAGGCAACAGCCTTACCAGGAATCCTAGTTTAAAATTGTGGGAGAAGCTCCTCTCTTCCCTTCTGACAGATTTGATTGTCACATCTGATGAATTAAAATGGCAATAGACAGGCTAAGAGGAGAAAAGTCGTAACAGATTTGTTCAATTATCATTTTATGTCACACAAGAGACTTCAGATAGATGATTCGAAGGCCAAGTTCACCTTGGGTGAATGATTCTGCTTGGATTAGATGAAGCACGGACAGTCTGGATCACTGGGTAAACTAGAAAAGCAGACTGAGTACAGAAACCCAGCAGGTCCTGTCCGTTCAGATGCTTTCTTGACTCTTTATACATTTAGTGGTATTTTTGGTTCTTGTTATTTCCACCCCAGTACTGGAGCTTAAACTCAGGGACTTCAGCTCTTGCTTGGATTTTTTTTTTTTTTTTTTTTTTTTTTTTGCTTGAAGCTGGCACTGTATGACCTCAGTCATATGGACACTTCAGTATTTGCTAGATAATTGGAGATAAGAGTCTCGTAGTGTGGTAAGGTGAATTATCCCAGAAGCCACATTTTGGAAGATGGAATATTGGAGTCTTTATTACACAGTTAACAGACCACAGGCAGCCAGTTGTTACAAATACTCATAACCCAGCTAGGAAACAGGCCAAAGAGGAAAGAAAGAACAAAAACAATACCAACAAATCAATTCAGCTGTGATGGAGAGCTGAATTGGGATGCCATGAGAACCATAAACAAGCCAGGAGACAGGACACAAAATACGATCACAGAGACACATGTGGTATGGCATCATGGCGCCTGTGCTGGTCCAAACCCAAATAGGGTCCACACAGGGGACAGGGCCACAGGAAATTCCCAGTCCCAGGTAGTGGAATGACAGATTCAGTAACCTATCAGCCAAGTGCCCACCCCTCTCTCCAAGGATCCAGGCACACCCATCACCTAAGAGGCTGGTGATGGCTGGGGTCATTCCCTTCCCCCAGCATAAAGACAAGATTCCAGACCCTACCATCCACCATGTGGCCAAAATGGCCCCAGCCAGACCTGACTTCCTTACCTCAATAGTTTTGTCTGCCCAGGATGGCTTCAAAGCATGATCCTCAGATCTCAGCCTCCTGAGTAGTTAGAATTACAGGCTGAGTCACAAGCATCTGGTCCTCCTACACAAATTTTTCCTCTCGGATATGATACAGGACTAGCTCTAGAAAGTGGGTCTTATAAATCTTTTAGCAGACAAGGTAAATCTGAGAATGTCTCATGGACTTTCCTACTTGGGCTGGCTTTGACCATGACCCTCATATCTCAGCCTTCTGAGTAGTGAGGATTATAGGTGTGAGCCACCAGCATCTGGCTGTACTTTTATTTTCTTAGGTTTTGTCTTTTCCAGTACCCCTGGAGGCTTTCTTGCGGCTACTCTGAACAAAATTGCATGTCCTTCTTCTGCCCTTGCTGATGATGTTGCAGACTTTGCCTCTCTATTCCTTCAATCATGTTGCCTTTGTCCCAAATGCCCATGCCACTAATGTGCCCACTCTAGTCCCTGAAGCCCAGCCTGCCTGGAACAGATAAGCAGATATCTCAGGAGTGACCAGTGTGAAGAAGTGAGGGCACAAACTAGACCATGCAGAATAAAACAGGAGCCCTAGAATTGCCAACATGGGTGAATCTAAGTCAGAAAAGAGCAGTCACTTGGAAGTGGAGATGGAGACTCAAATGGCCTCCCAAAATCCCTTGCCATATTTCCCCATCACCAGCAGACAGGAAAAGAAAGTTAAGACTGAGAATGGAGAGATGCATAAACTGGGCAGAGAGGTTTGGGCATAGTGTGGGGTTGTCTAGTTAGAGCTCAGATTTACAATACTCCTTAAATGATGTCCCTGCATCTCCAGACAAAGAGCCCATGTCCAGGTTTAAGAAAGGGTAAGCAATAATGCTCCCTCCCCACTCCCAGCCACTCCTCACTAATAGATAATTTCCAGAAGCTGAAAGACATAAGAAAAGTACAGTCCTTTAACTGTTCCATCAGACACTTGTGATGGTTAAAATGTATTTGAATTGTATCACAAAATTCATGACTGAAAGCTCATTCTTTAGGGTGGTAGGACTCATTGTGAGGGAATCAGGCTGTGTAGTGGTACTATGCTTAGGGGAATGAATGCAGGTCACAGGAGACTGAATTTATTTCAATGAAAATAGGTTGACAGAATAGGCAACTGGCCTGAATCCCTCCCTAAGTATTTCTGCCACTGCGATGTCATCAGCCATTACCAGAGCCTGGCTAATACCAGCATCATATTCTTGGATCTCCAGATATGTATGATAAATCAAATTCATTTCCTTAGAAATTACTCAGTTTGGTTATTTTTTTACAACAACTGAAAGTAGACTAACACAGTATCCATCCCTGCTCTTCCATTACACAGAGGCAATAATACTGAGTGGCATTCTTCCAGGTATGTGAGAATTAATGATTAGACCTGCTTAAAATATCATCTATATTCCAAAGAAAAGACAAGGGATTTAAACCAAGATTGAGATTGAAAGCATAAATTTAAATTAGATTGTAATATCCAAAAGAGACTTGAAAGCTACCAAATCTCACCAAGGACGTTGGTAAAAATGGGAAAGAGATTTGAGGGCAGGGAAAATGGAGTGACTGGGGAAAAATAAAGTTATTCATCTTTGCACTCTTCAGGGTTGAAGTTCTAGACAGATGACTCACTGAAATTGTTTTGTTGAGAAACAAAAAAACAGTCTTTGCATTGCTCTTCCCTCATCTCCTGTGAAGGAAAGGGAGATTGCAAGAGAATGGAAGGCAATGGGTACTTACACTGGTTGAATTGGTGCTTCTCAGATGTTGTTTTTCTAGACAGCCCTCAACTGGTGGCAAAACGAAGACTTCAAGAGTTGGCCCAATTAACCCACAACATATACAGCCAGGAGTGTCTGATAACCATTCCTTCCTCTCTGCTAGAAACAGTACACAATTACTCTGCTCCTGCCTTGAAGGGAGCAGCCATTCTTTCCTCCTTTCCCTCAGTCATGTCTCTCCGAACATGCCCTTCTTCCTCTCGAGCTTGGCTTTGTTGTCAACAGTGGCTTATTTCCTGACTTTCCAGAACACAAGCAATCGTGCTTACCACTGTCCTGTACTGCACCCACTTCAGTCACCCATTGGAGTGGATGGCCATAAACAAATCATTTTCACAGGCTGCCACTCTGAACCCACTAGGCAATGCCTTTACCATTTGTGCTAAATACCAAGAAAGCAAAAGGTCAAATCTTACCCATTCCAACTCCCTGCTTTTGGTCAATCAGCTTGAATACTCTAGATCCCAGGAGGAATTTCTTTCAAAATAACTTGGCCAGACTTTAAAAACAAACAAACAAACAAAAAGACACATTTCCTTGCCCAGACTGACTTCTGTGCAGCTGAAAAGGGTTCTGTGTACTGAGGAGTTCTTATTCATTCCCTCTGTAAGAAACCCACAGCTAGGAAAAACCTTCCACGCTCCTGGATTGGGAGGATTAACATCATGAAAATGGCAATACTTCCACAGGCTATCTACAAATTCAATGCAATATCTATCAATATCATTCTTCAAGGAAATAGAAGAAGCAAGCCAAACATTCATATGGAACAATAAAAGACCCCAAATAGCAAAAACAATCCTTCACAGAAAGAACAGTACTGGAGGAATATAAATACCAAATTTCAAACTCTACTACAAAATCATAGTAATTAAAACAGCTTGGCACTGGCACAAGAACAGACCTGAAGACGAATGGAATAGAACCGAAGACCCAGAAATGAACCCACAGACCTACAGCCACCTAATCTCTGATAAGGGATCTAAAAAATAGAATGGAAGAAAGACAGCTTTTTCAGTAAATGGTGCTGGCAAAATTGGTTAAACACTGTAGAAAACTAAAGCTAGATCTGTATATATCACCCTGCACCAGAATCAACTCCAAATGGATCAAAGACCTTGGAATCAAAGCAGACACTCTGAAAACATTACAGGAAGGAATAGGAGAAACTCTAGGCCTCCTTGGCACAGGCCAAAATTTTCTTAATAAAGACCCAGAAACACAACAAATCAAAGAAAGGTTGGACAAATGGGATTGCATGAAGTTGCAGAGCTTCTGCATGACAAAGGACATAGCTAGCAAGATCAATAGAAAGTCCACGGATTGGGAGAAGATCTTCACTAGCCATGAAAAGGACAAGGGTCTCATATCTAAAATATACTTAGAACTCAAAAAATTAAATCCCCCAAAACCAAATCATCAGAGAAACAACCACCCAATTAATAAGTGGGCTAAAGACTTTAAGAGAAACTTCTCTGAAGAATAAAAAAGGATGGCCAATAGACACATGAAGAAATGCTCACCTTTAGCCGTAAAAGAAATGCAAATCAAAACAACCTTGAGATACCACCTCACTTCACACCTTGGCTATAATCAAGAACTCTAATAACAACAGATGCTGGAAGAGACATGGATAGAAGGGAACCTTACTGCATTGTTGGTAAGAGTGTAAACTTGTTCAACCATTGTGGAAAGCAGTATGGAGGTTCCTCAAAAGATTGCACATAGAGCTCCCCTATGACCCAGCAATCCCGCTTTTAGGCATTTACCCAATGATCACAAACAAGGCCATACTAAAGCTACCAGCACAACTATGTTTATTGCAGCATTATTTACCATAGCTAAGATATGGAACCAACCCAGATGCCTCTCAGTAGATGAATGGATCAAGAAAAAGTGGTATACACACACACACACACACACACACACACACAGAGGAATTCTGTGCCTCCATCAGAAAGAATGGCACTGCCCCATTTTTTAGGAAATGGAAAGACTTGGGAAAAAAATTATATTAAGTGAAGTAAACCAGACTCAAAGAAACATAGGTCCCATGGTTTCCCTTACCTGCAATAACTAGTATATGTCTAGGACAAGTAGAATAGGTCAAAAGCTATGTACATATGACCATATAACCTGAAGCTAAGTGAAATGAACCCCAAGATAGGGACACAAGAGGTTTTATCTTTGTTGGTGTTCTTTTTAATGTACTTTTAATGTACTATGTGAGGTTTTTTTGTTTCTTTGTATGTTCTTCCCCATGGTATAACCCCTGTTTTCACTGTATTTTATTCTGGTGTCCTGCATCTTGTATATACGTTTTTCTAATTTGGGGAGGGAAAGGGAAGTAACAAAATGCTGAAATAAGGATGCAGGATGACCCATTGTAACAATGAGATGTACAAAACAGTATGTTGAAAATGAACTTTACAACTTTGGGGGCGGGGAGGAGGGAGAGAGGGGTTGGAGAAGTGGAGAGGAAAGGGATGGTAGGGGAAAAATAAAGGAAGGTGTAACAATGCTCCATAGGAAATGGACTCATTACCTTGTTCATGTAACTGTAACCCCTCTGTACAGTATCTTTACAAGAAAAAAAATATGTATTAAGAAAAAGATATTATTTGGGCCAGATTACTGGCTATCTGTTTAATCGGTCAGTCCTTAACAGAACAATCAAGGAGGGGAACCTAGATGCATTCTTTCCATTCCAAGAACTGGGCTGGTTGGAGCCAAGGTCGAGTTAACCTTTAGAGGCCCAGATTAGCTTGCTTTAAATGTTAACCAATCATGTAATTTCTTATGTAAAAGTTCCTTAAAGTTGTTTGTTCAATACTATAAAAACTGTGCTAATTCTATGCTCGGGGCCTCATAGCATCACCGGTTACCGAGTGCGGGGAGGACCAAGCTCAAGCTTGCAATAAACGACTCTTTGCTGTTTGCATTGATTTTATATATATATATATATATATATATATATATATATATATATATATATATATATATGGGTATTTGCAGGCAAATGCAACTGATAAAGTGATGGATAATGAGGTTAAGGACTGTCAACTTTATGAAGTTTAGAAAAGTGTGTAAATTTTGTCCCTTAGGTGAGCTTATCAGAAACCTGAGATAATCACTTTTGATCAATTCAGAATATATGCCTAGGAGAAATAGGAAAGACATTAAGTGATGCCAAAGTAGAAAAAGAAAGGAAAGCAAATAAGTGTTTGATGTTAGGCAAAAAAAAAAAGTAAAAAAAAGAAACTCACAGCTAGAGGTCCACCGTGACAAGGTAGCAAAGCCAGATAATGGCAGCATAGTTTTCACTTTTCCAGTGGGCCTTGTAAATTCAGATTCTGTTTATGGACCTCATAGAGAACTTCTAGTAGACTACATTGCTGGAGATTCTGTGGTTTAATGAAAATATTAATTGACAATAGCAAAACTAGTTCAGTGAACACACAGCCACGTAAGAGAGCGCCAAGAGATATGCAGAGGGTCCTTTATGATATTGACAGATGCAGAGCAGAGGGAAAAACTGGAGAGAGCTAAGGAAGAAGTGACATTGTCAAAAAAGAAATATACTCTTTACCTGACTTATTTAGCTGTAATCTCTTTGTGCAGCCCCTTTATAATAACAATTTTTTTTTAAAAAAAGATCTTGACAGAGTTTTGTTTGGGGTATGCCTGTGTGAGAGGCTGGGTTAAAGGAAATGAGATACCATGCAGGCTTCAAGGGAGGAGTACCCAATGCTAAACCCAGAGTATAAAATTTTAAATCAAAAACACCATCATGAAGTGTGAGTTGCAGTTGTCATGGTTTCTGACTTGATCTCAGTGCCGGAAACCCCCTGTCCCTCAGTCACATGCTGCTGCCCAGGTGCCCTGGAGCAGTCCCTGCCCACCTGCCCCCAACATCCCCTCCACACCTTGCCCCTGAGACCACATCAGGTCTGTGGATATGAAGACTTCACCTTTCGCTTTGCCTTGAATATGGTTTATCCACCCCCCCTCTTCCTATCCCCCCCTCCCAAGATCATGAAGAAGTTCAATCCCCAAATCGAAAATTATCTTTATGCAGTAGAACAAGGGAGTTTCAATTCACCATGTCAGCTACTCCTTGAGCCACAGCTCCACTTCTGGGTTGTTGGGGTTTTGTAGGGTTTTTTTGGGGAGGGAGGGCAATGACAGCTGAGTTGTTGGATAACTGGATTGTAATTACAGATCTTTCTGCCCAGGCTGGCTTTAAATTGTGATTCTCAACTCTCAGCTTCCTGTGTAACTGAGATTATAGATAGATATGAATCACTAGCTCTTGGGTTGTTGGTTTTTTGTAGGGATTTTTTTAGAGGGGGCAATGAAAGTTGAGTTGCTAGATAATTGCATTGTAATTACAGATCTTTCTGCCAGGTTGGCTTTAAATTGTGATTCTCAACTCTCAGCTTCCTGTGTAGCTGAGATTATAGGTGTGAATCACTAGCTCCCAGCAGTACACTGCATCTTGATCAATACCATCCTTTCTATTATTCTTTTCTATCTCTCCCAACCCTACTCATTCGCTCAAATTACTTGGATATATATATATATATATATATATATATATGTATATATGTATATATTTATACATTGCATATTTTGACCATATTTGCTCACTTTTTCCCTCTCCATTTGTCTTTCTCACTCCCCTTGACTTTCCCCCCTTTAACAAGACATGTTTCAATTTCCTGGCATTCATTTTGTTAAACTGTCCAAAGCTCTATCTTAAGTAAGAGGATAGGAACTTAATCTGACTATGATTGAAACCTCATGGATTTAAAAGCTGAAGGTGAGATATGATGCTCTGAGTTGCCTCAGGACTCTTACAGCAAGAAGAGAAACACGGACAAAGGCTTTATACCTGGTATTTTAGAGCCATGAGCCCCAATTTATCTCTCTTCTTTGTAAAGTTAGCCACCTCTTGTATTTGGTATAGTAATGAAAAGATGGACTCTTGTGCCCTTCCTGTCTGAAGTGGCTCTTTGGCCATACCAGAACTCCCATTCTTGTGCATTCCTCTTTTCTGATCATTGGCAGAGGATTCTCGTTACCCCTGGCTGGGGGCATTCTCAGCCTCCATCAAGTGTACCAGTGTGAATTCCTTGCTCCAGCCCTTCCATATGGCTCATAATTTCAGGGGAGCACCTGATGCCTCTTCTGTTCAGGAATTGATTAAGAAGTAATAAGCTTAAAGCTGATTGGCCACGCCCAAGATTGTCACACATTCACTCTACAGAGTTCCTGGGCCTGAGAGTCTATGTGATTCACACTCCAAACTACGCGTTTCCTGAAAGTTCATGCAAGTACACCGAAGTTCAGTTCCCCCGCTTGTTGGAGAGTCATTCGCCTCACATTGCAACATTGACCTTGGCCCTCCATTAATGTTTTCCCCAGCTGAGGCTCGGCACAGACCTTTGGTCATTTTCGGTGCAGACCGAGCCCATTGTCAATGGCTTGGTTGCATGGGAAGCTTACAGGGCACAAAACATTAATTGTAGGAAATGAAGCAATGTGTGCGTGTCAGGAAGGGAGAGACATAATTCACATGTATTAAATGCCTTCCCCTTGCACCTTTCATTAGTTGACCAGATGTGCGTAGTGTAGCCTGCAGCTCTAACAGACGTCCGTCGTTATTAATAAGATACCGATATGTCTGCTTATTATCTCTAGGACCTTGTAGTTCAGGTCTCCCAGCTGGACACATATTTCCCTTGCTGCTTTTCTCTGTTCATTTCAGCTTGTTGATAATTTTAGACCCAGAACTTTCATTTTTACTGGTCCTTTAGGACCCTTCCTTCTTCTCTCCCCTACTACTCCTCTCTTTATTCGGTGTGTTCTGCCCAACTTCATGACATCCAGGCGTCTGCCTCTTTTAATATCATTTCTAATATTTCATTCTTATTTCTGCCATGGTTTTTCCAAGTTCTTTTTTCTCTCTTAAATGCTTACACCCTTTATTAAGAAGATGTGTTCTGGGACTGGGAAGGTGGCTCAGTGGTAGAGTGCTTGCCTTGCCTGCATGAGGCCCTGGTTTCGATTCCTCAGCACCACATAAGTAGAAAAAGCCAGGAGTGGTGCCATGGCTCAAGTGGTAAAGTACTAACCTTGAGCTGAAGAGCTGAGGGACAGTGCCCAGGCCCAGAGTTCAAGCCCACGACCGACAAAAAAAATAACCACTTTTTCTTATATACACAATGGAATTTTATGTCTTCATCAGAAAGAATGACATTTCCCCATTTGTTAGGAAATGGAAAGACTTGGAAAAGATTATATTAAGTGAAGTAAGCCAGGCCCAAAGAAACATAGGTCCCATGATTTCCCTTATTTGCAATAACTAGTCTATGGCTGAGTCAAGCAGAAAAGGTCAGACAAGTTGATGTTAGGCGAAATGAACCCCAAGATATGTATTCAAATGTTTTTTTTCTTTTATGTGATTGTTTCTAACATATTTATAAGATGATTACTATGTTGCTTTGTATGTCCTTCCCCTGTTTTCACTGTATTTGATGTTGGTATAATTTGTGGAGGGGAAGGGAAAAAGCAAATTGTCTAAATAGGGATACAAGTGTGGGGGGGTGGCGCAGGGATGGTAAGGAGAAACCAAGGAGGAGGCAACAATGCTTGATAAGAAATGTACTCACCCTTCTGTATGGTATTTTCACAATTTAAAAAAAAAAACATTAATTTAAAAAAAGATGTGTTCTCAAGATGCATACTATTTGATTAAACAAGTTCTAGAATTTAACATTGATGGAAATACTTGTATGTTCTCTTTAATTTCAAAATTATAAGAAATACAATAGTCACTAAATTTCAGTTATCATTGACATACATAAACACAAGTTATCAATACCCACTCTCATATTCCTAAAGATAAAGGGATAGATAAATAGAGAGAGAAAGAGAGAGAGAGAGAGAGATAGTGCTTGAACTCACAGCCTCATGTCTTCACTGGGCTGTTTTGCTCAAGGCTGATCCTCTTCCACTTGAGCCATACTTACAGTTCCAGCTTTTTAGTCATTAATTGGTGATAAGAGTATTCACAGACTTTTAGGCCCAGGATAGCTTCAAATCATGATTCTTAGATCCCAGCTTTTTAAGGAGATGGGATTATAGGCATGAGCGACCAGTGTCCAGCAATACATCTTACATATTTTTATATATAATAACTATATTGAGAAATAATTCATATGCAATATAAAATGGGTCCATTCACAGTTTGATGTTAGCTAATATATTAACAGAATTATGCAACTATTCTCACTATCTAAATTTGGAATATTTAATTACTCCAAAGGAGAAATTACATCCTCATTAGTGATTACTTAATTACTAATATACATACACATACACAAGGCCTGGTAACCTTAAGCTATTTCTGCCTCTTGTGGACATTTCACATAAATGGAATTATACAGAACCTGGTCTTTTATGTCCTGTCACTTTGCATAATGATTTCAAGGTTTAGCCGTATTGTAACACACATCAGAAATTCATTCCTTTTATATTGTTGAATACTTTCTCGTTGCAAGGATATTCCCTGGTGTGTTTGTCCATTAATGGATGGATGTTTGGGTTGTTCCTGATTTGGAGCTGTTATAAACAGTGCTATAAACAATTAAATACAAGGTTTGGGGTGAATGTATATTTCATTTTTCTTGGGTGTGAACTTAGGACTTGGTAGATCACATGTTAAAAACATGTTTCTTTTTGAAGAATATTCAATCTTATTTCTGGAGTGTCTGCAGCCAGTAACACTATATTCCCATTAGCCAGCTAGCAGGGTCCTTAATTCTCCATATCCTGGTTGACACTTTCTATTGATCCTTTTGATTTTGACTATCCTAGTGGCTCTGAAATGGTTTCTCACTTTTCCTTTTACTCTGCATTTCATTATCAATTAATGATCCTGAATCAAGAGACTAAGATCTAAGATTCAAAGTTTGAAGCCAGCCTTGGCCAAAAAGTTTGTAAGCTTCAATTAATCGACAAAAAGCCAAAAGTGGAGCTGTGGTCTCATGTGATATAGGGTATTAGCCTTGAGAAAAAACTCAAATGTAGCACCCAGGCCCTGATTTCAAGCCTGAAGATCAGCACACACAAAAAAATGAAGAAACAAAATTATACATATATAAACATTACTTTATTTTTGGTTGCATAATTCTTAAACTTGATGGAGCCATACTATGGTCATTTTCTTGCAAATTGCTATTTTAGTCAATAATTTACACTGGACAACATTCTAGGTCCCTGATATACCCATGATATGAAATATTATACAAAAGGTGAAGTTACTAGATTTCTAGTTAACTATAGTATTTCATATTGTGGATTTATCATCATTTATCCATTACACAAGATAAATTTGCATATTAGTTGTAGATTTTTGGCACCACAATAAATTTTCTAAATTTATAGTTAAAAGTAGCTTTACCACATCTAAATTTCTGTGTTATTTGTAATATTGGGTATCATTTAGTACTTTCTCAAAAAAATTACTCTCTTACCAACCAAATTCAAGAATGTAAGTTTCTTATATTGTTTCTCTTTATCACTCTTTTTAACAACTACAGAATTTAAATAGTGAAGAATGGTATCTCATTGTTTTTATTTGCATTAACCTGTTTCATTAGTAAAATTAACCATATCTTGAAAATGTTTTTATGTGTGCCAGTACCAGGGCTTCAACTTAGGATTTGGGTGCTGTCCTTTGGCTTTTTCATTCAAGGCTGGTGCTCTTCCACTTGAACCACACATCTCTACTTGCAACTTTTTGCTGGTTAATTGGGTATTGTCTTTCCGATCTGGACTAGCTTCAAATCCTCACATCTCAGACTCCAGAATAGTTAGGATTACAGGTGTGAGCCACCAGCACTCAGCTACACTTTATAGTTTACTTGATTAATTCTGTGAATTAATTTCTTAATTATAGTTTCTTTGCTTATAGTTCCTCTCTCTCTTCAGAGCCAGCAGTAACAGGCCATCAGACCATCCCACATTGCCATTTCTCTGGTCCTCTCCAGGCAGGGAAAGTTTGCTCTTCTTTGTGCTTAAGGAGGAATTAAATTGAAACCACCTGGGTAACCTAAGCTAAACTCTCCATCTCATGCTCAGTCAGTCCATAAGGAAATTAACCTATTCGTAGGTTCAGGGGGCTGGAGGGTAGTCATTTTGAAGGACTGTGATTCTTCCTACTATCCCTGACCATCTGTGGATGGACTTTTTTTTTTGGGGGGGGGTCTGGTCATGGGGCCTGAACTCTGGGCCTGGGTGCTGTCCCTCAGCTCTTCAGCTCAAGGCTAGCGCTCTACCACTTGAGCCACAGCGCCACTTCTGGCTTTTTCTTTTTGCTTATCTGGTGCTGAGGAATCGAACTCAGGGCCTCAGGCATGCAAGGCAAACGCTCTACCACTGAGTCCCCTTCCCAGCCCCTGTGGATGGACCTTTTAAGAAAGGTTATTATCCCACCACTGGCATAAGCATTGTACACATCCTTTAGCCTTCTTACTTTTGTATATTATAACTGCTCTTTTCATTATAATGTCGGCTGCCATCAGACTTACATTCTGATTCTGTTTCGCCTTTTCAAAGGCGGTGCAGTTATGAAGCAAACAATAGTTTGCTGAATTTCTTAATTCAAAGCCATAAGTAGTGGCTGAGTTTGGATCATAATTGAGATAACTGAGGGCAGAATTAGGCCATTGGGATAGACTTGGATGAATCTGAGCATCTTGAATTCCCAAGTCTTTCTGAATCATCCTTTGCACTAGAAATGTCTTTGTCTTCTCAGTTTTGGTGCAAATAGCTCTACCTATTTCAAAACCATAGATGACATTTGCTAGGATTGAGTCATTCTAATTGTAAGCAGAGTTTCATTCCCATTAAGACTGAGCTAGCACTCCTTACTTAAGAATCACGGCTAGGGTCATATCCCCAAATATCTCAAAGATGTAAGTATAAATAGAACACACAAAAGGAGACCACCATAATTTGCTAATTTGTATCAGCCAATACTTAGGAATTACTTATGGGAAGAGAATCCAAGAGAACAAACAAAGGAGGAAAGAAATTAATTGCCATCCAAGATTATTTTATGCATGTGGATATTTGACATGGCCATTCTAATTCAAAGAATTAGATAATACATTGGAGATGTACTCTTGTGGACTGGGCAGATACATACTTGAAACCCTTACCCAGCAATGGTCTTAAATCAAGTGCAAGTGTTACAACTTCCTTGGAGAAAATGAAAGAGAAATGAGAGAGAGACAGGAATGTTAGAGTGGATTTGTCAGATGTAGCCTACACAGTACACACATAATGGGATATTGAAAAGATATGTACATTAGGAGTGCCATATCTTTATCAAAGTCTGGTAGTGTCCTTCCTCTGTAGCTAAGAATATGAGTCAACATCACCACTGAAATTAATGCATTGCCAGAAGTGGAATGATGATGTATGTTGCTGTGCATCAGAAGGACTTGATAATCCACCACCCCCCTCAAAAAAAAAATTCCCTCAAGGCCTGAGTGAACCTGAGATGTGCGTTTCTGACAAGGTCCTAGGTGATGCAAGTGGCATAATCAAAAGGAATAAAGTGGGAATATTCAACCATAGACACAGGGAGGTATGGTTACTCTAGTAGATGGCAGATTTAAAAGATTTCATCAAAATGTATTGATCTGTAGGAGTTTTTGTCACTGGCCACATAGTCTTCCTGTCCCTAGGTTTGAAGCAGATTAACAGACTACCTGAGTCTTGATTGATCTATTCAGTTAATGAATAGAAAGAAAAAGAAAACCTTAAAAAGCAAGTCAACCTATAATCTTAAGTACTTAGGAGTCTGAGATCTGAGGATGGAGATTCAAAGCCAGCCTGAGAAGGAAAGTCGGTGAGATTGTTATCTCCAATTAATCACCAAAAAGCTGGAAGTGAAGCTATGGCTCAAGTGGTAGAATTCTGGCCTTGAGCAAAAAAAAAAAACAAGATTAGAGACAGCACTCAGGTTATGAGTTCAAGCCCCAGGACTGGCACCAAAATAAAAGGTTCGAGATTAGGTCCGATGGTACATCACAGTAGAGATTTGGGGCCTCTCCTTTAATTTCCAGAGGTTGGCCATATCACAGACAGGGATAGATACAAGGGTGTCCAGGTTCTGCAGGGGAAGAATCCTAGGAAGCTGAGTAAAGATACACTGTAAATTTCTCCTTCATGTCACCCAGAGGACTTAGACTTGGGGCCAGTGGTCCACGAAGAAACTGGGTTATTGCCAGGCACCAGTGGCTCATGCCTGTAATCCTAGCTACTCAGGAGTCTGAGATGTGAGGATGGTGGTTCAAAGCCAGCCTGAGAAGGAAATCCCATAAGAGTTTTATCTCCAATAAACCATTAGAAAACCGGAAGTGGCTCTGTGGCTCAAGTGGTTGAGTGATCACCTTGAGCTGAACTGCTCAGGGACAGTGCCCAGGCCCAGAGTTCAACCCCACAACCTCCAAAAAGAGAAAAAAAAATAAGATGGGTTACCCAGGCTTGTCAGGGATTTCTGAGAATTGCCTTTAAGTTGACAGTAATCCCCAAGCACCCAGGAACCCTTGCAATTCACCTAGCACAGTTGGAGCTGATGGAAGGTGAGTGATACATGGACTTTCTGCCTTAGTCCATTTCACAGGGTCCACATACTCACTTGGCAGATATTTACCCAGCTACTGAACGCAAAAAGGTGCTTTCAGTTCATACTATGTGGAACTCAGCTGGTGTAAAGTTCATAATTACTAAGGAAGACATTTTTCTACCAGACACATTGGAAGTTGAAACTCCCACTTGGTAATTTAGAGTTCCACATGCAGCTGAGCCAGCAGGGAGTAAAGGGAACTGGCTGTGGAGGCTGGGTTATGCCACCTGATCCTCTAAGGGACACAGGGTGGAGCTTTTCAGTAGGACCAAAGAAGAGTATTTTGAAATAACAGGAATACGTGTGTATACATATATACACACATACACACATATATATGTCTGAGTATACACACAAAGGAAATAACTATATTTATATAGCACCGGGCATTTGCAATGAAAGGAATATAGAGACATGCATACATACATAGATACATAAACACATGGATACAGAGAGACACACATATACTGTTGAAAGAAAATAACTACCAACTAAGAATTTTATTTCCAGCATAAAAGCCAAAATAAAGGCCAAGTAAAGACTTTTTCCACATAATCCCAAACCTAAGTTAGTGATGGCAGCTCACACCTGTAATCCTAGCTGAGAATGGAGGATCTGGCTTGAAGCCAGCCTGGGCAGAAAAGTCTGTTGAGACTCTTACTTCCAATTAACCAGTGAAAAGCTGGAAGTGGAGGGGTGGCCGAGGTGGTAGAGAACCAGCCTTGAGCAAAACAGCTCTAGAACTGACAGAAACAAAATCCAGAAGAGGGGCTGGGAAGTTGGCTCAGTGGTAGAGCACTTGCCTTGCATGCATGAGGCCCTGGGTTCGATTCCTCAGCACCACATAAGCAAAAAGAAAAAAGTGGGAAGTGGCGCTATGGCTCAGTGGTAGACTGCTAGCATTGAGCTGAAGAGCTGAGGGACAGTGCCCAGGCCCAGAGTTCAGGCCCCACGACTGGACCCAAAAAAAAAAAAAAAATCCAGAAGAATAAAAAGCACTTAAACGGTGTGTTTAGGACAGTGTACCTAATTGCAATATACAGGTCATTATAGCTCAAAGTGAAGCATAGATTATTATAGAAAAATTACGAAAATCAACTATATACTGACCCCTAAGCAAGTGCCAATGATGATCAAGAGATGAAAATCTGACAGATTACCTTCCTTGCCATCAGTGAAAGTTTGCTAGAAATCAGCAACAAAAAGATAACCAGAAATTCCTAAATGTATCACATTTTAAGGATTTTTTTTGGTTGGTTGTGGGGCCTGAACTCTGGGCCTGGGCACTGTCCCTCAGCTCTTCAGCTCAAGGCTAGCGCTCTACCACTTTAGCTACAGCGCCACTTCCAGCTTTTTCTGTTTATGTGGTGCTGAGGAATCGAACCCAGGGCCTCATGCATGCAAGGCAAGCACTCTACCACTGAGCTACTTCCCTAGCCCCATTAAGCAAATATTTCTATGTGGTACAAAAATGAAAAGAAAAAGAAACAATGGAAATTAGAAAATATTTGGTACTGGCCTATGAAAATTTATGGGATTCAGTCAAAGCTATGAATAGAAGAGGATGTTTACCATTTAGTGCACTCATGAGAAAGATGAAATGCCAAGAATCAAGGATATAACCATCCATCTCAAGAGGTTGAAGAAAGAACAGCAAATTAAACTCAAAGTGGAAGAAAATGATAAAGGACAGCAACCAATAGATTAGGAAATAAATGCAGGACAGAGAAAAATCAAGAGATTCAAAGTCCAAAAACACCCCTTGCTCTTTGAACATATGAATAACATTTTTAAATCACTTGGAAAATTAATTTTGGAAGTTTGGGGAAAGGAAAGCATAAGAAATCCCCATGAGAGGCTGAAAATGTGGTTCAAGTAGTTGAAAACTGAGGACAAAACCAAAGAAAGCAGAAGGCCCTGAGTTCAAGCCCAAGTAACAGCACAAAAAAGGGAAAGAGGAGAAAATGCCCAAATATTTCACCAACAAGAAAGTTATTCAGGGCTTGGAATGTGGCTTAGTGGTAGAGTGCTTGCCTGGCATGTATGAAGCCCTGGATTCCATTCAATTCCTCAGTACCACATAGACAGAAAGAGCTGGAAGTGGCTCAAGTGGTAGCGTGCTAGCCTTGAGCAAAAGAAGCTTAAGGACAGACCTTGAGTTCAAGCCACAGGACTGGCTACAAAAAGAAAGTTATTCTGACTAATAAATGTATTCAGCAAAATAATAAGGCACAAAATGGACATGTGAAAAGTACAGCAACAGGCACCAGTGGCTCACACCTGTAATTCTAGCTACTCAGGAGGCTCAGATCTGAGGATCATGGTTCAAAGCCAGCTGGGGAAGGAAAGTCTGTGAACTCTTATCTCCAGCTAACCTCTAGAAAACCAGAGTGGTGCTGTAGTTCACAGGGGTAGAGCATTAGCCTTAAGCACAAAAGCTAAAGGATAAGGCCCTGAGTTTAAGCCCCACCACTGACAAAAAAAAAAAAAAAAAGGTATAGCATTACTCTATCTAATAATTAGTTCTCTGAAATACAAACCAAGAAGGCAATCTCATAGTTACAAAAACTATAGAAATAAATTTAACCAAAGAGGTTCAAGAACTCTATGATTAAAAACTATAAAGCATCAATGAAATAATTTGAAAATGATGCAAAAAAGGATGCATATGTCTTTTTTATAGTCTTCTTTAAATTTAATTTTATTGTCAAGATGATGTTACAAGGGGTTACAGTTACATACATAAGGTAGTGAGTACATTTCTTATCCAGCATTGTTACCTCCTCCTTCATTTTCTCCCACTTTCCCTCCTCCCCCCCCCCGCTCTCCTAAAGCTATAAAGTTCATTTCCAACATACTGTCTTGTATCTCAAGAATTGAATTGGTTCCCCCTTTGTCCTTTGTCTCACCATTTTGTTATTCCCTTTCCTTCCCTAATTCAGATAAGTGAATATACAATACACAGCACACCAAAATCAAATACAATGACAACAATGGATAAACCAAAGGGGGGGGAAAAAAGAAAAAAGAAATAACTTCACATTATACATCAAAAACAACAACAAAGAAAAACCTCTTTTTCCATATCTTGGAGTTGATTTCGCTTAGCATCATCTTAGATGGTCATATGTACATAGCTATTGAGCTATTGTGATCCTTTTCTAGGATTATCCTAGACATATACTAAATATTACAAATGAGGGAAACCATGGAGCCTATGTTACTTTGGGTCTGGCTTGCTTTACTTAATATGATTTTTTCTAAATCTTTCCATTTCCTTACACATGAGGTGATGTCATTCTTTCTGATGGAAGCATAGAATTCCGTTGTGTATTTCATATTCATGGATTAGAAGAATCAGTCTGGTTACAATATCACACTGCCTACTGCGTGCTTAACAAATGACATTCTTCCAGAATTAGAGATAATACAGAAATTGGTGTGGAACCATCAAAAACACTCAATAGCCAAAGCAATCTGGAACAAAGAGAATAAATCAAGAGACATTATACCATCTGACTTCAAATATTTTAAAAAGCCATAGGAATAGAAACATGATATCACATGCAGGATTTCTATGTGTGTGTTTTTAAATATATCTTTTTTTTTAATTTGAGGCTGCAGTGGAGCTCGGTGGCAGAGCACTTGATTAGAATGCTTAAGACCGTGAGTTGCATCCCCAGCACCAAACAAACTAACTAATTTATAAAATTTTAATGATAGGCTTTTTTATAGTCAACTAGATAAACATTTAGAAAAAATGAGTAAATTATTCACCACATTGAACCACTCACAAAAAAGCAAATACATCTGTATTGAATAATAACAGAAAAAAGAGATTGTAGAATATGGATCATTTAACCCTTTTCAAAACATGAAAAATGATCCAAGTGTCTTAAGGGCATCAATGATAAGGAAAGCCTTGCTCAATGAGAGAGAGGTAATTAAAATAGAGGATTTTTGTACTTCGAAAGATACCATAATGAACTTTACAACTTCGGTGGGGGAAGGGTGGAGTGTAGTCGTGGAGATGGGAAGGGATGGTAGGGGAAAAACAAAGGAGGAAGGCAACAATGCTTGATAAGAAATGTACTCATTACCTTGTTCATGTAACTATAACCCCTCTGTACAGTATTTTCACAATAAAAACCATTTAATAAATAAATAAATAAGAATGAAAATCAAGTTGCAAAGTAAAAATTCATATCATATATAATTTTATTCACGTATTTTTAATATTTATATATTTCATATATAATTTTAAAAGGGGTTGAATCAGAATCTATAAATATCTACCATACTCAAGAAGAACAATAGAAAAGTTGGAAATACATTTGAACGGGTACTTGGCAACAAAAGCACAGACAAGTGTTCACTAAACATAGGAAAATGTACTAAATTCCATTAGCCAGTAAGAAATTCTATATTGAAAGCACAGTGAAATGTTGTTTTACACCCACCAGGATATCACAGTTTAAAAAGATTGACAATATCAAGCATTGTCAAGTATATCAGTGGGAACTCTCCTAAACATTTAAACAAAATTTGGTTCAATAGCTCCACACATTGAAACTCCACTCAGAACTGTGTTTTTTTTTTTTCAGCAAAGAAGTGTTTACATATATTTCCACAAAAAGAACACTCCAATTCATGGTTTTAATTGAAAACAGTAAAAGGATAAATGATATATTTCTTGTATGTATTATTAAAAAAGAAGGGATTAAAATGTTAACATCTATAACATAATTAAAATTATTAATATATAAGCACATTTACAGTTTTGTAAATATTTTGGAAAATGTACAAAAGAGAATACTGGTATTTGAGTTTAAGGAATAAGATGTAGAATAAGACTTTTACATTCTATTTTAATTTGAATGAGCTTCTGTTAATTATGCAGGGGGAACAGATTTCATCATTATAACTCCAAACATGTTTACACTTAATCCAGTCAATCCCTGTCATATTTCCTTACCCTCTACCCCTCTGCAAAGTAGCACTCCCCAATAGATTTCCTTATCTCATTTTCACAGTTACAAATTACCTATTTAGACTGTATTCAACCCCCTTTATCCTCCCTGCCAATCCAAACACTGACATGCCTTCCCACCCACCTACAGAGTCTATTTCTCTTCTACCTCTCCCCTTTATTGGTCATTACTGCATTTCTATATGGTACCTTGGTATACATACTTGCAATGTGTTACAAAGTTATAAACTTTTTTTTGGTGTTAGTCCTGGGGCTTGATCTCGGGCTTGGTCTTAGTTCTTGGGCGCTGTCCATGAGCTTTTGTATTCAAGGCTAGTGCTTGACCACTTGAGCCACACCTCTACTTCCAGTGGTTAATTGTAGTCCCACAGATTTTCTTGCCTAAGCTGGCTTTAAATTGCGATCCTCAGATCTCAGGCTCCTAAGTGGCAACGAGAATTACAGGTGTGAGCCACTACAACCTGGTTTGTTTTCCATCTTACATTCTCCCCTTCCCTCTTCTCATCTTGATGAGACAGGCAAGCTTGCTCTCTGTCTTTCTGTGGTGTGTGTGTGTGTGTGTGTGTGTGTGTGTGTGTGTGTGTGTGTGTGTGTGTGTAGAGAGAGAGAGAGACAGAGATGTTTTCACTCATATATGGAAGCTAAACTAGGAGACATACATATTCATAGACATATGCATAGGTATATAATGACCATATATAAATAATTACTTACATGGCTAAACACAAAACGTGAATCAAGCTAAGGGACAGCTCAGGGTGAGAAAGCTTTGACATTATAGGGTTTGACTTCACCATATGCACCTTTCTTCTTCTCTTTTTTCTTGATGTTAGTCCTGGAGCTTGAACTCAGAGCCTGGGCACTGTCCCTAGTTTTTTTGGTTCAAGACTAGCACTCTAACACTTGACCAATAGCTCCACTTCCAGCTTTTTGGTACTTAATCAGAGGTAAGAGTCTCAGAAACTTTACTGTCTGGGCTAGCTTTGAACTATATTCCTCGATCTCAGCCTCCTGAGTAGGTAGGGTTACGGGTCTAAGTCATCAGTGCCTAGCTTGTACATTTCCTTATAGTAACTTATACATACTATATCTAATGGATACACATAAGCACATATGTACATTTGTGCAAGCATTTTTTGTTTTACTATCTAAACATTTAAAAGTTACTATATGCATTTTAAACAATTTTGTTAGACAATTATGAGAAACTATAACATGGGTTTAGAAGTATTATTGAAATATCCGGATTCTGGCAATTATTAAAACGTCCTCAGCCTCTGAGAACAAGATCAGTTCAAGGTAATAAAACCTTTAAAATCCATTGAAAACATAGTCCTGCTATAGCCAGGTCACCAAACTGACTACAGGTAGACAGTTAATGTGCAAGTCTATTCCAACAGAGGAAGAGAGGGTTCAGCTAAATAAACCCTAGACATCTATGATTTGTTCAGACAATTTGTATACTCCTTACCCTATACTCAGTACAGATGAGATGTGAACTACAGACCCAGCACACATCGTACTCCTTTTGTATATATCACAATCTTCCTTGATCCATCCTAGTCTTCCTTGTTCTTAATTCAGAAATCACTTTTTTACCTTTAGCTCTATTTTATCCTGACTTTCCAACTTCAATAAAGTCAGTTTGATGACTCATACCTGTAATCATAGCTACTTAGGAGGCTGAGATCTGAAGACTGAGGTTTGAAGCCAGCCCAGGGAGAAAAGTCTCTAAGACTCTTGGCTCCAATTAACCACCATAAAGCCAGAAGTGGAGGTGTGGATCACGTGCTAGAGCACCAGCCTTGAGCACAAAGCTAAAAGATTGCATATGGCCCTGAGTTCAAGCCCCAATACTGACACAAAAATAAATAATAAATAAATAAAGTCTGTTTGGGATTTTTGTTTGGAAGATGGCATTTTAAGGTTGTCCTTCATTATTTCTAAATACATTTACTACTATCTTTAGCTGCTTTGGATCAGTAATCACTCTCTACATTCTAAGATCCAAATCCTGGCCCTTCGTACTCTTGGTCACCATCAAGCCAAATCCAAACAACATCTATCGTGCAGTTTGTGTGCTGGTATTTCTGGAAACACAGGATGACTCTCTGGTGTCAGAAAATGAATAGAGAGATAGAGATGGAGCAGATTTCATCAAGGCATTTCCCTTCCAAACAGAAGGGTGATCTGCCATGCTCCCAGTAGCAGACCCACTGGGCAGGGTGGTCAGACTGCCATTTATCTCAACCAAGGGATGACATTGTCCCTTCTCCTTCTTGCTAAGGACTCAGGCTTATAATATTTTAAACTGGTTACTAGGGCAGGGAGGTAATGCAAGGAAGCTAGAAAGCACTCTGACCATAGGGAAAGGTCTATACTGGGGGGCACTGCCCTTTTGGAGAGAAAGATGCGCATTCTTCTCATCAATGTTGTCTGGGATCGTGGCTGGGAACTGGGTTGCTGGCAAGTACAGTGGAGGAGTCTATTCTTTAACACTGGTCTATTTGTAAGGTCCGCTCCTGGATGGCCAGCAGACTCCACCCTCCTCGCAGCAAAGTCTCCAACCAGTATCTGTGTTACCTAGGCAACTGGGACACCTGGAAGAGGTCACATCTGCATCCGCTGAGGTCACATCTGAATTTGATGTGGCCACGCCTTTCTCTGCCCATACCCTAGATCAGGCCTAGCCCAGGTCCAGACACTCTCTCTGCTCTTTTCTAGCTCTTTCTCAGCTCTTTCCCAGCTCTTTCCCAGGCCTTTCCCAGCCGCGTGGAGGGCCATCGTGGCCTGGTGCCAGCCAGAACGATGAATAAACCTACCCCACCCCTTACCTGAATACCACATGCGTGGTGCTGTTCTTACTCGGCTACCTCTTTTTAAAAACCTAACACTATTCTTTAACACTTCTGGTAAGTTCTCATACCTTTCTTATGCCTGACAGATGGCAAACAACACAGATGATAGTTACAATGAAAATCAAGAAGCAAACAGTTTTAGGAACGATCAGGACAGAATGATGACTGGTTACAAAATGGAGATATTTTATTGATTTGTTATTATTAAGTAGTTGTACAAAGGAGTTGCCGTTTAACAGTTTATGAATACAAAGTATCTTGATCAAGATTGGAGATAAAAGTCTCAGCCCTTTCTACCCCAGCTGGCTTTGAACCTTGATCCTCAGATCTCAGCCTCCTGAGTACCTAGGATTACAGGCGTGAGCCACTGGTGCCTTCTTATAAATGTAGCTTCCCATCTCCTTTTGTTTTAAAGACACATGCCTTACTCTCAGCTCCTGATTCAACTTCTACAGGTGTGTCTTGCTCTGACAGCAAGGCGCTGGCAGCCACTTCCTCAGCACAGCTGCAGCTTTGTCAATTCTCAGGGAATTAGCCACTCAGTCATCTGATGACTCAGCAAATAGATTCCCAGCAAATTAATTCCTAGTTATTTGACTTTTAGCAAATTAGCCATTTAATAAATTAGTTTTCTTTGGATTGACCTAGATCTGTGGGCAACCTCAGTTTCCAAGTAACATTTTAGAACGGAATACCAATAGCTAGGTGCTAATGGCTCACACCTGTAATACTAGCTATGCTGGAGGCTGAGCTAGGAGGATGAAGGTTCGAAGACAGATCAGGCAAGAAAGTCCATAAGACCCTTATCTCCAATTAACCATCAGAACCAGAAATGGAAGTATGGCTCAGGTAATGGAGTGCCAGACTTAAGCAAAAATACCAAGAAAAAGCCAAAGACTCGGAGTTCAAGCCCCAGAACACACACACACACACACACACACACACACACACACATGCATATGGACATGCATACAAAAGAAACACAGTTAAGAACAGAGCAGAGAGAGCAGAGTCACCACAAGTCTCTTATGCTTTAAGAAAACTAGGACTCACTAGCACCTAATCAGTGTGGGTAACAATCTATATGTATACACACATTCTCCTCTCTCTTATACTTGCTTTCTCTCCCCCTCTTTCTACCTCCTCCCCTCCCCACTTCTCTCTCCAATTCTAACAATTACAACAGCCAACCTAGATAGGGTTTTTGTCAAACACAGGCACCATCCTAAATATTCGCATCAACCCTAAAAGGTAAGCACAGTTGTCTGTTCATATCCATGGAAGACTGGTTCCAGAACCCCAATGCCCAAACCCCTTCTATAAAAGAGCATAAACCTCCACACACCCTCCCAGATTGCTTGCATCCTCTCCAGATGACTCATCACACCTGACGCAATGCAAGTGTTCTGCAGTTACGTGTTGTGATTAGAGGATAATGTCAAGGGAATAAAAAGGAGTACACAGAAGCAATTTTGTTGCAGTTTTTTCAGCAAGTTGGTGGTTTGGATCTATGGATGCAGATCCCATGGATACAGAAGGCTTGCTGAATTTTCAGTCCTGTAGCACACAAGAGGAAAACCAAAGAATAGAGAATTCCCAGACCCAGGTGGCTCACGCCTGTAATACTAGCTACTCAGGAGGCTGAGATCTGAGGATACAGGCTTGAAGCCAGGGTGAGCTTTGGGAAGGAAAGTCTGTGAGACTATTAGCTTCCATTAAACACCAAAACACCAGAAAAGAAAAAAATTAAGCCATTGGTGATGTGGCTCCAATGGAAGATCATCAGTCTTGAGTGAAAAAGTGCAAGGCCCTGAGTTCAAGTTCCAGAGCTGGCAGGCATAGCCACACCCATACAGAGAGAAGCAAAGTGACTCAATTCCATGGGAATTAATGCACAGTAAAATGCACATTAAAATCCAACCCCAGGGCTGGGAAGGTGGCTCAGTGGTAGAGCACTTGCCTTGCATGCATGAAGCCCTGGGTTCGATTCCTCAGCACCACATAAGCAAAAAGAAAAAAAGCCAGAAGTGGCGCTGTGGCCCAAGTGGTAGAGAGTTAGCCTTGAGCTGAAGAGCTGAGGGACAGCACACAGGTCCAGGGTTCAGGCCCCACGACCGGACCCCCCCCCTAAAAAAAAAATCCAACCCCAGGAATTCCCTGGTGGTTGATAAAATTTGGTTCTGGCTCAACTAGAAGGTGAAGGAAGATGGTGTCAGAACTACAGTGCAGCAGAGTGGAACAAGCCAGAGGCCAGAAGGACAGAAGGGAAAGAAAGAAAAAAGTTAGAGACTGAGTACTGAGCACTGGGGCCAATATTTTTCTTAAGTTTAGGAAAGCAGAAGCCAGAAGAAGGAAATAGACTCCAAGTCACCATGAGGAAGTGCTAGAAGCAATCTCAGCCTTAAGACAGAGCTGGCTACAAAGCCTATCAATAGTGGGCAAATCTTGGGGCTGAGCAGGCTGAGAAAACAGTTTTCTCTGTACTCCAAGGAACATAATATCTAACTCTAGTAGGGAAATGAATGATCTCTTTTCTTCCCAGGAATCATCTGAAGAAAATCCAACTGCTTGACCCTTGCAGGAATGTTCTAGAGTCAAGCCCGGCCACCTGGAAGTTGCCAGGCACTACAGCCCTTCCACAAACCACTGCCCAGCTGTCAGTGGTGGCCCACTGAGGCATTTAACTTGACAGAGTAAACGTCAGTGATCAGTTAGAATGCTTATCAAATGTCAATTTGTACTCTGCCGTAATAGATGCCTAATTAACATGTCCTCACAGGTTGCTGGATGCCAATTAAATGCCTAAACAGTCCTTTCTATTTTATTGCACAAGACAGTAATTGTACATTTCTCAGTTCAGTACCTTTGGAGTTAATTTCATTGTGGGCCTTTTGGAACCTAGAAAGTCAGAGAGAACTCGCAAGCAGATACGTAATTGATATGAGACTTTGACATTGCTAAAGCCTATCTTATATTCAATCGCTTCCTGAAAACTCAAATTATTTGTTTCTGGAAAGGTCAAACTCCATGTGGTGTGGGTAACACACACACACACACACACACACACACACACACACACACACACACACACACACACACACACACAGGTAAAACAGGATCGGGATAGACAAGGAAAAAGGGAAGGACAAAAAGCTGTTCCTCAGCTTCCTTCCCTCCCTTCCTCCTTGCCCTGCCTTTCTGGTACATTCTGGGAAGGGTTCTATTTGCCTGGGACACCCATGGACACTCAGGAAGGCTGAGTCTCCAGCCCAGCATGAGGAAACACATATACATAGGCATATCTAGTCATCTGGCAATGGTCCCTGGCTATCTTTCACCTGAACCTGTGGAAGAGAAATGAGTATTCTATACGAATCTGAAGCATTATGCTACAAAGCTGCGAGAGAGCTGAGAAGAAAGGAAAAGTGTGAAGAACTTAGCCTGGAGTAGGAGAGCTGGAGACCAGACCTTCACCTTGACCATAAGAAGACAGGTCATTTATTAAGTAATTGTGTCTCAGCTCTTGCTACATCCCAGCCTAGAGATGCTGCAAACCTCTCCAACCAGCCTTGCTAGTTGCGCCTCGCTAGATTCTGCCAGTGGAGGGCGCTGGAGGGAGACAGAAAGGCTGGCAGAGGGCACAGGGTTTTGCCTCCTGATCTCATTACCCTAGTCAGGCTTCTTCACCCCTCAGAGTCAGAGCCTTCCTACAGCAGCAGCCAGAGGAATGCAGTCTGCAATGGTGTTCATCCCACCCACCCTCATTCATTGGATAGACCCCAGCCTCAGTCAGAACCTCTCTCAAGCAGTCTGGGGGCCTCTTCTGCTGACCTTGGAGATTTAAGAATCCTATTCTCTCCCTTCATTCCTTCGTCCCTAGGGTGAGGGATGATTCCGGCTGCCACTACTTCTGTGATACTTTGGAATCCTTTTGCCTGTTTTAGTTACAGTCTTTCACAACTGTATACCTTGTGAGAAATGCTTTATATTAAACTCTGTGCTCTGATCATTGGTAGTTTCTGTCTCCGGATGGTACCCTAGCTGATGAGGAAAGGTGTACCAGACCTGAAGAAAACCTTGCCAAGGACCATGGCACACACACACACACACACACACACACACACACACACACACACACACACACACACACACACACACATACACACCTGTACCAAAAGAAAGAGGGTGACTGGGTGGGGGTTAGGTCTGGGAGGTAAGAGGGACTGGATAGGAGGAAGCCCACATTTCCCAGCCTGGCAAGGAAGAGTTCTTCTGAGTCTGAATCTGACTCTGCTTCTTGTTCTTTGAGTGGTCTTGAGCAAGTTGCCTGGCTTCTCTGTGCCTCAGTTTCCTCATCTGTAATATAGGAGGGACTTGCTGGGAGTCACTGTCTTGTCAATTTGCTTTGTATATTTGTTAGTACATGAAAGCAGAGTGCCTGGCAAGAAAGGAAGAAAAGAGGAATGGATGAAAGGAAGAAGGAAGGAAGGAAGGAAGGAAGGAATGGAGGGAGGAGGGAGGGAGGGAGGGAGGAAGGAAGGAAGGAAGGAAGGAAGGAAGGAAGGAAGGAAGGAAGGAAGGAAGGAAGGAAGGAAGGAAGAGGGAAAAAAAAGCTCAAATCCTGCTCCTCATCAGGCACTATCCATTGGACCAGTGGAGGAGAATGGGGAAATGGTGCTCATAAAGGAACTAGCCTGCCCAGGACCACAGCTGCTGCCTACAGCTATGCATGGGAAGCTAGCTGCTTGCTCAACACAGCTGAGGTAGGAGCTGCAGGACGCAGGGTAGTAATACAGTCCTCAAGCTCTGGGGGGCCAAGATGGCAGCCTTCCCACACCCTCAGGCTCCTCCAGAGATAATCCCCACCCCCAACCTCTCCCTCCCCACAGAGCCTAAAGGCACTGATCTCCTGAGGGCCTCCAAACCCCTGGCTCTCTCAAAACATCTGAGGGAGGCTGTCAGATGGCAAGGGAAGTGTTCCATCAAGACAAGGAAGCTGCGTGGGGTGGCTTTGATCTGAGAACATGGGAGATCACGAGGACTTGCTCGTGCCTAGTGCACGCAGCAGCCCACCTCCCTTCCCCACAGCGGGCAGTGCTCCCCACACTGGCCGGTCGGTGCTCGGCTTTCCTGCCTCCTCCATGCCTGGCACTCACCCAGGAAATTCGAGGATTATTGGCATCCAACCGGCCTGATCTCAAAGTTAAGGTCTGAATATAGGTTGAAATCATCCTCATTATTCAGCACTGTGTGAGGGCCACTGACCTGGGCCAGTGAGACTAAAGCTTAAGCAAACCTAAGTGTTTGAAAAGATGCTTCCTATGTGGCCTGCTCTGGACCTGTCCTAGCCAATGATTCCCAGGTATCAGAATCACCTACAGGGCTATTGCTGCTGGTCCCTTGGCCCCTCCCAGAGTTGTGGATTGGATACAAGGGGACCTAAGGGTTTGCATTGCTAATTAGTGAATATTGAAAAACACAACCCTACAATAGGCCCACTGCAGCAAAAGGGCTAGGGCTGGACCAGAGGCCAAGTTCAGTTTCCCTTCACCAAGCCCTGTCACCCCTGGCTCCTGGAGGTAAAAGGTCAGAGTTGGACCAAGAGGAGTCAATGCCAGGCTGACACGACTCGCTGGCAGTCGAGTCCTTCAGGAGTTAGAGATGGAGTGAACCTCAGATACATCCCAACTCCTTGTAGACTAGACTGGGGGCTCACCCAGGACTCCCCTGGGGAGCCAGTTGGGTGTGGTAAGACAGAAGACCTCCCTGACTTTTGATAGCAGACATGTTACATAAACAAGCTCAAGTGAGTGCTGTGGTTAGGGTCTGGCTTGTGTATCTTGTGTTGGAAACTCAGTCTGTGCTATGGCCACACAGGGAGATGTAGCCCTCAGAATAGATTCATGTAGCTCTCGCTGGGGGGTTGGTTTGCTCCTGACACAGCTGGCTATAAAAACAAAAACAAAAGCAAACAAACAACAACAAAAACAACCCTGTTCTCCACTGTCTGGTTTTCCTGTTTTGCTATCACCGTAGCTCCCACCCACCCCCAGGGAAGCCACTGCCATGAGCCAAGCCAACAGAGCCACCCAATCTCAGCCCTTCCAAACTCCAAAACAGTGAGCTACAGACACCACTTTTATTTATAAAGCACCCAGCCAGATTGTGTTAGAGCACCTCTGACTGAACTCGTACAAATGGCATCACAGAGTAGCCTCTAGAAGCTTGCTTATAGTCCTTATGGCAAGCTGAGACGTGTAGGTTCGAAAGCCTGCCGGCACCAAACCTGCATTTTTACGCATCCAATTATCTGTTAAAATAGCTCAAACAAGCCACGTTTTAGCCATTTAGAGACTGCCTGTGTTGCTGCTGTCCCCAATCCCAACTAATAGCTGTTAACCACTGATAGGATGAGGCAGACAAAGGCTACAAGATGCTCAGGCCCGTCCGTGTGTGGATTCAGACTCCACTCCACATTGCTGAGTGACAAAGTCCCGCCCTTCATCCCGCTTTCATACCGGGAGATCCCCTCCCCTTCCTGGCAGCTTCCTTGGCCTCTTTCTCATCTGAGTAGTGACTCTGGGTCCAGCAGATCCTTGCTGGATGGTCCTTCACATTCATACACCAACAGGACGCCTAAAACTTGTGACCCCTGACTCTCCTAACAAGTTTTTCCTTAATTAATCCTTAATGATCCATCAAATTCTCACAGAAGAACAGGGCAATCTCCTGGCAATAGGGCAGGAAGGAACAAAGAATGATCCAGGCAGTGGTGGCTTACGTGTGTAATCTTAGCTACTCAGAAGGCTGAGATCTGTGACCAAGGTTCTAAGTCAACCCAGGCAAGAAAGTCCTTAAGACTCTTTTTTCCAATTAACCACCCAAAAGTGGAGCTGTGGCTCAAGTGGTAGAGTACTAGTCTTAAACAAAACAAGCTGAGGGACAGCACCAAAGCCCTGAGTTTAAGCCCAGGACCAGCACCAGGAAAAAAGAAGAAATCTTAACCCATGAAGAGCTTTAGGGAAAGGCTAGGGGTATGGCTCAGTGTTAGAGCACTCTCCTGGTATTTGTGAAGTCCTGAGTTTGATTCCCAGAGTCCTTAACTGCAGAGTTAAAGAGAGACAGAGACACACAGAGAGACACACAGAGAGACAGACAGAAAGACAGAGAGAGAGAGAGAGAGAGAGAGAGAGAGAGAGAGAGAGAGAGAGAGAGAGAGAGAGAGAGAGAGAGACTACATGCAAGGAGGAGGGGTAAAACTTGTATGTGTACGTGGGGTAATACTGCTTGTTCTTGCTTTCCAACACCATTGATTTTCCCTGCTGCTTTGAAATGTCATTTTTATTATAAACTAAGTTTGTGTATGTTTATGCATGGGAAGGTTATCCATTGATGCACCTAACTTTGTACCAAAATGATATTATTCCAATTATTGTCTCATTTTTATGTGTTTTCCTATCTGAAGTACATTGACTATCTGGATGCATTTTATGTGGCTGTTCTAGGTGCATTATTTTGCATAAATTTGAAGGCTCATTCAATTAAATGTTTAAAAATAAAATAAGACCTTATTTTTATTTGGGCTTGAATTTTTATTCACAGACAAACCCAAGGAGAATCTCACTTTACCCAATGATTGGCTAGATCCATGCCTGTGCCTCTTCAGTAGTGATTGGGACTTTAGGCAATGTCGGCTATGACTTTTGTCCTAGAAAATCTTATGTTGGACTTTACTTAAAGGCCAATTCACACATCCCTGAGAGCTGAGTTCTCACATGGGGACAAGCCAATATCCACACCACTCGCTCTACCTGACAACACAGAATGGATACTCACTGCAGCAGGCCTGCGAGGTAGTAAGTGAGAAACACAGACAGGCATTGGGCAGAAACCACCATTTGAGGGCCAGGACATTCAGTCTGAGTCCAAGGCACAAACCTGGCCAATCAGATCTGTGCATTTTGATTGACATGGGGAGTATTTTAGAGGTGAGTATATGTCCCAGTCAAAGACACAGGTAGGCAGTGACACTTTTATTAGGTTTTCTAGACAGGTCTCTTCTTTTCTATAGGGCATGACCAGATGTGTTGTACTCCTAGGGGAAAGATTCAGACTCTGAGAGGCAGCCTGGAGTAGACCCAAAAGGGAACAGAATGCAAGACAAAGAAAGAGACTGATGACAAATGGCATTCTTACCACCTTCTTTAAGGCCAAAGCAAGCCACACCAGAACATCTTCTGCCTAAGCCAGTTTGTATCTGTTTTTCTACCAGCCACTTGAGTGTGTGTGTGTGTGTGTGTGTGTGTGTGTGTGTGTGTGTGTGTGTGTGTGTGTGTGTGTGTGTGTGTGTGCAGATCCTAGGGCTTGGATGCAGGGCTTTTTAACTCAAGGCTAGCACTCCACCACTTGAGCCACAGCGCCATTTCCTCCTTTTGGGTAGTTATTTGGAAATAAGAGTCTCATGGGCTTTCCTACCCAAGCTAACTTCAAACTAGGATCCTCGGATCTCAGACTCCTAAGTAGCTAGGATTACAGGCATGATCCATGGATGCCTGGCTTGCTTGAGTGAATCCTATGGCTTCATCCTTTGTCCATCTTTGAGTTGGTTCCTCCATCTTCAACTTCAGATCTCTTCATGGTTTGTCTGCTCCATGCCCTGCTGGTACTCAGGCAGATGAACTGGGGCTTGTATCCTGATGGAGTTCCTGGATCACTCCTGGAATCTCTGCCCCTGTCTAGCAGACCAAATGCTGAGAGGAGAGTGATTGCCAGATTTCCTGGGACAGGGCCACAACGGGGCACGAACATCTCCCCACCTCCAAGAAGCACCGAAGTCAAACATTGCTGGTTGATTCTCTTCATTGAAATGGGACCTGCCTGGCCAAATTGCAACAAGCCCATTTCACATCACCCTTCCCAACCTCTGACAACCAACTCTGCCTGCTCTTCCCACTGCCATTAACATAGAAATAGCTCTATAATGATACCCAGCCCTACCTAGCATTGCTCTCCATTTATCTCATTATACATGAAATGATCTTGTTATTTAGGTAAACTGGGAACAGACACATCCCATGTTAGGTGTCATGGGGTAATTCTCCCTCTTATTTCTCAGCTTCTGTTTCCAGATCTTGGAAGAATGTAGCTCAGCTATGCCTCACCCATAGGGATTCATCGTCCCACAGTGGGCTCCTTCCCTAACAACTTCCCTGGCTTTTCCTGCCTGGTTGCCAAATGCTTTTGGGGAGCTGTGGCTGGGCCGCAAGCCTCATCCACACACAGGGTTTTATGGGTCTCAGAAAGGAAACGAGTTACCTAGTATGTAAACCCCAGGTAAGTCAGGATCTTGAGGATATGATGATGAGTAAACGACAGCACAGGGGGCTTGTGTGTGCTAGATAGCACTGGTATGGCAAAAAGTGGTGTTTTCTGTGGTGGCTTCAGCGTGGAAATCATGCAACTTTTCAGCTCCAGCCAGCAGAATAGAGAAAATAAAGCCACAATCTAAGAGGCAGGAGCCGGAATCTTGATTGATCTATTCAGTTAACCAACAGATTTTTTTTTTAATTTTAAAACCAAGCCAGGCACTGGTGGCTCACACTTGTTATCCTAGCTACTCAGGAGGCTGAGATCTGTTGATTGTAGTTTGAATCCAGTCCAGGTAGGAGATTCTGTGAAGCTCTTATCCCTCAATTAACCACCAAAAAAGCCGGATGTGTGGCTGTGGCTCAAGTGTTAGAGTACTAATCTTGAGCAAAATAAAACCTCAGTGGCAGTGCCTGTGCCCTAAGTTCAAGTCCCAGGACCCAACAAGAAAGGAAGGAAGGAAGGAAGGAAGGAAGGAAGGAAGGAAGGAAGGAAGGAAGGAAGAAGGAAGGAAGGAAAGAAAGAAAGAAAGAAAGAAAGAAAGAAAGAAAGAAAGAAAGAAAGAAAGAAAGAAAGAAAGAAAGAAAGAAAAGAAAGAAAGAAAGAAAGAAGGGAAGGAGGGAGGGAGGGAGGGAGGGAGGGAGGAAGGAAGGAGAAAGAAAAAAAGAAATATGTAAACCCCAGATCTGTTCATGAGACATCAGCCATTTGGTGAGCGGATGTCTGCAGGCTTGGGCAGGTCCAGCCACACCCATCCATAGGGGCTGTGAAGATGCCACCCCAGGGCAAGGCTGTGTGGGAACCAGCCACTCACCCGCCATGCGTGCAGCCTCTTGCCTGAGCCAGTGGCAAGGCAAGGAGCTCCTTCCCCTGTCCACACACACACACACACACACACACACACACACACACACACACACACACATCACTCACCACACACCACACATCAATAGGCTCCGCATTTACAACCCACCCAGCTCACACCACCCATCCCATGCACACACACCATCAGCATACACACAATCACACATACACACACAGCAGATACCTCACACCATACACCCGGCACAGATACTACACATACCCCATACCACACATGTGAACCTTTCGTATTGTCATATACTGCACACACATACACACACACCACGCAGCTACCTTACAAACTCCAAAGAAGGCAGATAGCAGATCATGGTTTGCATGATCTTTAGATTATTACCAGCTCTGGGATCGCCAGGTGAGGAGGCAGAGCCTGGAGCATCCTCTCCCTGTGAGCTGGAGCTCTGCTGGGCAGAAAAATGGGCTCTGTGTGGCCAACCGCACCCTCACCCTGCCTCCTTTCACTGGGAGAATCAAGGCTGCCGCTCTGGAGGCTGAAGCCAGAGCAACAGAGCAGCTGTGGTGTGGCAGGGTCTGGGAGGAGCCCCCGTGCTGCCCGGGGGTGAGATGGCCAGGTCACATGGTCCCATCCTCACCCTGCTTCCAGTTAGCCCGTGCACATGGGAGAGGCTGGGGCGTCAGGACCGGCTCCTGCCCTCCAGCACAGACAGAGCCGGCCATATCGCACCCTCACTCACTCACAGGCTGGGCTGACCCGTGTGTCCATGCACAAACATGCGCCCGTACATGATCACGTGAAGAAACGCGCCCTCCTGTGCAGCTGCACATGCTCACACACCATGGAGAAGCCCCCTCAATATGAGCACACAGACACGTGCAAAAACACAGACACCAGGTGCTAGTGGCTCATCTATGTCATCCTAGCTACTGAGATCTGAGGATTGTAGTTCAAAGCCAGCCTATGTAGAAAAGACCACGAGACTCTTATCTCCAATTAACCAGCAAAAAGTCAGAAGTGGGAGTGTGCTTCAAGTGGTGGAGCAGAAAAAAACAAGCAAGAAGAGTTGAAGGCCCTGAATTTAAGCTCCAGATCTGGCACCAAATCATCATCATCATCATCATCATCATCATCATCATCATCATCATCATCATCATCATCAATAAAAGTATAGACAGAGCACTAAGCATTTAAATTCAGAAACACACATACAGACCCACAAAACACACTCTGATCACAGACGTACATGCTCCTTCCAAAAACATATATGTACAAAACATGGAAATACACACATAAGACACCCATAAAGCACAGGAATATACACATAAGACAGAAACACACACAAAACATGGAAACACACAAACACACAAGGAAACACACAGAAACAAACGTGGCCTCTCAGGACGCTAGGCCCCACCAGTTCATGTCCTTACTCCCAAGCCTGAGTCCAGCCACCGCTAACACCGGCAGACCGGGCCCCAGCGGGGGTCTGCAGGCCCCTGGGCTGCAGAAGTCAGCATGGCTACAGCCGGGACACGGGCTCCTGTCACCCGCCACAGGGGCTCTCCAGGCGATCAGAGCTGCTAGGGGCTCGTAAAGCAGAGCAGAAGCCCTCTGGGCTGCAGAAAACCCTCCCACTGTGGGTGCCAGGCGCCCCCTGAAAGGGTAGAGCCCACGGGCAGGTGAGACAAACCACAGCCACCGGACCCAGGGCGGCCCAGAGATCCGGAGACAGCACAGGCCGCCATCAGGGCCTGGAGGTGCTTTTCCTAAAAGAGCCCGGTGAGCCTCACCCGTGCAAGCCTCCCCCAAAGAGACCCAGACCAGAAGTGGCCTCAGCAAAAGGAGCAGCGGGGAGCAGGCCACGTCCTGATGCTTTTCATGGCCACAAAACTGTTGAGATTCAGAAAAGTTAAGTCACTTCCTCAAGGGGGTGCAGGAGATTTGAACTGTAGACTGTCAGACTCTGGAGCTCAGAACCACAGACACCCAGCCCAGTGTGGGGCCTGCAGCACGTCAAAGCCTTGGTGCCCTTCTGGCTGAATCCCAACCCTCGGTGCACAGCCCTCATGAAACTGCATCCAGTTCACCCGTGGGTCACAGGTGGGGATGGGGGCTTGGTCCCCTCAGGCCTCCCCCCCCACAAGGTCACACCAACCTTCCAGGCTGGCTCAGGAATTCAGCTTTGCCTGCCAAGCCAATGAGACTTGTGGTCTAAGACTGAGCCAAAACTCAGGCATGTTGGCCAGACACCCCGGCTCACACCTATAATCCTAGTTACTCAGGAGACTGAGATCTGAGGATCATGGTTCAAAGCCAGTGTGGACAGGAAAGTATTTGAGACTTTTCTCTCCAATTAACTAAAAAATAAAAAGCTGCAAGTATAACTGTGGCTCAAAAGGCAGAAAGCTATCCTTAAGCACAAAAGCTCAGGGACAGCATCCAGGCCCTGAGCTCAAGCCCCAGGACCAGCACACACACATACCCACACAAAAATTAAAAGTAGAAAACAATGTTATAGGCAGGTTGAACTGGGGCCCTTGGCCCCTGACTGATCATTGAGACAGAAAGGCAGGCGCCTTCTGGGAGGAGCAGTCAGAGCTGCTATGGCCAAGCACACTGACTGCAACAGAGGATGCTTGCTTGAAGTTCAGGCATCCCCCGAGTGCACCTGAGGACTTCACAGCTGCCTGTCTGCACATCAGCTGACAGGACGGCTCAGGCCTGTGCGTCACGCCTGGCATGTCATCTAATCCAATATATTATAACCAGAGTCCGGTGCTTCGCGTCCACAGAACACTGTAGTGCACTGAAGCCCCCGTTCTTACAGGAATCTGTCTCTGGAAACTTCCATGACCACAACACTGCATTTTGCTGCTGTTGTTGTTGTTGTTTTTTTTTTTTTTTTTATTATCAACTTTTTTTTATTGTGAGAATACTGTACAGAGGAGTTACAGTTACATGGGCAAGATAACGAGTACATTTCTTATCAAGCATTGTTGCCTCATCTTTGTTTCCCCTTCCCATCCCTTCCCATACTCACCCCACCTCCCTCCACCCGATCCTCTCCCCCCCTCTTCCTCTCCCCACCCCACCCCCCGACCAAAGTTGTAAAGTTCGTTTTCGACATAAGGACTTGTACATCTCATTGTTGCAATGGGTCCACCTGTATCCCTAGTTAAACGATTTGTTTTTGCCCTTCCCCTCCACAAATTATACCAACATCAAATACAGTGAAAGCAGGGGTTATACTGTGGGGGAGGGACATACAAAGCAACAAAGAAATCATCTTATAAATATGTTAGAAACATTTGCATGAAAGAAAAAAACATTTAAATATTTATCATGGGATTCATTCCCCTCACATCAACTTATCTGACCTTTTCTGCCTGTCTCAGACGTATATTAGTTATTGCAAATAAGGGAAACCATGGGACCTATGTTTCTTTGGGCCTGGCTTTGGGCATTTACCCAAATGATCACAAACAAGACCACACTAAAGCTACCAGAACGACTATGTTTATTGCAGCACTATTTACTATAGCTAAGATATGGAACCAACCCAGATGTCCCTCAGTAGATAAATGGATCAAGAAAATGTGGTATATATACACAATGGAATTCTGTGCCTCCATCAGAAAGAATGACATTTCCCCATTTGTTAGGAAATGGAAAAACTTGGAAACACTGTGCTTCCTACAGATGCAAACTCAAGGGCTCTGGAAGTGCTGGAAAATCTCCCATCTGCACTGTCTGCAGGCAATCTTGGGTCAGCATGGAGCCCATCCCTGAGGGGAAGAAGGTCAAAAGAATGGCATCTACTGAAATCAGGCCTGCCCTGGCCTCCCCAGATTAAAGATACACACACACCATACTCTAAAACACAACACACACACACACACACACACACACACACACACACACACACACACACACCTGTGTGCTCAGACAGCTTATTACCACTTAGTAATCTAACATATTCTTTTGTTGTTGTTGTTGGTGGTGGTGGTGGTGGTGGTGGGGCTTGAACTCTGGGCTTGGGCGCTGTCCCTCAGCTCAAGGTGAGCACTCTACCACTTGAGCCACAGCGCCACTTTCGGTTTTCTAGTGGTTTTATTGGAGATAAGAGTCTCAAGGAGTTTCCTGCCCGAGCTGGCTTTGAACCACGATCCTCAGATCTCAGCCTCCTGAGTAGCTAGGATTACAGCCTTGAGCCACTGGTGCCCAGCTAACATTCTATTTGTCTTGTAGTACCCATGTCACAGGACCCCCACCAAGAAGACCACCAAGAGTCAGACTTTCCGAAATGCAAAAGCAAGGTTTTATTCAGGCGGGCTGCAGCTCGGGCCTTGTCCTTCACACCGACACAGTGGAGCTCAAGAGAAAGCCCCGAGCTGAAATTTCACAGGGCTTATAAAGGCAAAAACCACAAAATTACAACCAGACGTGGGAGCATGATTGGGGTGGTTTCGTTTCGGTCAAACAATTCTGTTAGCACTGTCAGGTGCTCATAGTTTAAACAGCAAAATGCCTACTGCCCCAAAATGGAGTTACTTTAACTCTTCAGTGTAAGTGTGTGTGTGTGTGTGTGTGTGTGTGTGTGTGTGTGTGTGTGTGTGTGTACTGATACTGGAACTTGAACTCGGGGCCTCCCACTTTTGCTTAGTTTTTTTATTTCCAGGCTGGTGCTCTTTCACTTGAGCCATACCCCCACTTCCAGCTTGTTACCTAGAGATAAGTCTCTCATATTTGAATGGCTTGGAACCATGGACCTCTCAGTCTCCTGACTAGCTAGGATTCCAGGTGCAAATCATCCAGTGCATCTTACTTACTTCCTACACTGGATGCCTATGGCTCACACCTGTGATCGTCGCGACTCAGGAGGCCGAGATCTGTAGGATCATATATTCAAAGCCAGTGTGGACAGAAAGGTCCTCAAGACTCCACATGCAAAATAATCAGCCAAAAGCCGAGTTGCTCAATTGCTACAGCAGCAAGCAGGAAGCCTGGTATCAGCAGCAAAAGAGGGAAAAAACAAAAACAAAAGAAATTTCATGAAGTCAGGGAGGGGGTGTCCTTCCCTTTTTTTCCATACCAATGGCCCTAGAACTGGGCCTCACGCGGGGCAGGTGCTCCACAATATAAGGCAAATAAAGCACCTCCAGACCTACACTTGGGACACAGTCAACTTCCCCTCCTTCAGTCCCTCCCTGCCCCCTCACAGCTGGAGCCCCAAGCCCTGGACCAGCAGGCCCTTGGTAGGAGCCCATGGTCACTGTCCAGTGAGAGGAAGAGTCAAGCTCCTGAGCCTAAACTGCAAGAATACATCTTAAGGCTACAGAGAGCAGAAGAATGGCATTGAAGTTCCCTGCACAGGGCTGTTCCTGGCAACCATGCCTGCTCTGCTATCTACAGCTGGGAGCTCACCCATGAACAGCACCTGTGTCCCAGGGTTGTGTGAGGTCAGAGACGCATCGCGTGTCTCAGAGGCATACAGAGCAGGCTGTATTGAAGGATTCCCACATAGCTACTTAGGCTGCAGCGCCTACCGTCAGCTGGTCTGTCCGTGGCTTCCCTCGTGTGGCCATGTCTGGAAGTGCAAGGCCCACCATCACTTCGTCTTGTCTGGGCGCCCTCGTGTGGCCAAGCCTGGAAAGGCAGGGCGGAGCCCCAGCTTTCCCTGGGAAAGTTGTTCCTGGTTGACACTCAGGTCAGGACACTGAGGCTCTGGGAGTCCTTGCTTCCTGTGCTAGCTTCCTCCCCCATGAAAGACTGGTGAAGAGAAGAACGTCCTGGAACAGGAGCACTGGGAGCATAATAGGAGCAATGCGGGATGCAGGTTCCATTTTACAATGGGCTGGATCAGGCTGCTCTCTTGCAGGAGATGCAGTTGTCCAAGCTGTGCTGTCTTTGGAGACCAAGTCATCGAAAGGACCTCTGCCAGCAGCGTCGCCCCTGGGATGCTCAGCAGGTCCCGGGGCCGGGGAGAGAAGGAGGAAGTCAAATCCCAGGCAACCCCAATGAGACACAAAGACCGACCCACCGCGGGTCTTAACGTGTTGCCATAAAGTCTGCTCCAGAGCGGGAGCGATAATGCAGGCTGTGTTGACAGGCTGCCCGCCTTAGGGCTGGGGACCCACTACCTAAAGAAAGCGCTGCCTGAAACAGGAGGAATAGAGGAAGGGAGGGAGGGAGGGAAGTACACAGCCCCAGGAACAACCCTCAAACCTGACAATTACCCCCTACAATTGGGAGTGAACAGGGGTCTGGAGACGTTCACTTGATTGTGAGACACTGGTTGATGTTTGGTGCAAGCACAGAAAAACAGTAAAACGTTGGGGAACATAGGCTCAATATGTTTTTCCCTAGTGCATGCTGTAGGGGAAATAACACCTCACCAGTGATGAGAAATGATGAGTTCTGGGCACTGTTTGGCTTAGGATGGGAGCACTTGCCAAAAGAGGGGCCCAGCCCATTTATCTTGGGCTACAGAGGGACTAGCTTGCTCTCTCCTTCCTGTCCATCTCCCTGCTGGCGCCCTGCTGCTCCCAGAAAAGCTGTTTGGGATGCTGAATGCTGCAGCTAAGTTCCCCAGTTCTACTGCAGCGTTGGTGTGGTTCAATGGAATTTTCTCAACCTATTCCCCCCACCACCCCGCCTCCCAAGCAGCCCTCTGTGGAGGACAAGGACAAAAACATTTTATGAGGATCCTGCATTTTCGCGTGAGAATCAGAGAGCTTCCTCTGAATAGCTGGAGCCAGGAAGTGCAGACAAATGGCCCTGAGTCGCCACTGAAGGAGTTAATAGTAGAATCCCAGCCAGCTGCACAATTTTAAACCATTTGCACGTTAAAATATGAAAACTAGTGAAATTAATATTAATAACCCTAAAAAGTTCAAACAATTATGAATAAGACTTTTTCCCCCCTCTCCTGGTACTGGAGTATGAACAGAGCCTTGAGCTCAGCTTTTTGTTGATTATTTGGAGATGAAGTCTCTTAGAACTTTTCTGCTTGGGATAGCTTTGAACTGCAATCCTCTGGGACTCAGCCTATGGAGTAGTTCAGATTACAGGCACAAGCCACTGGTGCCCAGTTTATAAATGAGATGTTGTAACTTCGTTGTATATGAATCTAGACAAGGCTGCCAGGGGTTCCTAGAGAAACAGGCAAGCCTGTCACACAAAAACACAAAGCCAGCTTTTCTAGGTATGTGAATGTCAAACAGAAGTCACCGGATTGTTTTACACATCCCAAAATTAAGAAAACTCTTGTGATGTTCATTGGGCAATGAGAGCAATGAGAAATATAAGTTTCCTTCTTGACCCTGGCTTCCAGGAAACTCGGAGATAATTCTGAGTCTTCTCACTTAAAAGATATTGCCTCAGCCATTCTTTCATTATTTTTCTAATTCTTGTCCTTTCACTTATTTGAACACCTTAGAAATTGTTTTCAGAGGTTTTCACCTGTAGGTTATCCATAGGTAAAGAAGTTTGTATATTTGACCACTAGGTGTCAGTATTGTAAAACAAAAGAACTCGGCTATAGCCCATACCTTCCTTCCCTAATCAGAGCCAGCTATGGCTATTTAAACCAGTAACGTTGAACAGCCCAGGCCTCATTTTCATGTGAGAAATGAAGAATTACTGTAAAAAAAAAAATGAACTGAGATGAAATGTTTCTTGAGCATAAAAGACAATGGCCGTTTATAGTTTAAGTGCATGGAATCTGGTGCAGATGGCTTGATTTCAAGTTCTATGATGTCGTTTTGTGGCTGTGAATTCAGTCAGATTAAAAAGCTTGTCTGAGCCTGAGCTTTCTCCCTGCAAAATGGCAAGGCCGGTGCATGGCTTGGGGGCACTCTGCAGTCAGAGGGCTGTTCGTATTTAGCATAGTGCCCAGCACACGGGGCTGGGGGGTATCAGGAAATGCAGCCTGAGCATGGCACAGAACCCACTTTGACACCATTGTTTTATGCATGCACCTGTCAGATGTTTGTACTGGGGCTCTTTGGGGTGCCAAAGTGACAGGGTTGGGTCCTGGTCCCACTGCTCTACATACAGAACAAGAGACTGGATAAGGGGAATGGGGGGGAGGTTGAAGAGGGCAGGAAGAAAAGTACCTTCCACAGACACCTCCACATGTCCCACTAACAGCAAAGACTCCCTGTGGTCCTCATCATATTTCCTACATGCTTTCTTGTAGAACTTGACAAAACAATTCTAAAATTAACCTGGAGTTATATAGAAGATGATGGACAGCTAAACTAGTTTGGAAAGAGACATCGCAGGGAGTAAACTACAACAGGGGGAATCAATACCCGAGCTTGAACCCAGCCCCGTCAGCTCATGTTCAAGGCTAGCACTCTATCACTTGGCGTTGGACCTCCATTTCCAGCTTTTTGTTGGTTAATTGGAGATAAGAGTCTCATGGACTCTCCTGCACAGGCTAGCTTTGAACCACAGTCCTCAGATCTCAGCCTCCTGTAGGACTACAGACATGAGCCACTGGCGCCAAGCTTGCTGCCTTTGATTTTACTAGGCTATATTGCAGCAAAAGAAGTTCAAAGGTAGGGAACAAGATTAAACTGCAATGTTGGCTCCTCTTTCCTTCCTCTTGCTCAGATAGGATAAAGCCCTGCTGTGGCCTTGGTGGCAGAAGCGAGTCACGGCAGCCCTCGGGTGGGGGAGTCCGAGTGGGCTGCTCACTGCCAGAGGCCTTGGGCTCAGCCCCACAGAACCAGCTTTTTGGTGTCCTTGTGTGAGATTCCATAGTGCTGAGATTCTTGGTGAAGGTTCTATGTGGCTTACTCTTCCCTTTTTTCTCCAGCATTAAGCCCCCATGAAAACCCCAAGTTGTTTTAATAAAATTCCTATTAACTGCTATCAGTGGAGGGGGGGAACGATGAGGCTCTTAGGAAGACAGTATGGGTGCATTTGGGAAGCTGAGCATGCCAGCCTGTAGTCCTCACAGGGTGTACAGAGCCTGGTGTTTGATATTTTTCAGAGACAATAAACCCCATAATTTCCTCTGCCCATAGATGCTAGTAGAAAGGTATTGACCAGGCCTGGCCACCAGTCCAGGGTTACAGAAAGCCACTGATGACAGGAGAAAAATAGCTGTCATGGGGAGAATATTATTTCCTCATACAAAACACAATAGTAATCACCCGGACTTTATTCAGGTTGCTTGCCTGAGGAACACAGTTCCTGTGCCTGTTCCTTGGGGGAGGAAGCTTCCATTAGGCCCTGTGCTACTAGGACCTGGATAAATGGACTCTGGTCTGCTCTCCCTCACCCTACACCTGAGCATCATCAGCATAGCATGAAGAGAACCCCAAAGAAAAAAAAAGGCATGCAATAGGCCCAAGGCTCTTTCTGCTTATGTGGTACTGAGGAATCAACCCAGGGCTTCAAGCATGCTAGGCAAGCACTCTACCACTAAGCCACCTTCTCAGCCCCTAGAGAGAGAGGTTTATTTTTTGAGCTCTAGCTATATATATTTTTTTATATAAGGACTTTGTCTCTTGTATAGCTAGTGAAGCTCACCCAATCTGTGGGCTTTCTATTTATCCTTCAGGTTATGTCCTTTGCCATGCAGAAGCTCTGCTTATTTATCATAGCTAAGATACAGAACCAACCCAGATGCTCCACAGTAGACGAATGATCAAGAAAAGGTGGTATATATATATATATATACATATATATATATATATATATATATATATATATATATATATATATATATATAATGGAGTTCTATGCTTCCATCAGAAAGAATGACCACCCCATGAGTAAAAAAAATGGAAAGACTTGGAAAAAATCATATTAACTGAAGCAAGCCACCCAAAGAAGCATAGGCTCCATGGTCTCCCTCATTTGTAATAATTAGTATATGTCTAGGATAGTCCTAACAGAGGATCACAAAAGTTCAATAGCTATGTACATATGACCATCTAAGATGATACTAAATGAAATGAACTTCAAGATGTGGGAAAAAAAGGTTTTTGTTTTTGTTGTTTTTTAATGTAGTGTAAAGTTATTTCTTTTTTCCCCCCTTTGCTTATCCCCTGTTGTCACTGCGTTTTTATTTTAGTATCCTGTGTCTTGTATATATGGTTATCTGGTTTGGGGAAGGGAAGGGGAATCACAAAATGATAAGATGAAGGACAAAGGATAAACCAGTGCAACAGCAATACCAGACACTATGTTGGAAATGAACTGTACAACTTGAGGGGAGGCGAGTCAGGTGGGGGGAGGGAAAGTGGGAGAAAAAGAGGAAGGGGGTAACCATGTTCAACAAGAAATGTACTCATTACCTTACTTATGCCACCTTTAATTAAAAAAACTCCATGGAAAGCTTGAAGAAGTGCTTGTGAAGGGCCGGGAGAGTCTCTGTAGCCTCAGGTTATCTACACTAAAACAGCAAATTGTTCCAATTCAGGAGGGATAGAGACTTTGTCACTAATGGTTAATCTGTCTCTGATACGTAGGATCATAGATTCCCAATCCCAATTTCCTGAATAAAAGAAAGTGTCAGCCAGGGGCTGGTGGTATATGCTTGTAATCCCAGCTTCTTGAGAGGCTGAAAACGTGAGGATTGTGTTTCAAACGGTGGGAAGAAAAGTCCATGAGATCCCCTTCTCAACTAGATGCAGTAGTGCCCAGCTGCTAAGACACGTGGGAGGCTGAGATTAGGAGAATCAAAGTTTTATGCCAACTGGAATGGAATAGTCCATGAGTCTGCAGCTCAACGGAAAGAAGCTGGGCGTGGTCACCTGGGCCAGTCAACTCCACTTTGACAGGAAGCCTAAATAGGTGGATCAATGTCCAGGAGCATGGCTGAGTGAGAAGCACGACTGTATCTAAAATATAACTAGCACAAAAAATAGCTGTAGGTGTGGCCTCAGAGATATAGAGCACCTACCTGGAAAGGGTGAGGTTGGGTTCAAACCCTAGTAACACTAGAGGGAAGGAAGGAAGGAGGAAGGGAAGTAAAGGAGGGAGGGAAGGAAGGGAGGGAGAGAGGAAGAGGAGGGAGGGACGATGGTGCAGCACTTCTAGTTTAGGGTCAGGCAGACCAAACCCATTAGTTGTGTGTTGTATAAATAACTTAGTTTCCCAAAGCACCTTCCTACAACAGGATATTGTGAACAGTACATCAACTCCGTAGCTGAGATCAGTTATTGAATACTATGTGTTGTATGCTTTACCAATGTTGTCTAGGCAATAGAAATGATCTTGACCTTCTATTTGAAGACACATCTATAATCTTCTCTCTATAAGCAGTCTCACAGCTGTGTGTGTGTGTGTGTGTGCACATGCGTGCACACGTGCCAGAACTGAATTAGGAACTTGCACTCATTTGTCTTACACTCAAGGCTGGTGCTCTACCACTTGAGTCACACCTCCACCTCCAGCTTTTTCCTAGTTAATTGGAGATGAATCTCTGAGATTTTTCTTCCTGTGCTAGCTTTGAACTGTGATCCTCAAATCTCAACCTCCTAAGTGTTAGAGCCACTGACCCAGAATACAATTTTTTTAATTTTTTAATTTTTTATTATGAAAATTCCATAGAGGAATTACAATTACATGGGCAAAATTATGAGTACATTTCTTATCAAGCATTGTTGCTTCCTCCTTTGCTTCCCCTTCCTATCCCTTCCCATATCCCCCCTACCTACAATTTCTTAAAAATATAATATACAGGGGCTGGAAAGGTAGCTCAGTGGTAGAGTGCTTGCCTTGCATGCATGAGGCCCTGGGTTCAATTCCTCAGCACCACATAAGCAGAAAAAGCTGGAAGTGGTGCTGTGACTCAAGTGGTAGAGTGCTAGCCTTGAGCTGAAGAGCTGAGGGACAGGACAGCATCTAGGCCGAGTTCAGGCCACACGACTGACAAAATAATAGTAATAATAATAATAATAATAATAATAATAATAATAATAATAATGTGAGGTATAGGTACAAAAGTAAAATCAACTAGAATTCAATCATTATTGACTAGTTATTGTCTCATATAGGTATTTATAAGCATGTCCCTATTATAATTATATTGCTCTCATGGCTTTTAGCTTAGTCCCCAGTTGTGACTATTTTTAGTTCAAGGTTATGCTGTGGATATTGAAAAATTCAAGAGTATTAGCTATGAAATCATTTTTTTCATATAGATGAAATAATTTAGTCATTTTTATTGTCATAGTTGGGTTTCTTCTACTTTTTTGCTTATGCTTTTTGCTTCTATAAAGGCTTATAATAAACAGAATGTCATTGTATTGTACAGCTCTGATTACTAGAAAAGATCTTTTTTTCAGGTTTTAGCAACCCCTCATGCTTCTATGGTTGTTCCTGTGTGTGACTTCCAGTGTTCCTTGCATAATCTCCAAATAACCTATGTCCACAGACTTTCCTTAGTACCTGATCTGAGACCTGCCATGTGCTGTGCTCTAAGCCTGCTTGAGACACATCCCTGGCTGAACTTCAGACTTCAGAAAGCCTGTAACTGCATATCATCACCAGTTATGAACAAATTTAAGAAATAACCTATATTAATAATTCATCAGAGCTTCTATTACTTTTCTCATTGCAGTTCACATTTGCATTTGACCTACCTTTGTGATAAAAGTACACTCAGCTGCGATTTGTCAAGGAAACAGACAATTCCTCATGACTTAGAAATACTGCAAACTTACCATGTGTTTAGTCTGATTGGTTAAATTTGCTGTCATGTGATTAAGATCTGCATATCTGCTGAGGAATAATTTTGTATTATTGTTATTATTATTCAATATTGGGGTTTGAATTGAGGGCCTGCTAGGGCTTGCTGGGCAAGTGCTCTACCACTGGAGCCACACTTCTAGCCCTAAGAATTGGTTTTGGAAATGGGGGGGCTGGGGTACATCTGAACTGCTTGTGTGGCTTCTTGCTTTGCAGGGACGGTCATTCATCTACACGTTCAGCAGAGCTGGGCACACAGCGAGTGTACTTTCTAATCACATCAAGGGGAATGAGGGAAATGTAGTCTGACACTGAGAAATACTTTTGCTATCAAACCTCCATTCTGTAGTCACTGAAAATATTACCACTGCAGACACCGTCATTCTCAAAATGCCTGTGTGAATGAATTCATAGAGGGATTGAGTAACGGGTGTTTGGGGATCATCGGGGGATCCAGAGAATAGTGATTTCTCATTTTTATGGCTAAGAAGTCAGAGAAGTTCCTCTGAGAAAATCAATCTCCTCTCTCTCTCTCTCCCCCCCCCACTTCCATTATGTGTGTATGTGTGTGTGTGTAGCTTTGTGGGAGTGAGGATTCACCAATGAGAAGGTCCTTGAGGATGATCTAAGCCCCTCTTCACAGACCCCATGGCAAAGTACAGGTATTTTAGAATATCTGGATGTTATGTAAACAAGGGAATGGAACAGGAGGAAACAAAAGGAAAGGTATCATAGAACAATTGAGGTTCCTCAAAATTAAATTCTAAGACCCTGAAGCAGAAGGCAGAATATTTACTAATTCCCAGCTTTGCTAGAATATTGTTCCTGAAATGAAATCAGACTGTAAAAAAGGCCAAATTTTCAGAGGGAGAAGCAGGTAAACCGAGATTAAGCACAGGAGCAGAGAGACAGGTGCATGGGAATTAAAGACAAAAAATGAAATGGGATGATAAGTTGGTGAAGAGCAGCTTACTGTGTGTTCAACAGCAAATGGCAGGTAACCAAGGCAAAGAAAAGGAAGGGAAGGGCTGCTCCTGACCAGGATGCTAAGAACTGCTGTAGTCCACAGGCTCCAGGCCATGGCCTTGTCTTTGTCCTCCACATGGACACAGCAGCGACTAGCACACATGAGATGTCCCAACAATGTAACTCCAGCCGAGTCAACACTCAACTACGAACTCTTGCTTCAGTCCATTTTCCAAATGGAAAACAAACAACGCAAATGAAGAAATTAAAATGCCCATATTTGATTGAATAAAAAGGTAAATCTGAGGAAGTTCTCAAGCATGGTAATAATGCAGATGGTCTTGAAGTCACTACTGGTATCTTAAACAGCAGTAAATACCATGGTCAAGTTTTATTACTAATGAAGTTTCCTCCATGCTTTTTCTGGCATATGCAAACCCCTTCCAGATTAGGTAACATGTTAGCAACTTAACTTTTTCTACATTATATAATCACACTTGATTAAAGTGGAAAAAAATGATAAATTCTCCATTCCTTTGTTCTCCCAACTTATGTTAACTTGACCTAAATTTGTTTCAAAGTATTTTGTAATGAAATGTACAATGTTTAGAAATGAGCAATGCAATGGTGATGTTTTCCCGTCATATAACATTTCAATAAAGGTGCTGTTTTTAAAATATTCTCTACCCATTGTCCCAGTTCTTTTCCTAAGATGAAACAGAAATTTTATTAACATGAAACAGAATACTAGGTTGACAGAATCTGTGAAAACCCAAGAAAACCTTGCTCAATTCCTACCTAATCATCAAGGCTTGTTAGGTTTCGTGTGTGGAAGAAAGGGAATAAGAATTTGAAAAACATCAAGCAAATTATTGGTATCTTCATGAAGAAAAACTATCAGGGGAAAATATGAACTGTGAAGAAAGACAAAAGCACCTTCATAATTATGAACTTTATTTTTTTTTAATTTACTATGCCAACATTTTCAAGAGACTTTACATCTTGGGTTTGTATAATTCATTTTACAGGCAAATTCTAATATACAGTATGTACTCTGAACTGGCTTCTCAAATCCATGGGGAAAACAACACCACTGATACTATTTGTTTATAATCAGTCATGACACAAAGACACCAGTCATGACATAGATTTTCAATTCTCTAGGCCAGTATTTTCTTAGGGCAATGCTTTACACCACGGCCAAAGGCAGAGGAAGCTCTTTCCAACAGACAAATATCTTTAATTAGTAACATAATTATAGACTGGTTGCTCACTGTCATCGCCACTGATCCAAATGTACTCTTCTCGCAGGTTGCTACAACAGGAAAATCAAAGGGCTATGTGGGGTGGGGAAGGGGAGAGGGAAATAATAGAAAGTATAATTTCAAGCATCAAGAAAAACAGCAAGGCTGTTAGCCCTGAGGACAAACCTGTGCTACTGTGATCATTAATTTTCAAATGTGTACATAAGCATGCAAACATAACTACCCAAATTAACTTAGCAATGTGAAACCTGATGTGTTAAGATGGACAGAGAAGGCGCTGCTGACAGGGTAGCAGTACAACTGGGCTTGGGTACACAAGCCTGTGTGGTAACTGCAAAGTGCTTTCCCCGGTGGCCTGGAGCCCAGGAAGCCAGCAGGTCAACCCTGCTGGGAATCCCAGGCACAAATGGGTCTGGATTACTGCCCATCATTACAGGAACTTGGGGGAAGTGACAGCTGTAGCAGGTCACAGATTCTCTGAGTGCACCAAGTAGAACAAATACTACAGGGGACAATGGAAGATTCAAAGAAAACTTAGTGCTTTCATGGGAAAAGTGGCATGCTGGGGATAGAACTCTGTGAACGGTGAACTTATATCTTCAAATAGCAACAAATTACAGAGAATTATTCCACGAAACTAAGCCACACCCAAGAGGAGGCATTTTCGATATTTCAGGCACAGCTCCAAGCAATTAAGCTCATTTAAAGTGCAAATCTGCTATTTTCTTTCATAGACTTTTTTTTTTTTTTTACTGGTTTAAAATAGTAAGATCCCTATAATATCTACACAATGAATAGTAGTCTATAGGCTTGAAAATATTGCACAAAGAAAAACGAGACTCCAAAAGAAAAATTTCAATGGTCTGTTATTTAGAAAACATTCTACATATATAGAGCTCTCTAATCCCTGGTTTGATGTTTGTACTTCAAAATAATCTATACTTATACTACTAAACTCCTTAGGGAAAGCTTCCTTTAAAATACTGCTAAGCATCCCACCAGTAGCCGAATATATAATTCTGCCTTCTTGTCCAATTTTCTCTCTCACCAATGTGAAACTTAACCAACTGCATACACGTTCCCCCTCACGATTTAGAATTCATACATTTCCACCACCTGTGCTGACACCACAGGAATGAGGAGAACAAGTTTGCCTAAAATTCTTGTGGGTAAGGATGTGGTACGACGTTTGTTAGGCAGATGGAGCCAAATTGGAGAAGGTAAGCTCTGGGTGACACACAGCTCCACCCACGAATTCCCCTTCCTACTTCACATTTACTAAGGAGCACACGTTTTACGCAGTAAATACTTGATGTTGTCCATGGAAGCATCCTAGGTATGTTTTCTCTTAAATGTATTCTGCTTCAGAATTGTATTCAGGAGCGGATCTTCTGCCAAGGTTAAGGCTCAGCAAAGGTACAAAGAAGCTAATATTTCAGCCAATTGGTCCGGTAAGAAACAAACAGTAAAAAAACAAAAAAAAAAACAACAAATAATTGGAGTCAATATTTTTACATAGTAGAAAATAAGAATATTTTTCTCAGACCAGGAGGTTAAAACATAAGTTAAAAATTGAAAATCATTTCCCCTAAAGGTTAAAAAACAACCTGTTAATAATATTTCATGGGGGTCTATACCAACTTCTATGTAAATAAAAAATTCTACTAATTCATTAGTATGTTTTACTTCAGGGAAATAAAGTACTATAGCACCCTACTTGCAGTGTTCTTTCTCCATCAAGATGAAAGATCCCATCTACCACACACAGCTGTGGCCATCCTGGCTCACTTCCATAAGCAGACAGCAAATGCATGCTGGGCTGACCCGACCCGTGGCAGCACACTGGCAGTATCTGGAGGAAATGAATGTTTTTTTGAACTTCAGTACTTCTCTGGCAGACACAAGTGCAGTGGTGGGCCAGGGCTGCCCCTTTCCTTATTACCAAATCCAAGAAGCGTTTGCATCACTGCACAACACACTCACCAAGATGGTTTTCTGACAGGTAAGAGAGGACCACTGCATCACAATGGTAGCGAATACCTCTTTGGAAATTCCCACTAAAGCACTTACAGCTGTTGGTTACATTACATGGATAGACAATTTCATCAATGTAGGTGTTTTAAAGGAATACCTAGAAAATTGAGTGACAATTTTGGGGGCTATAATTGCTTTTTTAATATATTTTGTATCAGCTAATCAAACCCTGACCTGGTAAGGCTGTCTGATGAATATTCCATTTAAAGCAGCCAAGGCCAGGCAGCCTGAAGATGACATGAGTGAGATTGGGCACATGATTGCTTGTAGGTTCCACAGCTCTTTTCTGTAGCACATTAAAATAAACGAGCTACTGCCTTTGTAATGTCCTTTTCATAACTTTTTATTTACTTATTTTTGGTGCTAGTACTGGGGCTTGAACTCAGGACCTGGGCATTGCCCTTTAGCTTTTTCACTCAAAGTTGGTGCTTTAACACTTGATGGCTTTTTGGTGGTTAACTGGAGATGAGAGTCTCACAGTCTTTCCTGCTCTGGCCGGCTTTGAAATGTGAACATCAGATCTCAGCCTCCTGAGCAGCTAGGATTATAGACATGAGCCACCAGCGTCCAGTTTTTAAAACTTCTCAATGAAACACAATTTCCCGTATACAATTCTTGCCATATCTATTTTTCAAGAAACTGTCACTTAAACTATACACCAACAGAAAAGGGCAACCTAGGAAATTGAGAAAAGCAAAGCTCTTATGAATTCTAACTTTCTCAATAGTTTTACTTCACTTTATCTTTTTTGTCAAAATATTTTAACTTCTTTTTCTATAGAAAATAATAAGCTGGAAGTCCTATATATGGGGGGAACTTCTAGCCCATCAGAATTTTGTGCAAATATTTCAAGTCCATTATTCCAGTCTTCGGATATTAGCAGAAAGTCAATAAATATAAATATTACAATAGTGACTTAATTTAATATAGATGCTGTGGAACCTTGAAACAGCTATGATAGATCCATAGGCCTAGACTAGGTTTCAAACCTGAACAGCCAGCAAAACTCTAGCACCAACACAGGCTACAAGCGGATACACCTTCGGCATAGGTTTCAAGGTGTATCTCAAACTCTCCAAATATGTACACAGTACAAGCACAAATGGCATATGTATGTGACAAAAACAAGATGTCAACCTGACAGACCAGCAGTTTATACATATATACTATTGAACATTGTCAGCCTAGGGAATTTGTCTGGTAAATGAATAAACAGTTAAGACTAGCTTGCTGATCCTAGGTAAGAAGAAATAAAGCTGACATCAAGTTCCCATTAAAAGCCGGATCTTTATTCATCACAAAGCTTTTGCATAGACCTTTCAAATATACAAAACACTGGCCATAACTCTGCTTACAGACTATCATCTTCCATTATCACCATGCTGTAAGCTAAAATAGTAGCCATCGTGGACTGAGGCGGGGTTCTGATAACCAGTCAATACGGAGACAGGACTAAGTCAGCAAAGCACGTGTCTTGCCTGCTAAGAGTGGACAGCACAGGCAGATGTTACAGTGGCCCTCTGAGATGGGCAGGCAGACCTGAGACAAGTGTGCTCGAATGGTACTACTTGAACCAAGATATAAAATGGATCAGCCAAAGGAGTAGAAGCTTCCAATTTTAATGTTAAGGTTTTCGCAAGCTTTCAACGGAACCTCCAACGTGGTGGCACACAGCACATAAAGCTATTACAGAACAGACTGCTGTTAAAAACACAAACTGGCAGACATTGGCTATGTGCTTAATGTATCTTTGGTTTAGGAAGACGAGAATATCGATTAGAGGCCGAAGGATCCCCAGAATGCAAACTGCCACTTGGATTCGGCATGATTTCTTTGTGCCTTGCCAGTGGCCTGGGGATGCTGGTCTTGGCCTGCAAGCTTTGAGGCTCGAGGCGGGGGCTGCTTATTTGTTTCTGTCTGAAAGAGCTGGAAGGAGGGCGGAGCTTAGATGCTTTCAGATTCGGATTATTTGCAAGATTTGTTTGACTAGATGTGGGCTGAAGCTTTGCTGAATGAGCTGTGATGATGGGTGGCTTATTACAACCAAGAGTCCTACTTGCAGATGATTCATTGTCTGGAGGAGGTGCCGAAGAACTCAAGACGGGTGGCTTTAGAAGATGTGAGGACTTGGGCTGAGACAAGTAGCCAACCAGCGGAGACGGATCTCTTCCAACTCTCTTAGCCTGCTCTGCTGTACTCGTCTGGCGAGGTGTCGGAAGAGAAGTGGGTCCAAACTGCATCTCACCAATTATTTGATTCTTTGCCAAATGAGAAGGCTCTTCAGCACTCGCGGTCATGGTCAAATTTGAGTCAGATATACTTTTTGCCACATCCATCCTGACGTGTGGGCTTAAGGAAACAGGCCGGTCTTCCAAATCATAGTTGTTTTCTTGTAAGCCACATGGAAAGCTTCCATCGGGATGTGCGGCACCTTGATGCACACCCTGGCCTGCACATTCACTGTGGGCCTCGATACGTTGTGGCCTTATTAGTTTTCCCTGGGCGTGGTCTGTGGGTCTGGGAAGGCTGCTGGAAGGCTGTAGTACTTGAGGCTGTTGAGATTAAAAGCAACATCATTAACCATGTAGCTCAGAAAAGTACTCAGTATTAATGTAAGCGAAGTTGGAAGTAGGCTGAGTATGCTTTAATATGGAAAGCATGTGGGGCATTTAAAACATAGAAAAATGAATTGCAATATTCAAGCAATCTTATGACATATATATATATATAAGTGGTAGTGCAAACAAAAAAATGATACAAGCAATACACACTCAACATGATCTGAAAAAAAGGGGGGGGTGAAAGAAAAGAAAAGAAAGCTTTAAAGTTCCAACTCATTATAGGAAACATTCTTGCCTTAGTACTTTCATTAAGTATTTACAACCTTATCTACAAGAAAGCCTGAGAATAATTTCTATAGCGCTTTAATTTAATCTCCATAAGCAGTGCTCTTGGGATCATCACCCATCTTAAAGGTCTTTTTATGCTGTATGCCAAACTACCAAGTGTATCTCTGTGACAAATTAAAATTAGCAGCTAATAAAAGGTTTAAAGGTCATACTTTCACATTTCATGACATCCTTAATTGCATGAAATTCATTCATTTAGCTAATGCTAGCCTACCTTTAATACTGTTGTTGAAGTTGTCCCATTTCATTGCCATTATGGCTGAGATATGAAAAACACATATTTAGTAAAATTTAAAATGATCAGCCTTGAGCCAGGCGCTGATGACTCATGCCTATAATTCTAGCTATTCAAGAGGTTAAGATTGAAGATAGCAGTTTGAGTCTAGCCCAGGCAGAAAAGTCCTTGAGACTCTTATCTCCAATTAACTATCAAAAAAAACAGAAGTGGAGGCTCAAGAGGTAAGTTGCCATCATTGAGTGAAAAAGCCAAGTAAGAGTCAGAGGCCCTGAGTTGAGGCCCCGAGTTAAAGCCCTAGTATCAGCACATGCGAGCACACACGCGGGCACGCATACACACACACACACACACACACACACACACACACACACACACACACACACACACACACACACACACACACACACACACACACACACACACACACACACACACAAAATATCAGCCTGGGGGGGTGTACGTAGCTATGCAGTAAAGTGTGTGCTTAGCATGTACAAAATTCTGGATTCAATCCCTAACACTGCCCTTCCAAACACAAAACAAAAAACACAACAGTAAAATTCCTAAGGCCTCATAGGTCCTTCTGATGTTTACTGTATGGTTACACCCTGCCCCCTTCCTCCGCCCCCAAATCGGAGGAAATATGTGCAACCTTAATTACTTTAGCACACACAGGAAAAATAAAAATAAAAAGGATCTTATGGCCCAATAAATTAAAATATATGGGGCAGGGCTGAGTGCACCTGTCTTGAACCAGTTTCTCTTTTACCTATGCTTTCTATTAGATAATGAAGGCTAACATGTCAAGAGTTTGGAAAGGGGCTTTGAAATATGAACTTTTAATAACTGTGTTTTACTAATAAAATAACTTTATTATGAACAATAGTACAATTATTAGCACTAATATAAGTAATAATATAATAATTTGTGCTAATCTATAAATAAACCCACAGTTGCCTGTGAAAGGGTGGGCAATCTTATTGCTTCATTTGGGTTCTTTCTTCTCTAAGACCAGCACTGGGAAGTGAATGCAATGGGGGCAGTCAGGGCTTAGACTGAGGAACATCAGGAGTGACTGACAACAGGTTCATAACTGAGGATGGATAATTGGAGGCAATGCTGCAGTAGGAGTGACTTGTTAGTTTAATAAATAATAATAATAATAATAATAATAATAATAATAATAATAGGCAATATCTACTGAGAATTCTTTATACAGATAAGTGGCATTAAATTCTATCGTATAATGTCTGGCATAGATAAGCCAATTTAGTTATTGCCTGAAGTTATAGGTCCCAGATTTAAAGGCACTTGGCATTTTCACAACCCTTTACCACAGAGATGAATAAAATGTGGAAGGCTCTAAAATAAAATCAATGCTAATTGATTCAATAGATTCTCCTTGAAGTTCCCCTAGGTAAAAAAATAATCATGCAAAAGTGATTAAAAAAAACTTTAGAAAAGTGTGTGGAAAAATAGTGCTAGGTCATATTAAGGAATGATAATACACCACAGGGCATGGGAAGGGCGTAGGGGAGGAGGAGATGGCACAAAATTCCTGATGGCATGGAGACATCTCCTGTTGCACCTCCTCTCACCTGCGAACACATAAGGAAGGTATTCTCATCCCAAATTGAAAACTCTTGATGTATTTTATGACTGGAAAAATTATCGATTTAAAAAGTAATTCTGTTGTAATCTCACTGTTTCCAGTAGGGACAAAAAAGAATGGACTTGTGCTATCACTCAGAACATCAAAACGTTATATGCTTTTCTAACTGCACAGACTGCTCTCCAGAAATCTGTTGGGACCTGGAGTAAGTGGTCCAGATACACTACTGTGTTACTGCACTGTGAGGCTGATGCCTCCTTCACCACACACACTGATGAACCCTAGGCCAAGGCAGAAAGCAGTGCTGCTTGTATGGCTGAGAAAGCTCCATCCCAATACTAAATTAATAGGAAATGACCAGGTTTCTAAGAATAGAATGCTGAGTCTTTTACTCAGAAGGAGTTACCCTAAACAGCTGAATAAAGGAAAGTCTCAATTATCATTTAATTACAGTAATCATATTGGTTTTTTTTTCTCAAATCAGTGACTGCTAAATCCAGGTAGGTTTTGCTATTTATTAAAAATTATTTTTAGTGGTAGGATATAAATTTTCTCTACCTTCAATTAAGTGCCATATTTGTTTATTTGAAAGCTATAGTTTGATAAGTTAATTTAAATTTAATTAAATTAAGATGGTCTGTTTTCAGTAAGAATGGGAAGTAACACAACAAGAGGACTGAAGGGACAATGGCTCCTGGTAGATGGAGGACAGCACGTGGGAGTTATCTCCACACAGGACAATGAAGCCCTGCAGCTGAGCTAAGTGCTGTGGAGCACCTGCTGACAAGGGGGCAAGGGCAAGCTACTCTTCACCACTGGCCGGCCAGGCAGATGCACTCGGATGGGAACTCACTTTCTAAGTTCCAAACACGTACACAAGATTTAATTCACACTGAATGCAACTGTTACTGCATCAAATGCCATAAAATATTTAAACAGTTGTACAAGGGGGTGACAATTCAACATGTCAGTTGACAATTTACAGGGTATATTTAGAATGCATGTTTTCATGGCTAATAGAACTAGTGGAAAGGAATGCAGAAGACTGAAATGCCTATTGTGTGTCATACGCCACGCCAGGCACCGGGAACCTGGGGACACACAGTCATACTTGTTCCTTTGCTTAATGACCTTCCTGAGAGCTAGTCAAATAAACAAGGGAGGAAACCACATCTTAGGCCTTACAGCATAAAGGAACACAAAAGAAAACGTGAGTTGGGCTAGAGAGGTCATCAAAGGCATCCCCAAACTGTAAAAAATCTGCCCCAATTTAGCAGCCTTCTAGACCCAGAGGAACACCTCTGTCACTGGGAACTGTGGGAGATGCTCTACAGCACTCAATCCCAGCAACCTGGAGAAGGTTTGCAGCTGAAAACTGAAATGCAGCCACAGCTCCAGACTCAAAGTACCTGCCTCTCACTGGATATAAGCGCCTCTAAGCCTTACTTCTTAGGTCAGATCCATAAACTTCAAAATACTTTTCTGTGAGTTCCCTCATTAAATGTATGCATGTGTCCATGGCAACAGTACCAGCAGCAGGTACTACTACTGGGATTGAAGGTCACCTGTAATGATAAGCTTAAATGCCAGCTTTGGATTGTTTACAAAGATAACCAGAGACCTTGAGCTCCTTACTTGCACTTACCATTCCTTATTAACTTTTGGTGTAGTTGGTATTCCTAGCAGCCTAAGAGTCCAATATATATCTGCTATAAAAATTACTAGGGGAGTATTAGTTGTAGATTTAAGAATGGCTTCTTTGGTCATTAATCACCAAAGTGATAGTTTCCTATCAGGTCAAGAAAGGAGGGTTAATGATTAAATAAAAACTAATTTAAAAATTGGTAAGACAGGAACTACTGTGCATACCTGTAATCCCAGCTATGCAAAGGACAGAGATGGAAGAATCATGGTTTAAAGTCAGGCTAGGCAAAAAAGTTAGCCAAAGCCTGGTCTCTAAAAACAAGCCAGGCATGGGTGTTCGTGTCTGTAAATCCAGTTATACAAAAGGCAGAGGTAGGAGGACTCAGTCTGAAGTAAGCCTTGGGCAAAAGTACAAAACCCTACCTGAAAAATAACCTAAAGCAAAACTGTTTGGGTAAATGGGTCAAGCGGCCAGAGCACTTCCCTAGCAAGCACGAAGACCTGCATTCCAACTCTAGTACTGCCAGAAAAGAAAAAGAAATCTAATGATTCAGTATATTGTTTCCCTAACAGGTTTGGTGTTAATAATTCATGTTTAGAAGGCTAGCAGGAGGGATAATTATGCTAATTTGAACACAAGTACCTGTCATAATGACCTACAAGCTTAGGCTCCAATAGCTTTTATTTAAATAGCTATTTTTAGACTAAGTAGCTGGAAAAAATTACCTGAATAAGCATTCTATTCTTTTCCATTTCTAACAATTAAATATGACTATATGTGTAAAGCATTCAGCACAGGGCCTCCTAGGGTACTGTTAAGTGCTTAGCACATATGATTATGTAGTGGTATAAGAACAAAGAACTCAAAAGTACGGCTGTTTTGTAACAGGGTCTTAGGTAAAAGACAAGATCTTTAGCAACATAATAAACTAGCTGTTACATGATTTAGGATTTCTAAGCTTCAGTTCAATAATTCCAGTTACATCTAAATGTTTTAAATCAACAGTAGGTACAGCTCATACAACAATAGAAGTCAAGAGTCCTTTACTGCCTTCCTGGAGATGAGAACAGGAGTTAGGATGTGCATGGTACTCTGAAGTTGACAGTCTCTCACAGTACTAAACTTCATCACATGTGTGGGCTGTATGATCAATTCCTTAGTATTAATGAGACAATAGATAAATTATCTCACTATCCTGAAAGGAATTTAATCATTTTCAAAATGATGAGAATTGCAGAATCTGTACCTCACAGAATTGTAAATAATAACATGTTTGTAAAATGTTTACTATAATGCTAATGCATTGAAAATTCTTAAGAAATTTTACATTTCTGGGCTCAGAGATCAAGTCTACTTTTCTCCAAGGGTAGAAAATCAAATTTACATGCCTGATGTCTAATTCTCCTGAAGCTGTGAGTGGGAGGTGTTGTAAAAAATGTCTTCTTTTTGTCCATGAGTCTACAGAAGTTTAAAAAAGTTAACAGTAACATGTCTAAATGTCACATACTTTAGCAAATGACAAAGGTAGAATCTGACCCACCAGAGAATTTTAAATGAAACACTAAAAGTCTTTTTCTGCATTATTTGAGTAGTTTCTGAGTTCACAGTCTTTCAGAATATGCAATGTGATTGGTGACTAAGATTTACTATACTTAAAAACTCTACAGACAGACTTAATGGTATCATTCAGGTGCTAGCTTTCCCCTAGATAGAAAATCTCTTCTAGAAAGAAGAAGTCTGAAACACCAAACTCAGGTCATACTTTGGACCCATGTTTCTGGAAAGCAGTAGTTTCACAGTGACCTGCTGAAAGTGCCACTGGGCACTGAGAAAAATTGTCTTTACTATTGTACTCCTTCAGAGATCTAGCATTGGCTAAGGAAAAGTGTCTTACACATGCCAGGTTTTATTAAGCTTTCTTATTCTAAGGTTAGTAGCCAAAAGATGGCAGCTAAGATGGCAAGTCCTGATTGAGTAGACATATACCATAGTATATAAAGTCGAAATCAGGAAATATTCTCATGTGTAAAAACGTCACACACCAGAATTAATTAAAATTATTTTCTTGGGTACAAAAGGGTTCACTGTCATTAAATACACTTTAAAGGATAAAAGCAAAAACGGAAATGTAACCACTGGCAGCATGCCTATGATTGCATGCACACTTTGACATGCATCATGCAACTGGGAGAAACAAAAAAACAAAACAGAACGTGATTACAAGGAAGGTGGTGGGAGAAAATCCAAAATTGTACTGTACCACGCTTTGTCAGAGAAGTAATGGACTAACTTCTCAACTCCTTGCCAAAGGCACAATGAGAGAGCAGAGACAAGAAAGAGACAGGACAATGGCATCAGAGACCACACGCAACACTGAGATCGCCAGGACGGGGTGGTGGCCCAGAAGATTTGTTTTGCTATTGTTGTAAATTTTCTAGGCACTATTCATTACTTTTCCTTATTTACTTTACTATTAATGGCAATATTCTAATATGATTCATACTTTCTTGCTAATGTGGTTTTCAAGTTAGTACAAATATCCATGCCCATACAATGGTGCATGTAAAACTTCTCACAAAAAGCAATTACTTGGATCTTACCAAACAAAATACTGTTAGGAATTTGACACATTGCCTACTCCAAAGATCTAAAAAGGTTTGGCCCCAGGTAATCCTTTATGAAGAAAGTAGAAATTATTTCTAAAATAATTTTAGAGCTTCTTTGTACATTACAAAAGCAAGGAAAACTTCAGTGTCTAAAAGACCACTAAAGGTCTAATCTGACCCTAACTTAAATACCAGGCCACAGACTTCACACATCACTATGGAGATGAAAGCTCTAACCAAGTCACAAGTATAAATAAATGTGTCTGCTCCAGAATTCATATGGACCAATAACAGTTTCTGTTGTTTTAGGGAAATCATTAATGCTCTCATTTCTGTACCTTTCAGAACGGTATTTACTAGAGGCAAAATATATCACTAGCATCCACCTCTCAGATGCAGAGTAGTTCAAAAAGCAAGTGACCAGCATCACAGCAGTACCACACCCCTGGTGTCACCAACACGCACAGCACATTAGCCCAGGGTAGCTGCTACTGGCAATATGGTATAGAAGCAAATAGTGTCTAGAAACAAACCCTTGATCTTTAGAGCAGATTGTCACAGAAAACTACACATAAAAAGCACAAATTGCTGTGCCCACCATAATCGCAGTCAAAGAAACTAAATCATGCCTATGTTTACGGGAAGGCCTACTGGACCATGAGTTAGATGCACATTTCTAGTCAATTGCCCAATTGCTAGGCTAGACAGCATGGGAAAAACAGATGCAAAAATGGATACTATATCACATTCTATTTTATTACCATCTTTGAGGAATATTTACTGTAAGACTGAACTGATTGAGTTTCTTATCAAGTTATCCTAGTTTCTATTTCATTTGACAATATTTTATTTTCATGAAAAGTCACTCCCAGAGCTAATTTCTCATGAAAGCACTAAGGCTGAACCTGTCCTCCCACATAAAACTGCTTCTATCTACAGGCTGGAGTCCATCAGAGTTAGCCATGTGCTATACTTTGTTATAATGTCCAACAAATGAACAGCAAATGCCCAAAAGAAGTGCAAACCCTCTAATTAATGTCTTTCCTGACTTGCAGGAAAAATTGTGCTGTAATAGGATCTCTGTAACTAGAACGACATCAATGTCAGACAAGAGGAAAGAGTTAGATCAAGGACTTGAACATGATAATGCATTACTATCTACCTTAACTAACTAAAAAGTGGTTTCAAAGATATTTACTATGTGAAAAATGTTTATGATACTATATGAAAATCATCACAAAAAACTAGATACCTAACAATTCTAAACTTACAAAGCTGAAATCGTATCCACAATAAATAGTTTAGATTCAAGCTCAGGACTTGGAGAAGAACTTAATTTTCATGTGTTTACTCACCCTGAGCAAATTGCTACCATCATTCATATTTATTTACATTCCCTTTATTATAAAATTGGGATTAAAGCTCTGACTCTACCTCTAATCTCAACAAACAAGCCTAGAGTGGTGGCATATACCTGTGATTCCAGCCACACAGAACACATATGCAGAAGGATCACAGTCTGAGGCTAGCCCCAAGTAAAATCCCAAGACTCTACCTGAAAACTAAACTAATTTAGTTTAGTCAGCTGTGGGACCCAGAGAGCCAACTGTTAGTGGCTCAAGTGTCTGTAGTTCTAGCTATTAGTTCAAAGTCAGTCCAGGCAGAAAAATCCTCTAGATACTTATCTCCAATTAACCAATAAAAGGATGGAAGTAGAAGGATGGTTGAACTAACAAAGTGCCAGCCTTGCTAGAAAAAGCCAAGAAAGAATGTGAGGCTTTGAGTTCATGCCCCAGTACCAGCACCAAAAAACAAACAAACAAACAAAAAAGAACACCTAGTTGTAAGGCTCAAGAATAAGGCCCCGAGTTCAAACTCCAATATATGAATAAGTGATAAATAAGCAAATTTTCTGCTAATACTGGAGCTTAAACTAAGAGCTTCACATTCACACTAAGAGCTAGGCAGGTTATCCACCATTGGAACCATAGTTACAAATGCAATTTTTATGTAATTATTTGACTCATCATACAGTAAAAATCCTAAGAGAAGAATTCAGGAACTTAAAGGACTAAAGAAAAAAAAAGTGAGGGAGATGCTAAAGTTAGGAAATATAATCAAAGTCAGAAGGCCAAGGGCAAGTAAGGCTTTGGGAAGTTGGCAATTTGGTTAGACTGAGAATAAACAGCTCTTTACATAGCTTGAACAGCCATTCAAGCTATTGTATTTTCCAACAATACAAAGGTTTCCTGGCATAGGCTCACTCCTTAGAAGGCACCAATTAAAAATAGTATTTCTGCAAAAAAAGATTATATATACAAAATTTATGCATGTTCAATTACATAAGGTATGAACCTTCTCATTAAGACTGGTACATTAAAACCCACAGGTTCCACCTCATAAGAACAAAATACATCCATGTTTTTCTAACTACAAGTTGCTAGTCACATTTTTTAAGAGTAGAGAAGAAAATATATTCTAAGAGAATGTATTATTAATATTTTGTCTGAATTTTAAATAAAAACACGTGCACTGAATGGTAAATATATGCTTACAATAAAAAATGTATTGGGTGGTAATATAAAATAAACTTGTGATCACATGTCAAAATTACCCTTGAAGATTATGAGAAGAAAATAAAAAAACAAAGACCTAGGACTTGAACTCATGTCTGGAGTACTATACTATTCCTAAGCTTTTCCACTCAAGGCTAGCATTCTACCACTTGAGCCACAGCTCTACTTCTGGCTTTTTGCAGGTTCATTGGAGAAAGAATGTCAGAGGCTTTTCTGCCCAGGCTGGCCTCCTGAGTAGCTACCATCACAGGTATCCAGCTAGAACTATGATTCTAAATGCAATTTTGGTGAATAAATTATCATTAGAAATCAGGCCACACTATATCAAGAAACAATGGCAATAATGACAAGCTATTATGCCACATATGCATGCATTTATATAATCTGCAGTGTGGCAGTTCTGGGGTTTGAAGTCAGGGCTTTGAGCTTGCTAGTCAGTTGCTCTATCAGTTGAGGAACAACCCAGCCCTTTTTTTAGTTTTCAGGCAGAGTCTTGTTGCCCAGTGCCAGCCTCATACTATGTTCATTCTATGTATGCTTCCCACATATTTGGAATTGTAGATGTGCTCCACCTAGCTCGCTTGTTCACTAACTTTTCGCCAGGGCTAGCCCTGAATTACAGTCTTTCAACTTTCTGCTTCAAAGTAGCTTGAATAACAAGAATGTATAACCACATAAGGCCTTTGGTTATTTTGAAACCACTTTTCTCTTCCTGTCTAAGTTATATTGTATATGGAAAGAAGATGGGAATTTCTGAATTCATAGAGGCAAGGTATTAAAAGGCAGATTTTAAAACATCAGATAGGCATGTGATGGTATATGCCCATAATCACAACACGGAGGCTCCTAAATTTGAGGCAAGCCTAGACTACCAAGTAAGATTCTGAGGCAAGAAGACAAGGAAAGTTTATACTTTGTCAAACAGAAATACCCTATAAGCATGAGCTATAATAGAAAATGCTACCTGGGTGACCATGAAAGGCTTTCTACTTGTCAAAAGCAATTTTTTTTATTAAAATCTACTGTAAGATTATCATGATGTTGTACAATTGGAAATTAGGGTTAGAAACACTAAACCAAAGCCAGTTATATGAATATGGACCACAGCTAAAATCCCCATAGACAGCGGAAAAGATCTCCAAACACCTAAGTGTACATTATTTGCTACTAATCTAGATAAAAACAATTGACATCAGAACATAAAGATCATGAAGTAACTACTAGTAAACTTTGGAAGATATTTACAAGTTAAAAATCTCCAGAGAAATGAAAACAAAAACAGAAACAGGAATTTCCAATTTCTCTAATTCCTAGAGATGACTGTAATTCAGCCATGACACTCTAGACTACTTGCAGCTTTCCAGATTAATTTACTTTGCTGTAATCATGAATTATCTACTCTGCATATTTAGACCAGCTTTTCTTGCTGGAAGGCCTTCTACTCTACTAAGTTCAAAAACACATAAAATCAAAACCAGGTTTTTTCTACTTAAGCTTGGCCAAGGACAGCTATGGCACATACACGTCTGTGCTGAAGAAGGCTTAAGGTGAAAGTTTTAGTGAAAGAGATTATTGTAGTAGATTATAGTAGAACCCTCACTATCTTCCATTACTTACACAGTCAACTCCCTCAACACTGAGTACTGTAAATATATATTGTCTAAATGGAGAGACAGACTTGTCAATGAATATAAGCATACTGCAGAAAAAGATAAATCAATCCCAATACCTATGAAAAACACTGGATTTGCTCCTGTGTCACACATGAATAAATAGGTAAATAAATAAACTGCTTCAGCTGATCTCAGAGTAAAATCAAAATAGTTAAAACATACTTAAAACCTTTCTTCTTCTTTTTTTTTTTTTGGGTGGGGGGAACAGGTCTAGTCATGGGGCCTGAACTCTGGGCCTAGGTGCTATCCCTTAGCTCTTCAGCTCAAGGCTAGTGCTCTGCCACTTGAGCCACAGCGCCACTTCTAGCTTTTTTTCTTTTTGCTATTGTGATGCTGAGGAATCGAACCCAGGGTCTCATGCATGCAAGGCAAGTGCTCTACCACTGAGCCACCTTCCCAGCCCTCTTTTTTCTTCTAAAGGAAGCTGTCAAGCCCAGTAGGAACTACCAAAAAGGGTCCTAAGGTTTATCACTTCTTATAGACAGTGCCCTACGAGTATCAATAATGGAATCCCAATGTTCTCTTTTCATGTGGGCCATGAAAAGTTCCTCAAGAAACGACTTCAGTGTTTGACTTTCAGCCATCCAAACTGCAGAACAAAAACTTCCATCTTACTAATCTGGAGATGCAGAGACAGAGGCTTGATCTACAAAACTAAAAAGTATACTGGGTGCTGGTGGCTCACACCTGTAACCTTAATTATTCAAGAGGCTGAGATCTGAGAACTGCGGTCTGAAACCAGCCCAGGAAGAAAAATCCTCAGACTGGAGGCATGGCTCAAACAGAAGAGCACCATCTGTGAACAAAAAAGATGAGTGAAAACATGAAGCCCTGAATTCAAGTCATGGCACTGGCACAAAAAGACAAGAAAAAATGAAGTCAAAAATACAGAGGTGCAGGGGAAGTGTAGTTGTGAAGATGGGAGGGAAGGGATGGTAGGGGAAAAACAAAGGAGGAGGCAACAATGCTGGATAAGAAATGTACTCATTACCTTGTTCATGTAACTGTAACCCCTCTGTACAGTATTTTCATAATAAAAAACTTATTTAAAAAAATAGAGAGCTGGGCAGTACTATGGGAGAATGTCACTTATGGTTGGAGATGAAAGATTTGCTGTGAACTCAAAGAAGAAGCACCTGAAAATGGAAGATTACTGATGCAAAGAAGGACAAGAAATATCTACAGACATGCAAGTTAAGCCAGTGAAACAACTGTGTCTAAGAGATATGTTTTAAAAATATATCTGCAATTTGCCAGGTGCTGGTGGCTCATGCCTATAATCCCAGCTATTCAGGAGGCTGAGATCTGAGGCTTTCCGTTTAAAGCCAGCCCAGGCAGGAAAGTCCACGAGACTCTTATCTCCAATAAACCACTAGAAAACCCAAAGTGGCACTGTGGCTCAAGTGGTAGAGAGCTTGCCTTGAGCTGAAGAGTGCAGGGATAGCACCTAAGCCCAGAGTTCAAGCCCCATGACTGACAAAATAGTTTCAAAAAATAAATAAATAAAATAAAATTATATATATATGTATAGAAAGATAGATAGATAGATAGATACACACACAATGTTATTTGGTATACACAATTATTAACCCTAAACTTCAATTGCATATTCCAGCAAGACAGGAAGACAGGGGAATCCCTAGGCAGGGGAAAAAAAAGGAATTAAAAAAGGACTTAAGAGGGCTGGGAAGTTGGCTGAATGATAGAGTGCTTGCCTCACATGTATGAGGACCTGGGTTCGATTCCTCAACACCACATAAGCAGAAAAAGGCTGGAAGTGGTACTGTGGCTCAAGTGGTAGACTGCCAGCCTTGAGCTGAAGAGCTGAGGGACAGTGCCCAGGCCCAGAGTTCAGCCCCAGAACCAACCAAAAAAAAAAAAAAAAAAAGACTTAAGAGCCAAGTTAAGTGAGCTGATTTGAGGTAAACCTATCAAGCCCTGCCACTTACTGGCTCCAAGTTTAAGAGCATACTGTCCTGATGAAATTTCAAATCACTTGACTAGCAATTTGCTCTGATCGCTCATGCACCAGGATGCTTTAATTTAAATAGAGGAAAAAAGGATGAAACTTCAATTTGAATACAATAAATAAAACATAGTATTTATAAAGGATGTAGTAGATTCTCTTCTTACTTCTCTCATTAAATGAGAGGCTACACAAATTCCCTTTCTCATTAAAACAAAAAGGACATAAGAAAAAAAGAAGCAAGAAGGCAAACTCCCTATCTTTTTTGGAATTCCTGTTGATGCCATTAAATCTGGACTCTCTCTCAAGAAATGAAATGTACTTAAATAAATCAAACTCCTAGTTGCTCAAAGTGTCAAAGCACAGCTTTTGACACTTCTTATATTGAGTAAGATAATTAATGAAAAAATATAAATCACAAATGATAATAAATCCAAGAGGGCCTATTAGTGACTCCAATGAACTATATTTAAATATTCTTCACTAATATTAGCCTTTTGGGTGACTTTTCAGAAAAGATAAAATATAACCAACTTACCAGGTATACTTTAAGTACATAATACAAAGTAATAAACAATATTTTAGAAAGTAGATTTAATATAAATAGTAATCATAAGGTCAAACAATGACTGAGTCATTAGAAATATTAGTAAACCATGCATATTCAAAAACAGTGTCTTCTGTTCTGGAAAGCAGCTGACAAATTGCAAAGACATATTAGTTTTTTTAAATTAAAGAAACCTTAAAAAAACTGAAAAGATATCTGAGATGACTGCAAAACACAATCAAAGCCTTTAATTAGGAAGCGTTTAAGAAATGTGCAATGGTCTAGTAAGCCCAGTCCCTAAACAATATGCATCTGTCTATCAAACCATTGTGCATAGTGTGTACATTTTTCCAATCATTGGATAAAAACAAGTTTATTCACACATGTCAAGGTCTTATAAAAAAGAAATGAATTTAGACAGATGCATGTCAATGGGCCTAGGGTCCCTGGCAATAGGTTTTAAACAGCATTAGAATGTCATTAACCTCAGAGCTTTCAGAAGGCCACAGGTTTAAAGTCTATTCACATGCAGTCAGGGAAGTGTTAAGACAGGAGATCAGAGGTAGCTCATTGATAAAGCATTGGCCTGCAGGTCTCTCAGTAAGGGGAAAGGAGAGGGAGGGAAGGTCATGCAGAAGGAAAATACCATGAACTGGAAGCCAGAGCAGGAAAGGAGTGAGAGACACAGACTCACTCTGTCTGCGGTGCGATGGAACAGTCCGTGGGATCCCCTGGAAGGAGCCCTGCCAAGGAGAGAAGGAGGGAGCAGAATACCCACCCTGTGCAGAGAGAGAGGGGGTAGGGAGGGTATAATAATAAAAAAAAGGAACCGAAAAATAGAGAAACCAAAGTCATAATTCATTGTGTGTTTTTGTAAAAAAATAACAGTAATAGTGGTTCATGAGAAGACAAGTTTCACTTTTTAAAATAATACAGGCAGCTCAAATTACTGAAATTATATTACAATTTGAACCTAGATTTTTCAAACATTTTAAGGAAAAATCTATTTTCCTCTATATTTATTGTTAACAAATAAGAAATATTCATCTTTCCAGAATATATCACATTCATCATTATGTATCACTTTAATATAGCAGTTACCTAGTCTTTGCAGAAAAGGAAAGAACTTAAGAGAAACAGATTTTAGGTATTAAAGAAAATGCATTCATATGTGCATCAGGTCAATCAAAGAGTTACCATAAAAACATTTAAATCATAGAATGTTAGAAAATTAAAAGGTAAAAATAAAGAACATTAGTTGAAGTTACAGAACTATCATCTCATTAAAAAGAATTAGGCCATTGAGACAGTAAGTCCTTTATGAAGAATGTAGCATGCAGGCCACAGAGTCTAGACACATGCTTTTAATCTGAGTAACATATAGCTTTTTTAGTGTGATTACTTTTAATCACAGATTATCAGAATTAGAATACCCTTGAAATGTTGACTGTTCAATCCCACACATGTAGCACCAGCTTGGGTCTCTGTTATACCCAGCCTCCTCACTAATCAAAGATATCCACAAATTCAAACTGTTAAAACACTTGTAAAATACTCCCATGGAAAATGTAAGTCAATAGCTTCATCCTAGTTAAATTTGCAAAAAAATGCATCTCCCAGGCAAGAAAAATAAGATGGGTTCCTTCTTAGTAAAATTGTGGTGGTTATGAACTCGCTGAACTTTCCCCTGGGCAAATGGTAAGCATTTAATATGATTTCTGTGGTTGCCCTTGACTTTACATCTTTTATAGTTTTTGAAGTTATAATGGGAGCATATCTGACTCAGTAAACCAGAAGCATGAAAACTTAATTCTAAGTACAAAGGATTGCTCAGAATATTCATTCTATTTCCACTGCTGAACTTGTAAATTATATGTATGTACTGTATAGGCAATGATGTAGACTAATCTTTGATTTAGTATTAGAAACTAAGTTTAACAAAGCATCTGAAATGTATATTGATAATTTTCTTTGCCTTTCTTTGTATAATAGTGCTTAAAACAACAGAGAAAACAGTGCTGTACACAATCTGAGTTTTCACTGCTAGCATCTTTTCACTGGACTAGGATACTGACAAAAACCTGTTTATTCCTACACTCAGTTTTCATAGGAAAAATAAATAATAAAGGATTTGAGAGTGTGTACCCAGGAACTTTTAATTTTTGGACAGCTTTTCTAACTGAAGATGATCAAATGGTTTTTAAAAACCATATGCTAATGAAAATTCAGAATTCGTTTAATGTGCAAAATAGCTATTCATATATTAAAATGCCAAGATTACATTTAAAGCAATACTGGAAATACATAAAAATGAAGTAATTGTCTAACAAAATGCTATTTTTAAGGCTGTGTTTGTTCACAGATCTGAAAAGACTAAGCTGTATATATAGAATGAATCTTGGTCTCTCAAAATTACCACTAGCCAACAGTACTTCTAGCTCCCTTCTCACTATTCTATTCTATTCTATTCTGTTCTGTTCTACTTATTTATTTATTTATTTATTTTGGTGTCAGTCCTCTGGTTTCAATTTAGGGACTGCACTCTGCCCCTGAGCTTTTCATCACTAGCCAACAGTACTCCTAGCTCCCTTCTCACTATTCTATTCTATTCTATTCTATTCTATTGTTTTATTTATTTATTTATTTATTTATTTATTTATTTATTTATTTATTTAGGTGTGAGTCCTCTGGTTTCAATTTAGGGACTGCACACTGCCCCTGAGCTTTTCTGCTCAAGGCTAGCACACTACCACTTGAGCCACAGCTCCACTTCTGGCTTTTTTGGTAGTTCACTGGAGGTTTTGCAAAAGTCTCATGGACTTTCCTGCTTGGGCTGGCTTTGAATTGCTATCACAGCCACCTGAGTAGCTAGGATTACAGGTGTGAGCAACCAAGCACCCAGCCCTCCCACTATTTTTGTGTGAATGAGTAGGCACCTTTCACTCTCTTGCTACTCTTTTTAAAATTTTTTTATTTTTTAAATTTTTTTGGGGTCCAGTCGTAGGGATGAACTCTGGGCCTGGGCGCTGTCCCTCAGCTCTTCAGCTCAAGGCTAGAGCTCTAACACTTGAGCCACAGCGCCACCTCCGGCTTTTTTCTTTTTGCTTATGTGGTGCTAAGGAATCGAACCCAGGGCCTCATGCATGCAAGGCAAGTGCTCTACCACTGAGCCACCTTCCCAGCACCTCTTGCTAGTCTTTTTAATGAACCATTTCACAATTCTATCTGGGTACATGTCTCAGACAAAGTTTGTATAATAATTCCAACTACATAGATTTAACAGATCTTCACATGCCCAGAAACATGAATTACCAAATCTGGAAGACCATATATAGAATGTTAATAATGGCTGTGAGCATTTAGTATAATTGAGTGATGTAAATATTTCTTAAATAATTTTGCTTTCTTATTTTTTATGCTACAGACTAAGGATATTGTTACTTCTTGATAGAAAAAGGACAAAAAAGGAATAAGTCACTTTAGAAAGCCTTTTTTTTCCCCTTTTGGCTTTGTCATTTTATAAAGTATTATTATCAGTTTTTCCTCATTCTTTTGAAAAAAGACATTGAATTTTATCACATTTTATTGATACTGACATAAACTGAACTTTTTGTGGAAGCTTTTTCTTTTACATTCTTATTGAAACTAAGTTTTTTTCAACAATTCCCCTTCTCCCCAAAATTTTTTTAAATACTAAAAGTATGTTTCCATGGTGTTAATAATTTGAAATGTCCCCAAAGGTTCACGAGTTGAATGCCTGGCTCCCAGTGGTGATGCTACTTGGTGGGAGAAAAGACCTGGTCCCTGGTCCCTTCCTTTCTGCTTCCTGTCTTCCAAGAGGGGAAGGATCTCCTCTGCAACATCATCCCAACAGCAATGATGTCCCAACAGCAATGATGTTCTTCCGCCCAGGGCACACGGTGCCAAAGAACCCTGCACTGAACCCTCTGGAACTTTGAGTCAAAATAAACCTTTTCTCCTTGGAGTTGTTTCTGTCAGATATTTCTTTGTCACAGCAACAAAGTAACACAGAAAAATTAAGTTTCACAATGGACTACTACCGATCTCTACCACACAGTACAACTGGGGGCCCCCAATTATCTCTTAATTCTCTCTTAAGGAAGTCCTTCTTGTGATCTCTTGCTGCTATCAACCATCTGTCCTCCTTTCCCAGAGGTATGACTTGTGTTCTCTTTGTTCCTTCTTGTCACCTCATTAATTGCAGCCATCCAAAAGAGAAGCAGCTATTTCCTCAAAGTGAAGAAAACCTGGCTTCGTATACAAGAATACTGTAGGTAAGCTATACACTTGTACCAGTCACTTCTTAGTCTTTATGTGTAGGGGAAACTAAGGTTAATAGCAATTAGGCATAGGCATACTGGAGATATTGGAAAGCACCAGGAGATGCTTGTGAGACTTATCTTCTTCATGCTTATACTCCCAGTTTAACCTAATGCATGGCATAGTCAGCATGAAGGTGTTTGGTGATTGAGTAAGTGATAATTTTCCTTTGCTCCTTTCCTTTTTCATGCTTTGTTTTTTGCTCCTATATCCTAATGTCTATTTTATAGCCATTAAGTAATACCCAGAAAATTTCCATTTTGTTGCTCTGGCAGAAGTCAGGCATTCCTTTTTGTTTCAAGTGTAATGTATTGTTATTGTAGAGGTGATGTACAGAGGGATTATAGTCAGGTAATGAGAACATTTGTTTTTGAACCATGTCATTCCTTCCCTCACTCTCTCCCAGTTTTCCCCTCTCACCCCCCGCCCCTCGCCAAGTTGTACAGTTCATTTTCCAGTATCTAGTGGATACCACTACTATATTTGTTCACATTTTGTCCACATTTTCCGTGACCCACTAACCCTCCCAAACACAAATAATCTAACAAATAAGACAAAAGGAAAAGATAACAAAAACAGCATTTTTCAAAATCAACTCTAAGAAATGAAAACAAGAGATTTTATTTTGTTGTTGTGGGTTTTGTTGTCTTTTCCTTTTGTCATGTTTGTCCACCTCTCCCTTTCCTCCAGAAATTCCTAGCTGGGATGTCTTGTCTTATTTTGCTCACTTTTTCTTTTCTTTCTTTTTTTTTTTTTTTTTCAAATTCTTTATTGTGATTAAATGATTACATAATTTCCCAAATTTCACAGTATTGTGGGATAGTGATGCTTAGTTAAAAGTCACAAACACATTCTAACTTTCATGGGGCAAATTGTCTATCGTGGTCTATAACATTTATGAGTTCTATGAGCTTTGCAATACAGTTATATCTTCCACATTGGGTGATATGTACATTTCTTTTGTTTTGCATAGCATCAGCTGTTCCCTCTTTCCCACTTGTTCCCTCCCTCCCATGGCTGCCAATGAGTTGCTTAGTTCATTTTGATCAATGTCTAGTGCTTTTGCTCACTTTTTCTTCTCCTAACTTCTAAATGGCAGCCACAGGCCTAAAGAAAATAACTTTCGCCTCCATCATTCTTTTCCAACTCCCATTGAAGCCAGATTCTTTGTGTGTGGAAGAAATTCACAAAAAAAATGGTTCCCTCACAAATCTGAGGTAGATTCTACAGTCAAATGACTGAGACAATGTAAAGAAGAACATTTAAATTTCCCAAAATACTGTAAGAAAGGATGAAAAACAAACTCAGATTATAACTTTTAACCTTGTCAAAGGCTTATATCAAAAATACTTTTCTTAAAATAAGACGAGATTTTTAAACAAGTGTTTTATTGCTAAAATTATGGCCTAACAAACTAAATGTTTCCAAAGAATCAAGCTGTATTTTCACACTTTCATAACATCAAAACTGTTTTAAATATGGTTAAGTTCCTAATAAAAAAGAACATTTGGAATTAAGTGTAAGTAACTTCTTGAGAAAATAATATCATTCTGATTATAGTAAATGGTTTCCCACCTAATATATTTCAAATGAAGTTTAAAGAGAAGAAACATTATTCAAAGAGGATAAACTCAATATTTAGCACTTCATATTTAAGATTATTTACTTAAATACACAAAACTACTTATATAGTAATTCCTGGATGAAAAAATTAATTCTACACTAATGTCATTATTTTCTTAAACATACATCTGAGCCAGGAGGTGTGGTTCACACTTGTAATTTCAACACTCAATAGGGTCAGGCAGGAGAATCGTGAGTTTAAGACCAGTCTGGGCTGTATAGCAAAACTCTCCCAAAACAAACAAAAAATACTACATTTATGTTTCGAACATAATCATATATTTAACTACTGCCCAACTGTTCCTTTTCACTTCTTTGCTTTCCTTTCCTTGTGCCAAGGGCATTTATCCATTCTGATTTGCAAAACCTCTTGTCTTCCAAGGCTCCTCATAAAGGTTTTAGGACAAGGAACTCTGGGCTAGAAGTCAGGAATCCTGAGTATTAGCTCAGCCTCCTTTATAGTAGAAACTTTAGTAGGCCATTTAATATCCCCAGAATTTGTTAACTTATCTAAAAAAAAAAATGAAGGTATTTAAGCTAGGTAATTCCTTCACTAGCAGACAAGCAGAGCAAGTTGAAATCTGGGTTAGCGGTGTACCACTGGAACACTGACCTTTGCCCAAGACTAGGGACACTGCCAAGTGTAGTGGTATTGTTCTGCACCAGTTACTTTGTCTAGTAAGGAGGACTGAAAATCCAGTTTCCAGAACAGTGAGATCAAGGGAGCCAGAGAGTAATATATATATAAAGACTTCCATGAAGATATAAAAGGGAATTTTTCATACTGAACAGGAATGCCAATGTACTTAGTATTGTGGCCCGAACTCACAAACATCCATGTGGAAAAACTGGAAAAATCTAGAAAGAATAAATGTCATTTATAAGGGCACAGCAAGAACTTTTCTTTTGAAATGCTGTCAAGCAGGTAAATGTCAACACTGTAAAACATTACGTAATTTCAATCTATTGGTGACTTTTGCTTTTGAAAAAGCTGCCTTTACTCTTTTCACCAACCTCCTTATTTTCCAGTAACTAACCCCATCTTCTGGACTTTATAGAATTACAGCAGCTTATATCAATGATTAACTGACCAGGTTTAGCACCCGTTACATAGTGATCATTAGAGGAATCACTATATCCTCAAGTGTATTTCTATCTTCAAATCTCACTTTTACTTTAAAATTCTAAGTCTAGGCTACAAAATGATCAACCAACTTTTTGCTGAATAAATTCATTCTGTCATCACACCTCAACTTATTAGATGGAAAAAATTAACTATTTTATAAACTTTGAATGCCTACAGTTATATGTTCATTTTATGGTTGAACTGATTATACTAACCTTTTTGTTTCCCCATTCACTTTTGTTACTAGGACTCTGCAGTTAAATGCAAGGCAAAAGACTGGGCCATGGTTTATCAAGCACTCTCTTAGTATGAAAGAAATCATACAATAGGATAATAATGACTAGTAGTCACATGAGGACAACCTGAACTAAGTTCCAAGAAAACTCAGTCTGAGTGATGGTCAGGATATTTTTAGCCCTACATATGCTTTGTGATATAACATTAACAACAACAACAATAACAAACAAAGGATAGATAACTCTGTATTGTTTAGAAGAAACTATATACTAACTGCCTAAACACAACCTTTACAATCTACTCTGTGTATTAATATTTCCTAATACCCTCAACATTTTGTGAGTAGCTGTAATAGTAAAATGTATTTGGAAACTAACAACAACAAAAAAAGGAATTGCTACCTCATGTCTCTTCAAAGTGTAATATGCTGCTGAACTGGGACAGCTATATACAGGGCTTCTGTGGGGCAGGTGAAAACATTGCTCTCCTAAAAACATGCAGTGAGAAAAGTGGACACTCAAAGAACACGAGCTACAGTGTGCAGATGGAAAAGCTAGTAAATGCACATTTGCTTATATAGAACAAGAAGCTTTAGAAAGCACACAAACACCTAGGAGACAAGAAAAAAACAAAACAACTTACCTAAGAAAAACAGCAGCCATGGCAAATTCAAAATTATTAGTGATTAGCATAAAAGAGCAAAACAAAATATGACAACAGCAAATGATAAGAGAAGAAGTCCAGAGCATGTCACTTACAGGAGTTTTTCTCCAGGGTGTTTGGGTGTACTTATCAGCATATGTACATTTTTCGCCTTTAGAGTTCTGGTGACAGTTACAACGAGTTGCCTGAAAAAAACAAACAAACACAATTTTTATATTGGTTTAATTCTATACATACACCTTACAAGGTTAGATGCTCTACCTAGGGTTAAAAAAACCAAATCAACACCAACAAAATCACACTGCCAACACATTTCTGGCTACTTTCTTGCAACAAACCGCAAGGTCTTTCAGTTGTGTACCATCTTATTCAGAGTCCTGGTCAAACATAAGCCACTAAAAGTAGCATTCCAAGTAGACCAAATTGTCCTGATAAATCCCCTCAACTCTCCATAAAACACATGATATGTGATTGTATATGTAAATGTAAACAATATAACATGTATTATAATACTGTAATGTAATACTGTATACAATATTAAATGTACACAATATTAACTATTATTATATTAAGTAGAATATATTTGCCATATACAGTATATTAAGAATACAACTGTGAAATTTATATTATCTCTCTAAACTGTTATGATTCTATAATCACAGTTTCTTAAATGCATTTTTGATGGAGTTCTACTGATATTAAATAGGAACAGGTCGACTGGGTTTTAAACATGAACAATATTAAGAGATCAAGTGATCCACATGGGCAGTGTTATGAAGCCTCTAGAACAACATGCTGACTACTGGACTGGAATATTTTGAAAAGTCTCCCTGTGACAAAAACCCATCTAACCATTTCCATTCACAAGCATGTTTGCTATCCATGAATCCACTAAAAGGACACTCATCTAGATGATGCAATATACATATTACATAAACTTAGGTCTCTTATAGAATCATAAAATTCAAACCCAGAATGAAAAGCCAATGACAGTTCTACCTTAGTGTAAAGATGGAACATAACCATATTATTCCTTAAATAATCCTACTAAAAGTACATATATTCTCTCATAGGAAAAAATTTAAGAGATTCTAAATTACTACATCAACTTAAATGTTTCTATTTTTAAAATCATGTAAAAAACTAATTGCAATAGAAACATTTGAATTTCCTTATATAAGATAACCAATTAAAAAAATCTCAGTAGTATATACCCAACAAACAAAAAATGACTCAGTAGTGTATATATATACTAATTTATATACTAAACAAACAAAAAATGACTACCCAAGTAATTCCCTCTCCATTTGTTTTCTTTATTACTCACAGATTTTGTGTTTGGATGTTCATTTTCTGTATAGTCCCATATTCAGAGAAATATATGTTATCTCCAACAAGCCATGTCTTGCTAACACAGATGCACCAAGACAATCTTATTCCTCTCTGCTTAGGAAAGGACAAGTAACTCAAATCTAGCCAATAAAAGGTAAGAAAAGTCTGGGATATTTCTGAGAAATTGTTCCTTGATTTTAAAAATAGATAAGCTAGAGAAAACAAGTCTTTACCACAAACTGGGTGCCAGAGTGACCCAAAGAACTATGGGAGACATGATGTAATCATGAAGGAGCAGCAAAGAAGGCTTAAAGAAAAAAACAAAACAAAAACAAACAGCTTCTATTTTCTCTTTCCAAATGACCAATAAGCGACTATGGAAAGTGATGGGACCTACACAGTTTCTTGTTACTTGAGTTCACAAACATTCTTTTTTGTTTTGTTTTCTGACAAGGTCTCCTTGTGAGGCTGAAGCAGGCCTTGAACTCTCAATCCTTTTGCCTCCATCTTCCAAGTACTAGGATTACAAGCCTATACACTTATAAAGGCTGGTTCTTGTTTTTTTTAAGCCACTTTTAATGAGGGACTTCTACTTGGAACTCAAAACACCACCAGATATATACTGATTTATACTGAGTGGTTTTGGACAAGTCATTTACCTAGAGCTGCTATTTATCACAGGCACAATAGGTATTAAATAGTTTAATTTGTATTTTGTTTAATTATCACAAGCTTATGTAGTCAATACTGTTCTTATTAACAACACTTACAAGAGACGCTTAGGAGAAATTATATAACATTACCTAAAACAAACAAACAACCACAAAACAACACAGTTATTGAATTTCTAAGACAGGATGTTATTCAAGGTATGACATGGTTTTCAAATGGCATTGCTACCTGCTTAACCTGTGCTCTACTTCATATTTTCATAAAGAAATTCTACATTAGCAAACTCACAAGTTTATTCTGAGAATTCAATCAGAAAATATATCTAAATTAACTATTATCCAACTAGTATTCTTGGCACTATAAAATGAGGCTTATATGGCCAAATCTCTATAGTTTTCTGCTACATTGTCAGAGCACTGAGATTAAACTTTACATTGTCACTTTATTTTTTTTTGCAGTTTTCATGCAAATATAAATTAGAGCTGAAGACATTTTTTACAGTCATATAAAATACTTTTATTTTATTGTATTCTTACTCTCATTTATCATAGTTTTAAAATTAAAAATAGAAATCTGACCTTCAATGCAATGGGTGAAATAAAAACTAAAAAGTTCCCATTTTAGATCATGTTTACTTAGGGACTGATTTGAACTAACAATAATAAGATTAAAATAATGATATATTTACTAAAATTGTAAGTTACTGAAACCTTGGATGTCAAGTATTGTTCTATCAAATTACAGAGTATGTGTTGCCATCATTATCTTCACTTTACAGATAAGGGATTTGAAATACAGGGGACTGAAGTAACATATACAGTAGTGTTACAAAAGATAAAAGGAGACACAGTTTTAGAATGTGAACCTAACTTGAATTTTACAGATGTTTATTTTAGCTGAATGGGTCATAGTCTTGCCATAAATACTTTGTATTTGCCCTTAAAAAGGAGAATTACAAATGTTCTTTGAATAATACTAATAGTTTACTTGAAATAGTCCAAAGCCTTCAACAACAATCAAGGACATCTAAGAATGAACACATCTTAGAAATGTGAAGTGGCGCTGTGGCTCAAGTGGTAGAGCGCTAGCCTTGAGCTGAAGAGCTGAGGGACAGCACTCAGGCCCAGAGTTCAGGCCCCACGACTGGACCCAAAAAAAAAAATTTAAACTGCTTGGGGGGAGGGGGATATGATTGGGGGGAGGGGGGTATGATTGGGTGGGGGGGAGGGGGGAGGCTGGGAAGGGAGGTGAAGGGTAAACAAAGGAGGAGGCTAAAATGCTTGGTAGGAAATGTATGCATTATCCTGCCCATGTAATTGTAACCCCTCTGTACAGTATGTTCTCAAATAAAATAAAATAAAATTAAAAAAAAAAAAAAAAAAAAGAAATGTGACAAAAGACACCTTCCCAGTACAGCATTTGGGAATATTCTGGAATTTATGATGCTCAAAGAAGAGAAAAGCTAGAGAAGGTCATAGGAAGACAGATTGTATGGGCATTCAAATTAGAAATGAATGGAGATGTATTTAAAATAAACATAAAAAGGCATCGTAGAAGCCAGAAGGAGGAACAGAGTAAGTGGGAAATGGAACAACATAAAACAAAGGGGCCCATCAGCTGCACTGGACATAGAAGAAAAACATCTAAGCAATCCAAAGACAGCAATGGGAAGAGAGGAATGAGAGGGAAAGAGGGAACAGCCTACACTAAGCAAAAGGAAAGAAATGTAATTATCACCTGATGTGAAAGAAATAATTTGTATTGTCAAAGCTCATAGAATTCACACACTTTATAGACCATGATAATGAAAATTCGCCTTGTGAAGGTTAAAATGTTTTGTGACTTTAACTAAATATCACTATTCCACAATACTGTGAAATATGTGAAATTTATGTAATTGCCTAATCTCAATTAAAAAAAAAAGTGAGAGAAGGGATGGGTTAGGAGTGATGGGTGACAATGTTGTCAGACAACTTATACTCATATACTGTTTTTGTAGAATGGAAACTTCTTTGTACAACTACTTAAAGATAAAGTAATAAAAAATGTAAAAAACAAAACTACATGCTTAGGAAGGTTGAGCTATACAGGGAAAATGGTTTACACTAATTTATTCTTTTTTTCCCCTGGGCAATTAGCACTCAATGGCTTGCAGGCCTTTTGCACTGTTGAATAATTAATACTTTGAGTAATCGAATAGAAAATAAATGTATTGTCTGTCCTTACTCATTGAGATGTGGGTTCATCTCAAGGATTTGAAAGGGGGAAAAAAATCACACTTGACCTACCACTGCCTACCAGAATGGAAAAAAAAGAGCTTTATACCCTAAGAGCACAACTCAACTTGGCTTTAATGAGATGAATGTGATATTTAATCTTTGATCCTAGCCAGGCACTGGTGGCTCATGCCTATCATCCCAGCTACTCAGGAGGCTGAGATCTGAGGGATCACGGTTCAAAGCCAGCCCAGGTAGGAAAATTTGTGAGACTCATATCTCCAATGAACCACCAAAAAAGCCAAAAGGGAAGGTATGATTCAAGTGGTAGATTACCAGTCTTGAGCAAAATAGATAATCAAGAACATGACACTCTGAGTTCAAGATCTATTATCAGCACCCAGAAAAAAAATAATTGGTTATGATATTGATAAGTCAGTAATGACTGGCAATGACTAGATTGTGTAACGTGATTGTTGAAGTGCAAACACAATCCCAATGAACTTTTAATTTACCACATATCTTTTTAATTTACCACATATAGGTAACAGGAAAAAGTAATTTCTTTTTCTGTAAGATTCACTGGAATACTGCTGCTGTAAGTATTCTTTAAACTGGTTACAGTCAAAGACAAAAAAGAGCTTATGAGCCCCAGCATACATCAACCCAGTTCTTCCTTAAAAGAAGGTTTAGCGATGCAAAAGTCATCTGAAGTCGGGCACCAGTAGCTCATGCCTGTAACCCAGCTACTCAGGAGGCTGAGATCTGAGGACTGAGTTTCAAGGCCAGCCCAGACAGGGAAGTCCGTGAGACTTTTATCTCTAATAAACTACTCAGAACACTATGGCTCAAGTGGTAAGAGTGCTAGCTTTGACCACAAAGAGGCTTGGGGACAGTGCCCAGGACCTGAGTTCAAGCCACAGGACTCACAAAAAAAAAGTCAACTGATCTTAAATGGTTAATGGAATCTGCCTATGTCATTCAGCTGATTAATACTGAAGACAAGAAAGTCTTCTGGTGACTTTTTTCCTGTTTACGTAGTTTATATAGAAGGGCAATTTAATTTTGATAATGCAAAAACTGCTATTACCTATCTATACTTTCAAGGCTTATATCCTTCAACTTTCTTGATTTGATCAAATGACTTTCTAGAATTCTACAAGTAAACTTTATACTACTGCAATCTTTCTAATTGACTTCATTTGTCAGTGTTGAGAGTATGGAACCCCAGGATTTGTACATACTGGGCAAGCACTCAAATACTATATATAGCCCCAGCCCTTGGTTTTATAACAAGGTTCTTGCTATGTAGCCCACACTGGCCTTCGAACTCACAATCCCACTGCTTCTGCCTACTAAGTACTAGAATTATAGGTGTGCAATAACATAGTTGGCTCTGAATGACTCCTAATTCCTTAGGAGTAAAGCACGGGCTATTTCCTTTATAGAGCAGCATTGTTTACAATCCTCTAAATTTAAGTAGAAAAAATTATACTAACATTGTTTTTAGATTCAAGAACAGGGTTATGATTTAGATACAAAGTGATCCCTACATGCTCATATATTGAAGGCTCAATCCTCAGCTAGTAGTGCTATTTTGGGGAGGTTGTAGGAGTGGGAAGTAGATCTAACTCTCAAGAAAGTAAGTGACAGAGTGCATGACCTTGGGAGCTATATCTTATCCTTACTTTCTTTTTGCCTGCTATGACGTAAGTATTTTCAGCCACATGCTTCTACCACCATGATGTTGTATCACCAGGCTCAAAAGGGTCAGGGCTATGGACTTATATCTCTGGATGTGGGAACAAAAATAAATCTTCATACCATAAGTTGTCAGGAAGTTTGTTACAGTGATTAAGTGCATTATAGTCTAAGACAGACTTAGTCTGACAGGAACTGACAGTAAGTTTCATACAGTTCTTTTATTAAAAGCCGTAATTCTGTACCATTTAAAAAATTGGTATGATTATGATACACATATAAAGGAAATTTCTAGCTGAATGCAATGTAGCCTCTAGAGCAATCTACAGAAAAATTATGCCTACTGGTAAGCCCTTTTACAATAAATGTGACTTATAGGTTTAATATAAGAAATATTATATCCTCCAATATGTAGGATTTCAGGTACATAACTCTATAGAGTAATACTTTCATTTATCTTGTATTTTTTTCTTTTTGGGGGAGGGGGGGAATCTGTTACATACTTCTGATTTTTTTAAAATATATTTCAGCATGAAGCATGAGATGTTGCTCAGGATCACTGATAATCTTTTCAACAAGTTAGTACCAAACTAAAAAAAAATGAAAGATTCTTAACTAAAAGAAACATAAGAGTCAGGTATAACTGCTATCATACAAAATCCTAAATTGGATTCTAGTTATTTAATCAAATGCATAGGACATTTCTGTATTTCTGGAACAAGTACAGATGTCTGAATATGAACTAGACATTAGAAAGTACTATGGAATCCCTATAAGTTGCTCAAAGGTCATAATATTTTTGTGGTATAAAAATACCTATTATTATTTTTAATGCATATTAAACCTGCATGTCAGCAGCTCAGTTCAGGCCTGTAATATTAGATACTCTGATGACTGAGGTCCATGGGATTATAGTTCAAAAGCCAGTACTGGTAGAAAAGTCCATGAGATTCCAACTCCAAAATAGCCAGGAAAAAGTTGGGTGGGAAGCCTGAGTCAAGTGGAAGAGCATCAAACAAGAAAACAAGCTGGCTAACTTAACACCTTACGTTCAAACCCCAGTACTAGAAGGAAAAAAGGAAAAAAGAAAAAGAAAGACATATGCTGATGTTAAAATGAACATTTTATCCAAACTTTACAATATGGAAGGTTGAATATCTTCCATTACTTATTAATAATACATCAATATAAAGTGATATCTCATAATTTTAAATTTAAGTTCCTATTTTTTGCATTAAAATCTCCAACTCTTTAAAAAAAAAAAGTACTAAGAATTAAATTTGGTTCTGGTACTAGGCCAGTGATCTGCCACTAAACTACATCCCAGCCCCCAACCTCTAGTTGTTTGTTTTATCCTTTCAGTCAATTCTGTGTCATATGCTTCCTTCCATAATATGTAGAAGTTCACCCTAAGCTAAGGGAAGAGAAGACTGGGCCTGAATTCTTGGGAGAATCCCTTTCTTAGTTGGCATATTTCCTCTTTACATGGGTATTTGTCAGGGATACCATTTCGATATCCCAACAAAGGAACAGCAATGGACTACCACGATGATGAATCATCATTCTTCAAAGGACAGTCACCCTTAACTCACAGGTATTTTTCAACATTACAGTGGTTCGAGTGGTTTCCTTAGCAAAGAGTCTGGGACTAAGGATAGCTGCTTCTTGAAGCATGGAAAGCCTCCAGAAGCTCCACCATCTCTGCCATCAGCATCTTATACTGCTTCTGTATTAACTCCATGATCATCTGCTTCATGGTTAGAAAGTAGCAATATTAGGACTGGGAAGGTGGCTCAGTGGTAGAGCGCTTGCCTTGCATGCATGAGGCCCTGGGTTCGATTCCTCAGCACCACATAAGCAAAAAGAAAAAAGCCGGAAGTGGTGCTATGGCTCAAGTGGTAGAGCGCTAGCCTTGAGCTGAAGAGCTGAGGGAAAGCGCCCAGACCCAGAGTTCAGGCCCACGACCGGACCCAAAAAAAAAAAAAAGAAAGTAGCAATGTTGGCCACTAGGGGCACGGAACCCTGTAGAAATGGCCAGTCTTAAGGACAGATACCAGCCCAGTCAAAGGCTCACACCTTTCTAGTACCTGGTCAAGACTATGTAAAACTTTGCAGTCAATGGTTGCCCATTCCTCTAACAGAAGCATGTAACATGTTTTTCAAGACATTAAAGATATGAATAGTTACCTTTCCATATAAATAAAAACTTTTCAGGATATAAAATACAAAGGTCATTATTTTTTCTACTGATGTACTAGACAATAAACTTCTTGGCTCTGTAATATATTTTTGGAAAAAATTAAGTCTACACAATTTTGTGTTTTACTTCTTTTAAAGGTTGCTGTGTCCTGATGTTTAGCTTTGAAACATATGGTTTCACATTAGGTTTTATTACTTTCCTTTTTAATTTTGTATTTGGTAGGATTTCAGTGTGTAATACTAAGATATCCTTTATTCAAACTCATAAATTTTCTTTGACCTTTTCTTCACAATAATATCAAATTTGTCTATTCTATTTATTCATGAGTTTGTCCCTTGAATTCTATGACTCATAGTACAATATACTCTATCATTTATGTTCTTAGTGAGATTAATATTCCTAAAACCAAGTTGCTTGCTGTGCCAAGATGCTTTTTGACTTTCAACAGGTTTTCTTTTAACTGCTGTGACTTTTATGTATTATTTTCTTTCTATTCTGGCCTTTTTTATTATTAAATACATCATAATTGAATTCAAGGCATTGTTTCCATATGGGACTAAAATTTGAAACTGCAACAACTGTAAAATTATCAAGATTCAAACATGGCACTGAAGGATCACTCAACATGATCCACAGAGGATGGACTTCCCTGTAATCTCCTTCAATATGACACATAACCTAAACACCTACTATCATCTGCTCACAGTCCCTAAAGAGTCCCTAGAATTTATTACATTAAAAAATGTCTCAAAAACATTTAACCTGCATCAATCAATCAATCAATCAATGGAAATTGTTGAACTGAGTCTCTACAACAGAAACCCACTAAAAATGTATGTCCAACAAAGAATTTATCATATTGAATCCCTCATATTTAGGCTAATAGTTAAGATATTTACCAGGGCATATATAATGCAACCATTATGTAATGATGCAACTTTGCACATGTAAATATAGACAGACAAGACACATAGGTAGGTAGGTAGATAGACAGACAGACAGACAGACAGACAGATTAGCATTTGCTGGAGGTCAGCGGTCCCTACCTATAATCCTAGATACCCAGGAGGCTGACAGATTTGAGAACTATGGTTGAAAGCCAGACCAGGCAGGAAAGTCCATGAGATTCTTCTCTCCAATAAACTACTCAAAAAATTATGAAAGTAGAGATCTGGTTGTAGGTGACTAGTTTTGAGCAAAAAAAGCTCAGGGACAGTGCCCAGACCCTGATTTCAAGCCTCAGGACTGGCACAAAAAAATAAAAATAAAAAGCATACACTGGCCTAACATGAAAATCATCCACTTACATTCTTCACAATATTACTTACAAGCTGATGTTCTAATAGTTGAATTTTTTCATCTTTTTTCTTTATTTCTTCTTTAAGTTGTTTTATTTCATTTAATAAATCTTCATTCTGAAATATTAAAAAATTAAGACAAGTTATTTAAAATATTCTGAGAAATATTAAGTCAATAAAAACCAGTAATGAATAAACTATTTGTTCATTTAAAAAGAAAGCCCTTTATTTAAAAAAAAATTCTAGAATGTCATGCTCTAAAGCACGTGACATGTAAACAATGGGTAGTAACAAAAAGTGACAGCTAACATTCATGAAGCAGGGTCACTGCTGGAGACTAAGCACTTTTGAGTATTTAAGCATTTGATCCTGACTACGTAGATATGCCACTATCCCTTTTTTTTTTTTTTTCATTTTGTTTTATTTGGCAGTACCAGAGTTTGAATTCAGTGACTTAGGCTTGGTAGGCTGGCACTTTACCACTGAACAATGACACCAGCCATTATATATAAGAAATCTGAGATGTAGGCTACAGAGTAGAGAAGTAACATGCAAAACAATAACTTTAGCTACAATTTCAAGGGATATACATGAGTTATCTAGAGAAAATGAAAGACACAGTAATCAAAGGGAACAGTATAATTAGGAGGAATTTTTTGGCTGGTTCAGAAATCAGCAAAAGGTAAATGTGCCCAAAGAATAACAAGGAGATTCTTTTTTCCATGAAAAGAATTCTGAGGAATATAGCCTGAATTAAGGTGAAAACAAGTACATCAATGAGATACACTTGATGCAATTAATTAATTGCATTAATACTGTCAAGTTAAGCACCAATCTGGCATATTTTCAAAGTCTAAACTATCATTAGCTCATTTCTGTATTGCTGTAAACTATATACTGACAAAGTAGCTTGTACCAGCAAAGAAATTAGAGAGGACAGATGCACATATACACATATAACTTTCCAGAAAGAAAATATGTGAGAAAATAAATGACTGATAAAGTATGTCATCTATATCAGACATACTAGGAACATAAGAATATTTCAGTGTAGCAAGAAATCAGAAATCGATATTTTACAAAGGTTTTTAATATATTACTTAAATATCACAAACAATGGGGAAGATTTTTGTTAATAGTTGTTATAGATACTGTAATGAGGAAAGATTATTATATTAACAAATAAACTCAAAAATTGATTTAAACGCTGAAAGCAGTGATTGATGCCTGTAATTCCAGCTACTCTGGAAGCAGAAACTATGAAGATACTGGTTCAAGGCCAGCTGGGGCTAAAAAGGGGTATTTTAACATAACAAAATAGTAAAGGTTAAGGGCAAATCTGATTATTTCCCAGAACAGTAAAGCTCTAGTTTTTAATGCCTTTATTACTCAAAGTTATAGTTGCCATTGCTTTATTATTTTAGTAAAAGAATTCTGATTTCTGTAGCCTGACTACCTACCTTATATATCTGATCTCCATCTTCTGGCTCAGGACTGGATGGCAATGAGAGTTGAATATCATGCACTGAGCCACTTCCATCATGCTGTCAGAAGAAAAGAGGGGGTGGGGAACACAAGATTAATATAACAGCTCTAAACATTCACTTCAACTTGAATTTACCCCAGATCAACCACTAGCATGGCAAAGGAAAGATATGAGGTAAGACCTCAGAAATCTTTTTCTTCTCTGCATTGGTAGAAAGAAATGTAAAAGAAGAAAAAGAGAGTAACCTGTGGAATAGTAACAGACATCCTATAAGCAGATAAAGCAGAGAATCACCAAATGTTTTAAAGCTGGAAAAGAAATAAAGGGATTTCCTAAAGAATCTCAAGATTGGGTTATCTCCACTAAGGAAAATGTAAAATAAGTCAATTGAATTTACTTTCGTTTACAAGTGTTTTGAGTATAAAGAAGTTAGAAATTACAATATTAAATATGTCAACAAGGCTTGGCCACTAAGATCACTTAATTAAAAATACTAGATACATGAGGCTACATAGTGCACAACTCTATTTATACTAAGTCTAAAACAAGAGAAAACTAATCTATGGTACTAGGCTTTAAAAGAATAAGGGCTGACTCTAGGATAGAACATTAGAAGACCTCACAGGAATCAGGAACTGTTCTATCTCTTGACGATATGGTAAGTATCTATGATGGTTATGATTGGTACACCTTAAGCAGTTTATGGAACACATGGTATAATCAAACACATGGTATAATAAAAGGTGAAAAACTAAACACGTTTTTCTTTAAACATGATAAAGAAAACATGGTAACAGTGTTGAATTCTAATCTTTGCTGAGTTTGTAAACAGGAAACCAGTGATTTCTTATACAATAATAAATGACTTAATGGTTTAGATAGACAACATTAAGAAAGATGAACCAATACCAAATCTGCCTGATGTGATGGTAAAGGGACTGGATCCCTGATCAAGGCAGCAAAACTGCTATACCACAGAACTAGCAACCTTTAAATAGTACTACAATCACAATCTACCCAAGTCATAATTGTTCTGAAACACCTACATGATAGATAGTAAGTAACTTTCATTCAGGTAGGTTAGTTTTTTGATAGAAGAATTTAGGTTACTGTACTATGCATCTACTGAATCAGAACCTCTAGGGATGGGACCCAATTAAGCTTTTGAAAAGCTCAAATGCTGACTACATAGTAAAGACTAGGCAGTTGCTGAAGTTCCAACATGGACAAATGACATTTATTAGTGAAATCATGTGGATATTTAAAAACTTGAGCCTAGAGGAGAGGCAGTATCTTAATGAACAGCAAATGTTCTCAAAATGTTTTATTATTAAAAAGGAAGTAGGGAGAAGGTGGGGAGAAAATTTTGCAAGATTCACTTCAATGAAGTTTAACTACCATTATTAATGACAACATGTAAATAAAGAGCCAGTCCTATATACAAGTATGTTTGAGAAAAGAAAGAGTGAAAATTATTTCCAAATATCTAAATACCTTCTTGCTCACTGCAAAGCAGGAACCCAAAGGATTGGGAGCAAACGTAAGCACATATGGTTTTTCAATTGATGTGGGTGCAATTGTGGGAAGTGTACAGCAGGCAAAGAAAAATAAAACATCAGTTTTCAGTGTGGAAGAAAAAGAGCTCAGCCAAAACCACAGAAACTGCCAATTGCCAGGAAATCACAAAAGACACTCCCCTAATTTACATGTGAATCCCTAGGTTCCTCCCTGAGCAGAACTTCCTAACATTTGATCCTAAATAGCTTATCAAAGGCTGAAAAATAAAACAAACTAAGACCACTAGCCTCCAATCCAGCCTCGGGTGTTTACTCAGAATAGATCAGCAGAGCAGGGTAGAGGCTTTGAAAACAGAACTGACATTAAAACCACAATCCGAAATTGACTAGCTGGAACTTGAAGCCTGACTCCAACCAGATTGTTTGCCAGCTTTAAAGGAAAAAAAAAATTCTCCAAAGGATTTTAATAGGATTATGAATCTCACAGTACAATGTTCACAAATAGCTAAGACACAGTCCAAAATTACCTTAACAAGGGGGGAAAAATCTCAATTCACACAGACACCAGTACAAAAGTAGCTAACAAGTTAGAATTAACTAGAAGAAACATCAATAAAGCTATCATCAAAAAAAAAGTAGGGTAAACTCAAAGTGAATAGAAGAGAACATTTCAGCAAAGAATCAGGATATATAAAGTAAAAATAACTGGAAATTTTAGGAGTGAAAAAATTAACAAATGAAATTTTAAAATGTAACTTGAAGGGCTAAATATCAACATGAGAGTTGGCAGAAACCAAGGGAAAATTATCAAAGTTAAGGGTAGGCAGTTTGTCCAGTATGTGCAAAACTGGGGAGAGAGAGAAATGATTTAATCTGAACAAAGTAGAGGGAAAAAAAGAGCCTGATCAAGAATCTATGGGGACAAGTACAAAAGATCTAACATTCTTGTCATTTAAGTCATAGAAGAAAGAACATGGGATAGAAAAAAATGTTCAAGAAAAACCTACATTCTTGAGAAGCTCAATTTAAAGGAACTGAAAGTACATAGACTATGCTCTCTGAACATAGTAAATCTGACAAGAAACAGGATAATCTCATTTGAATAATCTGTTGTACAGATCAGAAATCTGTTGTTTACTGGGATGTAAACAACAGACTTCTGAGTCATTCATGGGTCTAAAGAAAAAAAATCACAAATAAATAAGACAATCTTTGAATTGAAGTAAAAGACAACCAACACCAAATTTTATAGAATTAAACTAATGTAGTATATAGAAGTATACCTATGGCATGAAATGTTCATGTTAATACATGAACATTAAAGTATTAGCAGTAAGTGGAACAAAACATATTTAGAGGGCTGGGAAGGTGGCTCAGTGGTAGAGCGCTTGCCTTGCATGCCTGAGGTCCTGGGTTTGATTCCTCAGCACCACATAAGAAAAAAGAAAAAAGCCGGAAGTGGTGCTGTGGCTCAAGTGGTAGAGCGCTAGCCTTGAGCTGAAGAGCTGAGGGACAGCACCCAGGCCCAGAGTTCAGGCCCCACGACCGAACCCAAAAACAAAAAAAAACAAAAAAAATATTTAGAACAAGTACGCGGAAGAATTACAATGAGCAAAAATTAACAGAAAAAAAAAAACTCAGATCAATGAAACAAAACCATGTTCTTTAGAAACTGCTAAAATGTTTGCAAAAGGTCCAAATCAAGACCCATATCAGAAATGTCAGCAGAAATATCATTACAGATGTTTCAGATGAGAGTAAATAAAGTAATGATACTATGAAAAACTGTACATCCACAAATTTTATAAATTATAGAAAATGAAAAAAAATATTCAAACCCCACAAATTATTAAAGCTTACCAACATGAAAAAGATAGTCGTGTAAATCTGTAACTAGTAATGAAACTGAATTCATAGCATACAATCATCCATGAAAGATATATCTTGGGACAGATGTTTCATTGGCAAAATCCTTCAGAATTTAAAGCTCTGTAAAACTCTTAGGAGAAATGGAAATCACACTACTTCAAGATTTGCCCTAAAACTCGAGTAATCATGAGAATGTTGTTGGCAAGGACATGGATCAAAGGAGTAGAAAAGGTCTAGATATAATTTCACATGCTGTAAAGACAAAACCACAAAAGCATGCATTTTTCATACTTCAAACTATACATCCCAAAGAGCTAACATTTACTGAGCAGAGATATGCACTGCCTTAAATACTCCATGCAAACACATTTAAGAAATACACAGAATAAGCCAGGTACTGATGGCTCACACTTATAATCCTAACAACATGGGAAACTGAGGTTAGTAAGTCTGAGGTTCCAGGCCCTCCCAGTTAGAAAAGCCCAAGACTATCTCAGTGGAAGTGGGTACAAAGACATGTGTCTTTCATCCCAGCTATAGTGGAAAGCATAAAATAGGTAGACTGATGTATAGCATGCATCTGGGAAGGAAACAAGACTCTATCACAAAAATAACCAGTAATAACAGGACTAGAGGAATGATTCAGTGATAGAATGTCTGCCTAGCAAGCAAGTACAAGGGTGAGTTCAAATCCAGTACTACTACAGCTACTACTACTACTACTGAGGAGGAAGAGGAAAAGGAAGAGAAGGAAGAGGAGGAGGAGGAGGAGGAAGACCACAGAACACACCAACTGGAGAAACATAAGCAAAGCATAAGTAACTCATAGTTAATTGACTGTCCAGTATTCTGGGCTGCTTTACTAGGTAAAGTGTAGGCAATTTCTATGGGGTTTAGTCAGGATATTTGACTTTTAAGTGCAATTAGAATGCCATTAGCATTTTAACAAAATAAATCAGGTGTTTTTGTTTGGTTTGTATGGAAGTTTTTGCAGTGTCTAGAGTTGAACCCAGGGCCATTATCACATTAAATAAGAGTTCTACTACTGAGCAACATCGTCAAAATTTATCAGCATTTTATTAAAGTTTTTATTAAGTTCCTTCTTAGAGAACTTCTGTTAGCAATTGATCTTCCAGTTTCCTTCTCTTAGCATAAACTCTTGGCACTAATATTATATAACTCTTCCACCTATTAGTTTGTTGAAAGCCCTGATACTCCATCTTACCCAGGTGGTTCTTCCATGAGTTTGCAAAAACTGGGGTCGGCCTATGAGTTCTAGAGCAGCTGCAATGGACATGGATGCTTGAAGTGATTGATAACATCTGGCAGCACTGACCAATCCTTGCTAACAAGCATCATCAGTGATGTCAACAAAGCTGCCTTGTGTTCAGACATGCTACAACACAATCACATGAGGCACGCTAGGAAAAGCAGCAGAGGAAGAAGAGAGTTTTCACATGGTTTTTCAAACATAATAAAATGATACATGAATGAACCATCATACTGCACACTATCTAGAATGTGCTTTAAGAACAAGTTTAAAATAATACTGTCATCACCTATGATTTAGAATGTAAAACTTCAACCTACATTTGTGAGGACTTAAAAAATAGAGGCAAACAAAGCCTGGTTTTCAACAAATGTTTCATAAGGTGATCCTAACAGACTGGCTTTAGAACAAGTGAAAACCAATCCACCAAGCATTCAAAAATAGACTAGAATGTTGTTTATATGTGGGGGAAAAAACACTTCATAATATTCTAAGTAAACAGTGCTTATAAATTTCTTCTGTATAAATTTATTGTTTTTCAAACCTAAAAGTTTAATTTGAACAAATCTGACTCTGTATAACCATTCCTACAGGCTTTACATCTTCTTCCCAAGGGTTACAAGTATAGAGCTCAGGGCTGGGTGAGAGAAAAGGGGGTTAGGGAGATGTGCATGTATGGTCATAGACCAGCAAGTGGTACCAATCAAAGTAAGTAGGCTTCCATTAAGGTTGGGAGGCCACAGTCTGGTGTGAAGAAGGTGGGTGGCCATGCATGCAACTCTTAATCTAAGTGGGTTCTCTGAAACATGCATAGCCCAGCACAATCTATCAAAACCTAGTGGGCTGAAAATAGAAAGAACACAGAAAGGGTAACTGCCATGGTAGAAATATATATGTCCACCAAGATCCCCAGAATTTTTCATAGGATTCAACAAAATGATTCTAATATTTCACAAAAATGTCACAGAATACATAAAAGGGAACGCAGAGAGACAGAGGGGAAGGAAAAGAAAAATATATAAATTAAAATACATTTGAGGCTGGGAATGTGGCTTAGTGGTAGAGTGCTTGCCTAGTACGTATGAAGCTCTGTGTTCTATTCCTCAATACCACATAAACAGAAAAAGCCAAAAGTGGTGCTGTGGCTCAAAGTGGTAGAGTGCTAGCCTTGAGCAAAAAGAAGCTCAGGAACAGTGCCCAAGCCCTGAGTTCAGTCCCTAGGACTTACAAAAAAAGAAAAAAGAAGATAAAGTATATGTGAAGATGAGTAAAATAAGAACCATGATGATAAAAATACTAAGCAACAGTTAAGCTGTAGAATTTGGAATTGGAATAGTATCATCATATATAGACAGCTAATTTTTTGTTTTATAAAAGCACAAGCAGTCACTGCTTGCTTACCAGAGGAGAAAAAAGACTCAATATGTTTGTCCTGAACCCACTAACAATCTAGATGGAACTGAATGAAACAATCTCTAATCATACCTTGTATATAACAAAATCAATTCCAAGTTTCTTGAGATTTAACTGTGAAAAACAAAGAAAAACTTCTTTTTAAGAAACAGGCGAATACATTTTCATGGCCACAGAGCAAAAAATGATGCTTGTTAAAAAGGTTTTTCTAAAAGCACAAGCCATAAAAAAAAATTTAGCAACATAAGATTTAAAATTGCTGTTCACTGAAGGACAGCAAAAAGTGAAAGGATACCAATTCTTCACAGAATTGAGTGAAATATTTACAATACATATAAACAATACATATAAACACTGAGAATATACAAAGAAAACCGAATTTCACACAATGACACAATGAGGAAACAAAATCCAATAAATATTCAATGATATTCAACTTTATTAGTAATAGGAAAAATGCAAATTAAAACAAAAATTAAATATAACTATTTTTTATCCATGTGAAAAAAATTAAGAAATTAGGTAATATCACGTTTGCACAGATATGGGACAATGGGAAATAGCGTCTACTATTCAATGGGGGTGGAAAAAAGACAAAACTTTGGAAAACAGTTTGGTATTTATAGAGCAGAATGTTTCTGTGCCTCGTGACAAAGAAATTCCACTTCTAATTAGATACTCCAGAGGAGCGTTTTTATATGTGTACCAGGAAAATGTTCTTAGCAACAGTATTTGTCAGAGAAAGAACAACTGGAAACAAAATAAGCAGTGACTAAAATGGAAAGAAATAGTATGGTTAATCTGCAGAAAGGAACCGAAACAGAAATAATAGTAAACAAAATAGAGCTAAACAGAAACATGGCCGAGTCTTTAAAAACATGGGAAGTCACCGAGAAATGCATACCATTTCACTTTTTCAAAGTTTTTTTTTTTAAAAAAAAGAGGCAAAACAAAATATTCATACAGCTGTAAACATAGATTATAAAACTTGAAGAAAATTCTAGATGCTAAAAGAAGGAAAACATTCTAATCAGGAAGTGGCACACAAGAAAGCTAGTTAATGTCTCATTACTTAACCTGGATAGAGTACAAAGCTGCTTATTATTCATGCTACCAAACTCTTAGGCTGTCTATATTCTTTTCATGCAAAATCTATGGTGCTTTTTTTGTTGTTGTTCTGAAGTGATGAGAAAAGTGTGGACATAAAGGATTATGGGAGCCCTGCCTTTTCTATACTATCTGTCCCCAAGTGGCAGTCACTCCTTAACTCAGAGCACTCATGCAGGATGCCACTGCTTTCAATATTCTCTTCATCTATGTGTACATACATGGGCAAACCTCTCTCTCTGCACATACAAATGTGTGTGCACACACACAGGGAAAAAAATTCAACTATGTGAAGGAAAAAATACTGGTTTAATTCTCAAAACTGGAGAGGGAATAATAAAACACAATAACTATATATCACTTTTGCCAGTTCATAAACACTATTACGTACTCCTTTATTTTCAATCCCAAAACAAGCATCAAGTTCATAGAGAAAGAATCACAGGGATCAAATACTATGGAAACCTCAATACAACGTCAAAAAGAATTGTCATCATCTTTTTCCATTACTGTATCTTAGATTTTTCTTTGCTACTCCAAGGTCAAACAGATGTGGCAATACAATAAAAGCAAACAGGGAAAGTAGTGAAAAGAAATGAAAGAGGTAAGCCAGGCACCAGTGGCTCACGCCTGAAATTCTAGCTACTCAGGAGGCTGATATCATAGGATCGCGGTTCAAAGCCAACCCAGGCAGGAAAAACTGTGAAACTCTTTATCTCCAATAAACCACCAGAAAACTGGAAGTGGTGCTGTGGCTCAAGTGGTAGAGCACTAGCCTTGAACTGAAGAGCTGAGGGACAGCGCTCAGGCCCAGAGTTCAAGCCCCATGACTGACCAAAAAAACAAACAAACAAACAAACAAGAAATGAAAGAGGTAAAAAGTAGGTAGGCATAACTACTTTGCAAAATGGTTTTAGTATCTAGTAATGCCAGTGTCTGCATACCACATTATGTAATACATTCCAGGCCTTATTTTTTTTCCTAAGCAAGTTAGCAAATTTTACTATGGAGAAATTATCATCACCCTCAGGAAGAAAATTACTTCACTTAATAGGTATCCCCACTGGCATCAACTCTGACTGGCATCAACTCTGGCAAAAATAAGCTCCTGGAAACAGCTCTAAAGAAGCTATGGACCACATATTGTTCAGAAAAAGGACTGACATAGGTGGTAGCAACTCTTCTGTTTGCTTATTTTTCAAGTAAGGTCTTGTTTTTCTTGCCTAGGCCAACCTATTCTATGCTTTGTTAATGTAGCTAGGATCACAGGTGTATGTTATTATGCCTAGCATCCTCTTTGAGATGTAGTCATACAAACTTTCTTTGAGAAGGCTGGCCTCCTGATCTCAGCCTCCTGAGCAGCTAAGATCACAGAATATGAGTCACACCGCCCACTAGGTTTACTAAATCTTATTAAACTATGTATGACTCACATTGAACTTTCTTAATATAGTGAAGTTAAAAAGAGAAAACTACTAAAAGAAGATTTACATAAAATATTGGAGTCTTTCAGTATTTAACTTCTATTAGCATTTGGGAAACCTGAAAGAAATCCTGAAAAGGAACTGTGATTTTTTTTCATCACAATTTTGTTCTCACTGTATAAACAAAATACAAAGTCAGTTTGTTCAGTGGGTCCTACCTGAAATTTCAGAGGTCAGAATGACAAAAAAAGAAAATTAAGAGATTCACAGAGCTATAAAAAATATTTTTAAAAAAGATTTCTGTAGTGCTGGTCATCATCAATTCACCCATATCTAACCAGTTATGTTTTCTCTCATTATTAGAGGTGGCCTAGTCTTATTAACTAATATTTAATCATATTTTGTGACTTACAGCAATATACTCAGCAGAACATACAGTATCTGGCTCACACCAGCTATTTAACATCTTTTAGGTATTTCTCATCCTTTCTTACCTCCTACTTCCTTTGATACTGAAGCTCCTGATCAGAAAGTCACCCCAGACCATCAAACAGAGAAATATTATAAAACAAATATCTCTTGATTATAATAAGCTAAACTGTAAGCTCCCTGTCTGGGTATTTCAGTCATGAAATCTACTTATGCCTTGAGAGGATTCCTAAAACCCAGATCCAAAAATGATCATCTACTTTCTTGCTCCCAGACTGAGCATATAGCGTATTTTTCAAAAGGTGGTCAAATATCATATATATCAAGTAGGCCAGAATGTAATACACAGAATATGGAAAAATCCTAAGCAAATAATATAAAACAATTTACCCAACTAACAGAATATTTGCACTCACACTTATAGTAGGAGGAGCCTTATTTAAGCTAGTCTTAAATGAGCAGATTCCATTCGTCTAATTTGATGGCCACCAGGAATTCTAAGATGAAGTCTTTGCTCATATATGAACTAAAATATACAACCCTTAGCAAGGTGACCTGGAAAGAAAACTGAACAGAGAGAAGTCAGTGTCCTTTATCAACTATAGGTTTAAGTTTGGGCTACTACATAAAATACAAATATTGATTTAGAACCAAATACAAAGGTAGCCACAATTTAAAATTAATTTTTTTTTTTTTTTGGGTCCGGTCGTGGGGCCTGAACTCTGGGCCTGGGCGCAGTCCCTCAGCTCTTCAGCTCAAGGCTAGCACTCTACCAGTTGAGCCACAGCGCCACTTCCGGCTTTTTTCTTTTTGCTTATGTGGTGCTGAGGAATCGAACCCAGGGCCTCAGGCATGCAAGGCAAGCGCTCTACCACTGAGCTACCTTCCCAGCCCTCAAAATTAATATTTTATTCCTTGGTTACAAGCTGTGCATCTGAGCTCATGTGAAAATACTAAACGCTTAAACAATGTATTCTTGAATCAAAAACCAAGTTCTACCATAGAGTTCAACCCATGACTTCAGATAAAGACCATCACTACCATCAATGGAGATCTTCTCAACAGATAAAAAAAATTGGAAAAGATCGAACTTGAAGATCTAGAACAAAAATTAAATTATGTGACTAAGTACAAACTGCTCTTGTTTCCTACTTACCTGAAATTATAGTAACAACTACTGATCCCAGAATGCCCAGTGTTTCTGGTACTAGGTTGCTACAATTTCTCATTTGCTCCACAAACTTACAAGTTAGGTTAAAATGAAGAAGTGAAGCTAGGCACTGGTGGCTCACACCTGTAATCCTAGCTACTCAAGAAGCTGAGATCTGAGTATCAGAGTTCGAAACTACCCCGAGCAGGAAAGTTACTCAGAAAAAGCCTGAAGTGGCACTGTGGCTCAAGTTGTAGAGCACTAGCCTTAAGCACAGACAGACTTAGGATAGCACCTAAGCCACGAGTTCAAATCCCAGGACCAGCAAAAAGAAATAGAAAAGAAAAAAGAAAAATGAAGAAATAAAACAAAAAGAATGGCTTACCAAATAGCAAACAGTCATAAAAATGTTGATGCTGTGTTCTGAGTTCAGACCAGCATGAAAAACTCACATTTTTCTCTTCAACAATTTTTGATACTTTAATTTAAAAAATACTGTACAGAGGGGTTACAGTTACATGAGCAAGGTAATGAGTACATTTCCTATCAAGCAGTTACCTCCTCCTTTGTTTTTCCCCTACCCTCCCTTCCCTCTCACCTCCACAACTACACTAGACACCTCCTCCCCCCGCCACCCCCTCTCCTCGACTAAATTGTAAAGTTCATTTTTCAACATAGTGTCTTGTACATCTCATTGTTACAGTGGGTCAACCTGTATCCCTATTTAAGCATTTTGTTTTTTCCCTTCCCCTCCCCAAGCTAGAGAAGTGTATATACAAGATGCAGGGCACCGACAAATACAGTGAAAACAGGTTATACCACAGGGGAGGAACATACTAAGCAACAAAAAAAATCATATGCCACCAACACTGTTTATTGCGAAGATATGTTATTCTTTCCATCCTTATCCATGTGCCATTTCACCGAGTTTGTGGCCTCTCTCATTGTCCAAAATACCAAAGCTAACAGAGTTTTCTGCTGTTCATACATATCTGAGGGATTATTTCTTATTCTTTCAGTTTGATGACTACTAACCATTGATCTGGAAGATATTTTTAGGATTTTGGATTGTATATACAATTAATAAATATACAACTTGGGGGCCTGCTAGGAAAATGTGTGTTTGGTGAGGTCATTGTGTTTTGCTCCAAGTATATTTTGACTTGAGTTAAGTTTGACACTAGGCAATTTGGGATGATTGCTGAAGTCAATTTTTTAAAAAAAATATTGTAAAAGTGATATACAGAGAGGTTACACTAACAAGAGACAGATAATGAGTATACTTCTGTTTACACAGTGTTCACAAGTGTTTTTTTTTCTTTCTTGCTATTGTTTCTAACATATTTATAATGTACCATGTGATTTTTTTTGTTGCTTCTTTGTATGTTCCTCTCCCACGGTATAACCCTAACATCACTGTATTTGATGTCGGTGCCCTGCATCTTGTATATACACTTCTCTAGCTTGGGGACGGGAAGGGAAAAAACAAAATGCTTAATTAGGGATACATGTTGACCCATTTTAACAAAGAGATGTACAAGACACTATGTTGAAAATGAACTTTACAATTTAGGTGTGGGGGGGGTAGTGTAGTAGTGGAGGTGGGAGGGAAGAGAAGGTAAGGGAAAAACAAAGGAGGTAACAATGCTTGTTAGGAAATGTACTCATTACCTTGCTCATATAACTGTAACCCTCTGTACAGTATTTAAAAAAATCACATGGTACATTATAAATACCTTAGGAACAATAGCAAGAAAGAAAAAACCACTTGTGTCCCTATCTTGGGGTTCATTTAGCTTAACATCATCTTATCTGGTCATATGTACATTGCTTTTGACCCTTTCTGCTTATCCTAGACATATACTACAGGGTTTTTAGTGTGTGCTATGTATAGGCATTATTTCTATACACATCTAAACAGATGTCAGAAACCCAAATAACTTTATGTTGAAAGGAAGATGATCCCTTTTACAGCTTAGTATATTAGAGCTGTAAATGTTTAATATGTACTCACCTGATGTAGCAGACGCTTCAGTTTCAGTAATTGAGTTTTCACAGCCGTACAGTCTTGGACCATGTGCCGAAGGGTCATCTCATCCAGTATCACTGTATTTTCTGGCACATCTACAAACATCTTCTGGGACTGAAAAAAGGGGGTCCCTCCATAGCTTTCAAAATGACCCAAAGGAGATTCTCTATAAGGAGAGCCTCTGGAATGGCAGGAAAAAAGAGAGATATACAATTTCAGAAAAAAAAGATAATGAAATTATTTCAGCAGTCTACAAATAATTTACCATGATCATAATGTTTCTGAATTTATACCTGCTTCCATCACTGAATGTATTTCCACTGGAAGGCATAATTAACTCTAGCTGTCATTAGAATTATTGTCTGTATCACTTCTACCCTGCCTTTTCTTATACATTGGTTGAATAAAACTTCTTTCTTAAGAACCAGAAAAAACAAATATGATGATAAGGCTTTAGCTAAAAAAATTATACCTAGCCAACATTTTTCCATGGTGTCTGCTTGTTCTTTAGCTTTTAACATTGCTCGTCATCTTAAATTTTCACTGTTTTCAGCCCTGTTAACTCTGATGCCTACACTTATTAGCCTATATCAGTTCCCAGTTTAGACACACCTCTGGACTACCATTACCTAAATGCCTCAGCAAGCAGTTGAGACAGATGAACTATTACTCTTTTGTTTTTAAATTGTTGATAAATCATCTTTCCTAATAAAAAATTAAACAGATTTTACCAAAGGCTGCATCAAGATGCATTACACATGGATGGACATGTTAAATTGAATGAACCCCCTCCTGACAACTATTTGAGGTTAATAGTAATAATAGTATTAATAATAATGAAATATTCATAACACCAATATTGTTTACACTGTTCTGTAAGTATAGCCAATAAAATCAACCAGAAAAAAATAGGATGCACACAAAGGGAGTCCTTATTTTTTTGCCCATTTAAACTGAATCCAAGCTGGCTGTGATAGTGCATACCTGTAATGCCAGCATTCAGGAGGGTAAAACAGTAGGATGATGAGCCTTGAGGTCAGCCTAGACTATATAGTGAGGCCTTGTTACAAAACTGGAAGGGGGTGGGGGAGAGGAGAGGAAATTCTCATTCCCTGCCCATGAGACTATGAAGCAAAAACAATAAATCACAACTCACACCAAATCCTGCAAAGGAGATCTATTTGAGTAGTTTACATATTCCTTTTAACTTTTCAAAGCTTTTGTGTGTGTGTGCCAGTCCTGGGCCTTAAATTCAGGGCCTAGGTGTTGTCCCAGAGTTTTGGGGTATTTTTTTCTTTCTTTCTTTTTGTAGTTTCTGTATATATTTTCTCTCTTTTTCATTGTCAAGGTGATGTACAGAGAGAGGGGTTACAGTTATATAAATAAGTCAATAAGTACATTTCTTATCAAACTTGTTACCCCTTCCCTTATTTTTCTCATGCTTTTCCTCCCCCCTAGCCTTCCTGCCCACCCCCCACCAAGTTGTACTGATCATTTCCAACATATGCTCTATCACTTGAGCCACAGCTCCACTTCTGGCTTTTGGGGTAATTAATCAGAGGTAAGAGTCTCATAGACCTTCCTGCCCGGGCTGGCTTTGAACCTTTATCCTCAGATCTCAGCCTTCTAGGATTATAGACATGAGCCACTGATACCTAGCAATCTTTCAAAGTTTTTGAGAGAAGGAAAGAATTATGAGCCAGAGGATGGAGAGGAAGAGGAAAAAGGATAAAGGAAGAGTAGAATGAACTTGATGAACTGATGACAGAAACCCCAAATTTTATTAAAAAATTAATTTACATACTCAAGAAACTCAACAATCTACAAGTATAAGCCAATGTGAGACCCATCTATACACATTAGAATTTACCTTTCAAAATCCAAAGAAAAACTGAGGATCCTATGCAGCAAGAAAAAGGAACTCATCATGTAGAAAAAGTATTCAGCAAAATTATCAGGTGATTTCTCACCAGAAAGTACAATTGAATGTTACAAGAAAATTCTAAATCTGGCAAAAATTACCTTCAAAATAGGGAGAAACTAAGAGAGGTAACAAAAGATGGGAGAATTTTCACTAGCAAATCTTCCTAAAAGATAGTGAACTACCACTAACACCTCCACTACCTCATCTTCAAATGACAGATGATCGAACAATGTAACGGAAGATTGGGAAACACTATACACCAACAAAATAAAACAGCCACAGACAGAATTCTGCAAACATTAAACTAGTAATCAAAAAACTTGCCATAAGGAAAATACCAGGTCCAAACAAAAGTTAGCAAAAATAGTTCACAAAATTCCCCCAAATAAAAGTATGAGAAAACGTTTTACAATTCATTATATGTGGTTCAGATGCCAAAATTTCAAGTATCTCAAAAAAAACTATAGGCTGGTATTTCTCAAGAACATATACATAAAAATCCTCAATAAAATATTACCAAATTGAATCAGACAACATGAAAGAATTATGTAATATGAACAATTGAGAGCTAATCAAGAAATAAAAAGTTTGACATCTTAAAAAAATATAATATGCCATACTTTTAGGATGAAAAAAAGAGTAAAATATAATCTCAATGAAATACAGAAAAAACATTTGATGAAATTCAACATTAATGATAGAAACAAACTGTGAATAGAAGGGAACTTCTTCAACATATGTAATTTCTCTCCCTTCTCCCCCATACACGTATATGTATATGTATATAAATACACATATTACATATGTGTGCACATACAAATATTTTACTCAACAGTAAACTCTGTTTTCTCCTTAATATCTAGAAAATAAATACAGCTATTGGCTTCATCAGAGGGTTTAAAAATCTATAGCAACTGTACAAGAGAAAGAAGGAAAGTATCCATAAAGAGAATTGTAAGGAACTAAGAAGGTTAAATAAATCATTTACATAACACTAGAGCTACTGGGACTATATCAAAGCTCATAAATGAATGAGAAAAGTGAGCCAGGGGGTTATGATTTTCTTAAACTGTAGGGATGGATTCATAAAGAGGAAGTGATTCAGCCAAATGTGCTAACTGTCCAAAGGAGGGAAAAGGACTTAAGAAAACTTCATCTAGAAGGGACAAGGAAGAATAAGGACAAAGACCTCACCTCTAAATGGTAAAGTTCTACAGTTACTGGAAAAAAAGAATCCTTCCTGTAAAAATGCTGCTGGGGCAAAGAACAATCAGGAAAGGGCTGGATTTCAGTTACAGGTAGAATGTAGGCAAATGGGGTCAAGGGTGGTCAAAGTTGTGAGTTTGTAACGGTGTGAGAAAATACCATATAATATAGTAGAAGTGTCTGGAAAAGGAAGGTCTTGAGGAAAGAGAGGTGGATGATCAACTGTGTTAAGAATGAGAGTAGTAATATGCTGTCAATGAGAGAATATCAGTTTCCAAGGCATAATCCTTTAACTATGACAATGATGAAAGAGTTTTCATCATTGGAGGTTTTTTTTTAATATTACTCATCCTCATTATTCGTTCTGGGAGATACAAAAAACTCAACAAGGTCACCAGTAAAGGTTAAAACTGTCACCTACTAAAAATCACCTACAAAAAATCAGTGAACCTGAGACATTAGAAAGCTGTGTTCTAAGATTAGCAATCTCTATAAACATGATACATTTCTCTCTCACTAAGGAATCACCAATGTGGATGATACAGATTTACAAATGCTAAGCAATTTAATATATATACTCTCTAGAAAGGATTTGTATTTGTGTCTGTTATCTCTTACCATCTTTTTTGCATAATCATAGTACTACACTTACACATTACAAGAGTATAGAACCCACCATTTAAACAAATAACTAATTTATTCATTCTCATACTCATTTGATAAGAGAACCTGTCTCTTCTACACCTGTTGACATCTACGAAATAAAATTGTGTTAGTTTGAATGCTGCTTAGTTTTTCTGGCAGATGATGACAATTTCAGATTGATCATTCCCAAGAACAGAGAGACTCCAAGTATTTCATTCTATTTTGGACATTCCCATGTTTAAGGTGAAATTTGTCACCTCTTATCTTAAAATGCAGATAATATAGTTTGGCTATCTAGAGTTAGAGATCACATCTAATCATTCCTCCAAATGATCAAGCAATCCTGCTATGGTAAATTTGAAGTGTAGTTCTTGGAAAATGTCACATCTTATCATACAAGTTTTTACTCATGCCATTTTTCCTGGTGGAATACCCAACCTTCTCCTATAGAACCAAACCATCTTCTGTCTCCACAGCCTTTCCTTTAATATCAGCTAAGTAAAAATAGTAACACTCTTTTGTCTGTGCTATCCTGCCCACTCCCCCAGAAAAGCTATTGCATGCTCATGGCGTCACTTACACATTACCCTAAAGGCACACATCATCACTGTATCAGTAGCACCACACTAAATGTCTATATTCTGCTCTCTCCTACTTTGTGAGCATTCTTGTGGCAGAAGTATATATATAATTTTTGTATAGAATGGGACAAACAGCCAAAATAAGTGCTGTGATGATATGTACTTCGTGCAAGTGCATTCTTTCAGATCATCTCAATCATTCATCACCTCTCATGAATTTTATACCAACAAAAAGATTTTTGGTCTGACCCCATTACTTCATGATCAGCTGAAGAACTTCCTTTCTCAGCTGGATTAGAATTTTTGTACCATGGTTTAACAAATATAAGAAAAAGACTTAAATTTATTTGGAGAAGTACTCAGGACCTTCCCACTATAATCCAAAGTATTCTAAGAATTCATGTAAAAAATATGCTTTTATCTTATAAAATCAAATCAATCCAGAAGTATATCTACACTCTGTAACAGATTTTCTACTTTGCTTTTGCTACCAAGATCTTGGAAACAATTTTATTTTCTACATTAGGGAGTATACAGGACTGTATGTTTTCCTTTCTAATTTATCTCAGTTTCATTAGTTTGCTCCAGAATGAGCTCAAATTCTCTGTGGGGTTGAGATAGATAAAAGAGAAAAATAAGAGTAACAACAAAGGGGTGCCTATGTAAACCAGACACTGCTACAGGCATTTTCATCCCTGATGCTCAAATACTGAAGAGAAAGGTACGTTTTATAGATGATAAACTGAAGTAGGGAGAGGATTTAATAAGCTATCTAAGCTTGCAAGGTTTATCTGTACAAGGTGGTACTTTGATCTTAAGTTTTAATGACTACAAAGTGGCATTACACATGAGGTAGATGTCTAGCATCTTTTCTAGTATTGTCTTCTAATTCTAAAGGGGTTAGTAGAATCTTTCAATTTCAACTTATAAGCAAAAAAAAAAACCAAATCACCTGTTATTAAATTTATGTATTGTTTAGAAAAATTATAAACTTTAACCAGGTCAATATTTAATCATTCTCAAATGAGAACTACAACAATAAAAATCATACTACAACTTAAAAGTTCAAACCACAGATATACAGTATCTATATTTAATAAAGCTATAATTAGACCAAAAGGGAGCAATTATATATTATTCTAGTAAGTATCACGTGTGACCTGAAATGTTTTTGTGGTACCTCTAAAAGGTAGACAAAATTAGTTTGTGAAGGGGAATTATTATCCAAATTAACCAGATGATAGCAAATGAAAGGTAGGTTAGAATAATACTCACCTGCTCAGGTCACTTTTCCCATGGTGATGATAGTGGTCAGGATGGCTGAGATGGTAATGTTCTTGTCCAACCCACCTCTGAGGTGGCCTTTTCCAAAATCCTTCTTGAGACTGCCGAACATTTCTGTCTGATCGGTCAAAGCGGTTCATATTGTCACACTCCACTACACAGATTCAAAAGCAAAAGACAATAAACATGCACACACTCTACCTAAGGTTACTTTATGGCTGCATAATGAAGGCTGCTGAAAATATTAAAGTAATATTATCACCAACTAGTTTTGCTTGTTTGTAACAAAATGAAGTTTCCAGAAGAAAAACAACTGGTTCTTTTGGTGAAAACTAAGCTTTACATTATTCAAACTCAGGAAAATTATAATACATTTATGTTACTTTTATATTAGTCACTTAAGTAGAAAATTAACTGCTGCATTATTTTAAAATAAGCAAATCTTTGACATTAACATCATGCATTTCCCTATGCCAGCAATCAGTTTCAAGTGGCATTCATCACTATTACAAGTTGTTTCTGGTTTCAGAATGAAAATGACAGGGGGAAAAAAGCAGATTTTAGGAACAGTACAGAGTTCATTTCTAAAAATGAATGCCACAATTAGTTTTCTCAGCTTTCAAGCAGTACAAATTAACTTTTCATCACAAATCATTTTTAAAATTAAACTCACATTTTTAGAAAGTAATATGCTTCTATCTGCCTACCGTAGCGTTTCTTCAAAAAGCTTAAAAATGCTACTGGAAACAAAGCCAGTACTTTGCAACAACAAATAGTGCACTCCCTGAAATTCAAATACCACAGAAACATGAAAAGAATCTATCTGAAACACCCCAAGCTTCTTCACTTACCCAAATACTTTTTCCTCACATATCTGAGCACTCTCTAAGAGAGTTACTTTGTACAAGGGAGACATTGTGCTACCAGCTGCCTACTCAGACATAGTTGCACACAAGACACTGCCGAGCAGGCCTTCCTTCCTGCTCAACTCCCAGCCCTCCCTGTGGGAAGCAAGCCCAGTCCGCCCTGTGACTCCATCTTCGCCCAGTGCTTACATAGCTACTGACTTAGGACTGTTACTAAAAATACTATTAAACACTAACCCGCAGAACAGGAAGGATTTCTCCAGTCCAAGAACTACTACATGAGAAAGTTCAAGTCTGGCATGTGATTAAAAAAACTTCAGATATCCACAGAATTCCTGATTCTTAAAAACAATTCACTTATTTAAAAATATTGTTTTACTTAACTGGATTTGAAATACACTAAGTGTTTTATTATAGTACCTCAGATGAGAACAAACCTCCCATTGCAAGAAAAGATGATGCAATTAAATGAAGTACGTAAGTTCAATTCTCATATACACTGAGCTCATTTTCTTCAAATGTATAACAACTTAAATAAGCATCTGTTTAGAATACTGAAATTTTGTTTGAATTCATTAAAGGTGTCAGTAGGTACAGACAGACATCTTACAGGGCTTTTTTTCTTTTTTAAAAAACATAAAGAGCTATAGGCACTTTTTAAAGTTAACCTTTGAAATTATTTCCAACCATTGCTGAAATAAACCCAGATGAATATTTTAAAGGTTCATTTATGAATAAAACCTAACAAAGTAAAAGGCACAGCAATTGCTACTTAAAAAATCAATAGAAAATGAGAGTTCAAAAGAAAAGTTTAAAAATAAATCTTAAATAAATAAATAAATCTTTAAATAAATCCCTTTGGTAACGTAATTTATAAACTCATGTTTGAGTTATACTCATGATTTCAGTTAAGTCCCATAAGTATTTCCACTTGGCATTACTCTAGCTTAAGCAATTCTGTATAGCTGATACATGGTATGCATACATACATACACACATACATGCAAACTTGTAAAGGTTTTGAATTTATATTTTTCATAATTCATTTCCAAACCATATTATCAGAATCATCCAAAATGTTCTTAGAACAGTATCAACACAGTATACCCAGAGTAACAAAAAGCAATCAAACCAGGCAAGCCAGCCAAGAAATAAGTTAAATACTGTGAGCAGTTACAATGCAGAAACTGATCTGCTACTTTTGAGTCTGCAAAGGTTGTTAGTGCTACATGCAGACTCCCAATTGCATATCTTTACTGACATTCACATTCAACAGTGGGCATTATAACAGCAAATGAGCATTAGAAACAAGTAACTGCCATAACTACAGAAAGACTGATGTTCAGACTGAGACAGATGGCCTAACTATAAAAGAAATGGCTGCTCTAATACTTGGTGGATAGTAAGCTGCCTGTGATCCTATCTGAGGCACCTGAGGGACCCATCAGTCACATGTTTATATACTTTACAACACTAATGTAAGATACATTAGTGTTTGTTTCTTAGGCAAGATTAAGGTTCTCTGACAGAATGAAATAATATAGAATATATATAGTAATATATATATAGTATGTATATATATATATATATATATATAGTAATATAGAAAATGGAGAACAAACAAAATTGCAAGATGGAGAAAAATAAAAATTAATTTCCAGAGTCTGACAAATTAAGAACAGGATAATACATCTAAGGGGGAAGGCTCCTCTGTGTAACAAACAATATAAGGTGCAATGGTGCCTGTGGTAACTCCCAAGAAGTAATGGTGACCCTAAAGGCATCCCAATTCAAAAATCCTAAAGCAAGAGTGCTCATCCAAACCAACTACTGGCCAGATTCAGACCTGAACAGTGAACTTCAGAGCCCTGTTGGAGAATAAACAGAAGCCTCAAGCTCTACAGGTAACAGTAGATTTTAGTTCTTTTAAGTAATATAAATTATGTAATATAAAAAGTACTTTTACCCTCTGGAGAAGGAAAGGGATCTAAAATAGAAAAGTATATGCTATGAGGATGCCTATTGTATAAATCATTTTTTTACTACTGAAATAGGAAATTTCCAAAGAAGGAGATAAATTGGAAGTAGTCAAAGGTATTACTGACCTCTTATATCTCAATACAAAATTTACCAGAGGAAGTGTACTCATTACCTCACTCATGTAACTGTAACCCTCTGTATAGTATCTTTACAATAAAAAAATTAAAAAAAAATTTACCAGAAATGTAAACTAATAGAATTTAATACAAAGTGCAATTTAATTGGCACTGTAACTTTCTGTAGGATTCAGAAAGTGACTAGAAGGACATATTTTTAAACAAAGAAAAATCTAAATAGCATAGATAAAATGAAAAATTGTATACATTGAAAGTATACATTATGGAGTTTGGAAACTTGAGTTTTGTGCTGTGATATGCCAAATACCATGTTTTAGTCTACAGGCAATGAGTGGACATGCAAGAGAAGAAAAACCAAAAAACAAAAACAAACTCAACACCTGGCTCTGGTGGTTCACACCTATAATCCTAGCTACTCAGGAGGCTGAGATCTGAGGTTCACGGTTCGAAGCTAACCCAGGCAGGAAAGTCTGTGAGTCTCCAATAAACTCCAATAAACTAGCAGGAAAAAAAAAAAAAGCTGAAAATGGCGCTGTGGCTCAAATGGCGCTGTGGCTCAAGTGGTAGAGTGCTAACCTTGAGAACAAAGAGGCTCAGGAAGCGCCCAGGCCCAGATTTTAAGCCCCAGGTCCAGCAAAAAAAAAAGCAACACAACTGTGCAGACTTTGGGAAATCAGAAAGACAAGCAATCTCTTCCAAAAGATACTCAATGTAAAAAAGTATTTCCTTCAGAAAGCCCTTGATTTGGGGGGATCAAGGAAAAAGAAAAATATCTTTTAATTTAAAAAAATCCTATTATGTTCCTCCCAAAGAATAACTCAAACTTAGAATCCTTTATTATTTCTCATACCCCACTTTGTGCTCCTTGATTTTCCTGACCCACTTCTTTCTACGACATGTTGCTCCCACCCCCAACCTGACCAGATCTCAAAAGTGAAGTATCTCTTAAATATAAACTTCCTTTAGAACAGAGAACAAAATATACAAAGTTGATTTCAAGATCTGGTCTAACCTATAGACACATATCTTCAATAAGCTAAAAAAATAAAATGGAAGAAAGACAGCCTCTTCAGTAAATGGTGCTGGCAAAGTTGGTTAAACACCTGTAGAAAACTAAAGCTAGATCCCCTTACAACACCCTGCACCAGAATCAACTCCAAATGGATCAAAGACCTCAAAGTCAAAGCAGACACCCTGAAAACATTACCGGAAGGATTAGGAGAAACGCTAGGGATCCTTGGCAAAGGCCAACGTTTTCTTAATAAAGACCCAGAAACACAACAAATTAAAGGAAGGTTGGACAGATGGGATTGCATGAAACTGCAGTTTCTGCATAGCAAAGGTCATAGAGTAGGAAGGTCATAGAAAACCCACAAATTGGGAGAAGATCTTCACTAGCCATACAATGGACAAGGGTCTCATATCTAAAATATACTTAGAACTCAAAAAACTAAATCCCCCAACACAATTCTTCAAAGAAACAACTGCCCAATATATAAGTGGGCTAAAGACTTAAAGAGAAACTTCTCTGAAGAAGAAATAAGAATGGCCAATAGACAAAGGAAGAAATGCTCAACTTCTCTAGCCATAAAAGAAATGCCATTCAAAACAACATTGAGATTCCACCTCACCCTATAATGAAGAAATCTAATAACAACAGATGCTGGAGGGGATGTGGCCAAAAGGCAACCTTACTGCATTGTTGGTGGGAGTGTAAACATATTCAACCACTTTGGAAAGCAGTAGGGAAGTTCCTCTAAAGACTATACATAGAGCTCCCCTATGACCCAGCAATCCCACTTTTGGGCATTTACCCAAACAATCACAAACAAGGCTATACTAAAGCTACCAGCACAACTATGTCTACTGCAGCATTATTTCATAGATATGGAACCAACCCAGATGCCCCTCAGTAGATGAATGGATCAAGAAAGTGTGATATATATATATATATATATATATATATACACACACACATATATTTACACACACACACACACACACACACACACACACAATGTAATTCTATGCCTCCATCAGAAAGAATGCCCCTAAAACAATAGAATGGAAGAAAGACAGCCTCTTCAGTAAATGGTGCTGGCAAAATTGGTTAACTACATGTAGAAAACTAAAGCTAGAACCTTACATATCACCCTGCACCAGAATCAACTCCAAATGGATCAAAGACCTCGAAGTTAAAGCAGACACTCTGAAAACATTACAGGATGGAATAGGAGAAACCCTAGGTCTCCTTGGCTCAGGCCGAAATTTTCTGAATAGAGACCCGGAAACACAACAAATCAAAGAAAGGTTGGACAAATGGGATTGCATGAAGTTGCAGAGCTTCTGCATGGCAAAGGTCATAGCTAGCAAGATCAATAGAAAGCCCACGGATTGGGAGAAGATCTTCCCTAGCCATACAACAGACAAGGGTCTCATATCTAAAATATACTTGGAACTCAAAAAATTAAATCCCTCAACAACAAATCCTCAAAGAAACAACTGCCCAATAAATAAGTGGGCTAAAGATTTAAAGAGCAACTTCTCTGAAGAAGAAAGAAGGATGGCCAATAGACACATGAAGAAATGCTCAACATCCCTAGCCATGAAAGAAATGCAAATCAAAACAACATTGAGATACTACCTCACTCCAGTTAGAATGGCTATAATCAAGAACTCTAACAACAACAGATGCTGGAGGGGATGTGGACAGAAGGGAACCTTACTTCATTGTTGGTGGGAATGTAAACTTGTTCAACCACTTTGGAAAGCAGTATGGAAGGTCCTCAAAAGACTTCACATAGAGCTCCCCTATGACCCAGCAATCCCACTTTTAGGCATTTACCCAAATGTTTACAAACAAGACCACACTAAAGCTACCAGCACAACCATGTTTATTGCAGCATTATTTACCATAGCTAAGATCTGGAACCAACCCAGATGCCCCTCAGTAGATGAATGGATCAAGAAAATGTGGTATATATACACAATAGAATTCTATGCCTCCATCAGAAAGAATGACATTGCCCCATTTGTTAGGAAATGGAAAAACTTGGAAAAAATTATATTAAGTGAAGTAAGCCAGGCCCAAAGACACATAGGTCCCATGGTTTCCCTTATTTGCAATATCTAGTATATGTATGAGTCAAGCAGAAAAGGCCAGATAAGGTGATGTTAGGGAAATGAACCATAAGATATGTATTCAAATGTTTTCTTTTTCCTTTCATGTGATTGTTTCTAACACATTTATAAGATTATTTCTTTGTTGCTTTGTATCTCCCTCCCCCACAGTATAACCCCTGCTTTCACTGTATTTGATGTCAGTATAATATGTGGAGGAGATGGGGAAAAACAAGTTGTTTAAGGATACAGGTGGACCTGTTGCAACAATGAGAAGTACAAGTTGTCATGTCGAAAACAAGCTTTACAAGGTTGGTGCGGGGGGGGGGGGGGGAGCGGGGGGAGGCTGGGGGAGGACTGGGGGGGGAGGCTGGGAAGGGATGTGAAGGGTAAACAAAGGAAGAGGCTGCAATGCTTGCTAAGAAATGTACGCATTATCCTGCCCATGTAATTGTAACCCCTCTGTACAGTATGTGCACAAAAAAATTAAATTAAATTTAAAAAAAAGAAAGAATGCCCCATTTGTTAGGAAATAGAAAGACTTGGAAAAAAATTATATTAAGTGAAGTAAGCCAGGCCCAAAGAAACATAGGTCCAATGGTTTCCCTTATTTGCAATAACTAGTATAAGTCTAGGACAAGCAGAAAAGGTCAAAAGCTATGTACATATGACCATATAAGATGATGTTAAGTGAAATGAACCCCAAGATAGGACACAACTTGTTTTTCCTTTCTTGCTATTGTTTTTAGTGTATCTAAAATGTACTATGTGATTTTTTTTTGTTTCTTTTGTATGTTCTTTCCCCACAGTATAACCCCTGTTTTCACTGTATTTGGTGTTGGTGCCCTGCATTTTGTATATACCCGTTTCTAATTTGGGGAGAGGAAGGGAAAAAACAAAATGCTTAAATAGGGATACAGGCTGACCCATTGTAACAATGAGATGTACAAGACACTATGTTGAAAACGAACTTTACAACTTGGGGGGAAAGGAGGGAATTGGGGAGATGGGGAGGGAAAGGATGGTAGAGGAAAAACAAAGGAGGAGGTTAACAATGCTCAATAGGAAATGTATTCTACTCATGTAACTGTAACCTCTCTGTACACTAATTTCACAATTTAAAAAAAAAAAAGATCTGGTCTAAATTTTCTAAGCTAAGAGCCTCCAGCCATACTACTTTCTAAGGCCTAACCAAGATAGGAAGTCTTTTACAGAGGTTTTTGGAATAGCTCTATAAATCAATAATCCACTGCTCCCAGGTCTATAAAAGCTAGTTTACTAGTTTAAGGCAATTCTAGATGCAATAGTACAAGAATGGAAAAGGCATAATGTGAAGAATTTGACGATGAGTTAAGAGACCATGAATGATCATGCTGGCACACACCTGAAATCCCAGCACTCAGGAGGCTGTGGATAAGAGGATAGCAAGTTCCAGGCCAGCCAGGGCAAAATGACGTGACCCTAGTTCAGAAAACACATGATTTAACTGCACAGGAAAAGAATTTTCAGAATCTGTCAACTAAATCTTTACTGTTAACATAGATTGGACTTCTGACTCAGTCCTGTAAGTAAAAAGTGCTAATTCCACTGCTGACTAATATTCAGCAGATGGCTCTCAGTAGAAATTCTGAGACAAATGAGACCCCATCTTTCTTGACTTTCTATTAAAGACTTTACAGCAGATAAAGAATAAGGAACCTCATCACAGACCACTAACACTTGAATGTAAAAAGAGCTTTAGGGGGAAAAAAAGCAGAATAAAGCTCAGAAAAAAATGCCCTTTTCATAAAACCAGATACCTGTGCTATAGTCAAATAAATGATGGAGACTGGACTCTTTTTCTAGATTTTTTTTCTCTCCCAACCACAATTTCTAAATTGGAAAAATAATTATCCAGAATCAGATTTTTAAAAGGTAGAGAAAAAAATAAATGGGTGAATAATAAATATGTTTTTAGGGGGAAATCAAGTGTACAATCTCCTGTTTTACCTTAAACTGAAAAAATGTTTAAGGTTTAAAAATAAGTTTAACTCTACAAATTAAAGGCCAATCCTATAACTGTTTTACTGACACAAGAACTGTAATGTCAACAGTGAACACCACCTACAGGTACATAGACTTCCCCTCATAATCACCAAAACATTCAAAAGTGGATGTTTCTAGATAGTAACTGCCCAACAAACACTTGGTCAACATTCTTTCCTCCTCTATGCTAACACATACACTACATTCAGAGGAAAAAACACAAATTCAATTATTAGAAATATAAATACTCATTCTCATAGCTTCTTACTTGATAATGTTAAAAGGCTGACTGTTCATAATAAGAACCTGTATTTACATCAAACTCAAATGGAAGGTCTTAAGGCACCAATCATCTTTTAGACAATGAAGCCTCTGATACTGGCAGAATTAGTGGTGTTAAACACCATGAGGGTTCAAAGTGACCAATCTAAACCTCTTTCCAAACTTGAATAATATCCTTATAAGACACAGAAACTAAAAAGGACTACGACCAACAATCAAATGCTTACTGTAAGAAGATCTCAGTGTTCATTACCTTCCTATCCTCTCAGTCAAAATGCCTAGCAGGTGCTTTCAGGTCCCAAGATATACTAATATCATAGGCATTTTCCCCACTTTCCTATAGCATTAAACCTAATTACTGTTTTATCTTTGGTGCCTCTAGAAGCTAAATATTTTTATCAATGTTCTACTTTCTTTCAGTGTTCCTTAAGTTCAAATACCAAATCCGTGTTTGACTTCTACCGAGAAAAGTCTATATATACATATGTGGAATGTTCCTAGAATTCCCTCTTCCTTCTCCCAAGTCTCCAATCAACACCTCAAAAAATTTTAAGTTCCCTTTGATTTTTACTTCTATTTAATGTGATTTTATGTTGTACCCCCCCCCAAAAAAATAAGGCAAGATCCAAACTGCTCTATGTGTACTTCCTATTTTAGTTCAGAAAAGACAAAAAGTTTGCCAGGTGCTGGTGGCTCACGCCTGTAATCCTAGCTACTCAGGAGGCTGAGATCTGAGGATCGCAGTTCAAAGCCAGCCCAGGCAGGAAAGACTGTGAGACTCCTATCTCCAATAAACCACCAGAAAACCAGAAGTGGCGCTGTAGCTCAAGTGGTAGAGCGCTCGCCTTGAGCTGAAGAGCTGAGGGACAGCGCCCAGGCCCAGAGTTCAAGCCCCACGACCGACAAAAAAAAAAAAAAGACAAAAAGTTTTCAATAACTTGTTACAATTCTTTCAATAAAATGCATTACCCAGGATGTGATTTATTCCAAGGAAGTAAATTCCTCATTCTATCAGCCTTAAAAATACATGTGGCAGGGGACGGGGTGGGCAGGATAACAATTAGGAGAAAAATGATAAAAGGGATAACAAGTTTGAAAAGAAATGTACTTATTACACCTTACTTATGTAACTGTAAACCCTCTGTACATCACCTTGACAATAAAAAAGAATGAATGAATAAATAAATAAATCAGATTTCAACAGCAGCTATAATATCTATCACTACTGCACTGTTCTGTGGGGAAAGCTTGTTCTTTAGCTCTACACAGCATTGTGCTACCAGACAAACCCCTGAAGTGTCCTCATTATTTCCCTGACTGCCCTAATCCTGGGAGGTCTGCTGTTCCCTGTGATTTTCCTTTCTCAGCACTGGAACTTGGTCTTTGTTGCAGAAGCATCCCAACTGACAGCAGAATCACAAGAAATTGTAACATTCTCTAACCCATGATAGAATATATATTAATCTGTCTCATCTTGCCAATTTCATCTTTAATAAATTTATAAATCACAATTCCTCTGTCTCATGACTACAAGGTCTCTTGCTGTGAGTAGTACTAATGGTGTTAAGTGGGGACACAGGACTTGCCAAAAGTAGTTAGAAGTGTGGGCTTTAAAACCAAGACTTTAGGGGAGATAATACACCATTTTTCTTGTGTCCTAATGCGCTTTTGTCATCTGCAACAATAACTTGCCCAAAGTAGTCCTGCTCTCAGAATAAACAAACATGGAGAAGACCTAAACCCATTTCCATAAGCTGAATCATTCCAAAGACCAATGAATCTTTCAGATTAGTTACACACACACACACACACACACACACACACACACACACACACGCACACGCACACGCACACGCACACACACACACACACACACACACACAAAATGTCCAACCAGTCAGGCTGGGAAGGTGGCTCAGTGGTAGAGTGCTTGCCATGCATGAGGTCCTGGGTTTGATTCCTCAGCACCACATAGGCAGAAAAAGCCAGAAGTGGCACTGTGGCTCAAGTTATAGAGCACTAACCTTGAGCTGAAGAGCTGAGGGATAGCATCCAAACCCAGAGTTCAGGCCCCACAACCAACAACATCAACAAAAAAGTTCAATCAATCAATGTAACAAATGAACCAGTAGTAAAGTAGGAAGCATGATCCCAATACCCAATGAAACTATAGAACCAATAAGATCCTCTATGCCCCTCTGAAAATTCTTTGCATTCTCCTAGGTCCAGGAATAAAAAGATTCCACTTTAGTTTATCTCTGGCCCTGGGGAAGCCTGTAAGACCAGGCAAAATAGGGAATACTTAAATCTCTAGTCTTATTTTTTCCCTGGAAACCTCTTATCCCATGAGTATTCCCTAGTACTAGTGGCTCTTGTTAATATAGAAACTCTCCTCTATCAATACTTTATCTCTGAGAAGCAAGAGAACCCAAACGCAATCTTATTGAATACAGGCCCCACAATGTCAGTTACTAGCATACAGAGAGCAAGATAAAAAAAAAGAAAGAAAACAAATCTACCATTGACTTTGAGGTAGAGGTATATACCATGATTTTTATCATTACAAAATTGTAATTCTAACACTTAAGACAACCAGATTTTTTTATTTATTTATTTATTTATTTTTTGGTCCGGTCGTGGGGCCTGAACTCTGGGCCTGGACGCTGTCTCTCAGCTCTTCAGCTCAAGGCTAGCGCTCTACCGCTTGAGCCATGGTGCCACTTCTGGTTTTTTTCTTTTTTGCTTATGTGGTGCTGAGGAATCGAACCCAGGGCCTCGTGCATGCAAGGCAAGCACTCTACCACTGAGCCACCTTCCCAGCCCGACAACCAGATTTTTATGTTTTGTTTTGTTTCGCCAGTTCTCTTGAACTCCGGGCCTGAGCACTGTTCCTGGGCTTCTTTTGCTCAAGGCTAGCACTCCACTACTCGAGCCACTTTTTCACCCCTGGCTTTTTCTGTTTATATGGTACTGAGGAATCGAACCCAGGGCTTAGTGCATGCAAGGCAAGCACTCTATCATTAAGCTATATTCCCAGCCCCAAGACAACCAGATTTTAAATATTTAAGGTTATTTGCAAGTGAACCTATTTCTTATCACTTAATATTGATTCTTAGTCTCAAAGGCTTCTTTGAGATTAAATCTGCAAGTAACAAATATCAAACTGGTTATAGTTAAAGTATCTCAGGCATATGTTTCTGCAGGTTTACTAGTGTCCTTACTTACCATTTTCAAGAGGTGCATCCTCAGGCAGATCCACATCAAGCATAAGGTCATCATCCTCAAGGTCACATGATTCAAGATTATTCAGAATATCCTGTGAACAAATCCAGGTGAAAAAATTCACTATGGCCTAGCTCAAGGGACATATTAATTACAAATTTTACAAATATCACCATATAACTTTTGGGCCCTTGAGTGTATATTCTTTAAAGAGGATAGTAGGGCACTGACTCTCTCCTCTGTGTCACTGGCTTACTGACCATTAGGTGAATGGTTTTACTCTTCTATCAATCCTTCCAAGTTGTAATGCTTATCACAGACTCAGTCAAAGGGTCCAATAATTGTGGACTGGAACACCTCCTTTGAGCCCAAACATACCTTTTCCTTTTATAAGCCAATTATCGTAGGTATTTTGTTATAGTGATGAAAATGTAACACAAATGACTTATTTAAAATGTGCTTTGTAACACTTTTTTCTTAGTCTTCCTCTTTCCTAGAATTTTTTCAAAAACAATGTTTATTTTCACAATTTCAAAAACTATGTTCATATGTTAATATTTATTCTTATTCAAAATAACCTGTTATTTATTAATATGATTTTTGTATACTATAAAACTAAGGCAAAGAACTAGCTTAATAGGATGTAAACAATGGTAATCTGGTGCCTGTGTCCACGCTTTTAACAACTTCCTTGATACTATAATCAAAAATAGTAAAGAATCACTGTGTAAGGCTGTTTCATAAATTCAAGAAATTGACTTGTTATATAAAGTAGTTAAATAGTCAGCAGCAACTCCTTATTTTGTTTCCTCTATCTTGTACCAAAGTCACCTCTTTCTGTCTTCCATCAGTTGGTTACCACTTCCTAGGCTTGATTCAACATGTTCTTTTTCTGTGATAAGACTAGAGTATACCAACTAGTTTAAGCAACAGGGATCTATTTGAAACTTTATGAGCAACTGAATAGACAAAAATTAAGTTATGGTAGATTTTTGCAATGTAAGAACTAAAATCAGTATGGTAAAACTTCTACTTAAATTAAGTAAAAGGTTTCCAAATCCACTAAATTGAGATGATGGCCATGAAAAACACTACCAGAAGAGGAAGACTTATTTTATCACAGGTAATATGAATGAAATTACACTATTTCCTATGTCAGGTGTTCCATGCAGATATTTCCAATTTTTGTATTGTTGGGCCATCTGAGGACTACAAGCAACTATAATAATAATTTTTTATAAAAATTTCTGAGTAACTACCTATCATTAGTTCAAGAAAGGACTATGTCCCGGAATCTCTTTCCATCATGAAAATATCCATTGTCCTTAATATATAGTCCTCATAAAAATCAAGTGAAAAGATGAATATAATAACAGAAGATGAACTGGCAATAGGTTTAACAATTTACAAGTATAGAACAAGTATCTCAGTAAATAGAAAAGAATGCTAAATCAATATTGATTTATCACAAAGAATCTTGCTTTCATCTATACTAGAGAACAGAATAGGTTCACACATACTTTCTAGAGTTCAGTTTATCAAAATTTAGGCTCAAGCCTTTTTAAAATAATAAAATTGTACTCCCTAAGATTTTATCCTTTAGAAATAGACAAATGAATAAAAATGTATGTATAAAAGTATGGTTATTGTTCAGAACTTCAAAAAGAAAAATGCCTAAATGGCTAAAGAGAAGTACACAAAGTATGTTGTTATCTTTAAGTGATAAAAAAAAATATAATAAATATGGAAAGGGATTAAGTAGGGGAATAGCTAATTAGGTTATTTTTTAATCTTTGCTTTTAAAAATAATGTTTCATATCTGGCCAGTATATGTGAAGAGAATTTCCTTTTTTTTCTGGCTGAACACAATCTGTATATATACTCTAGTCAGGCCTTCCCCAAGTTTGTCCCCCTCTACTGGCTAGGGGTGTGAAGGAAGATTCCCCCCCAGCTTATTCCTAATAATGTTCTTTTTCTTTTTGAGACAGTTCCATACTTGAATGCTAAGATAGATTGGATTTCATTATGTGGCCTAGGCTACCTTTTGAACTCATGATCTTCCTATCTCAGCCTCCCAAGTGCTGGGATTATAGGCATGCTCAGCTATAACTTTTTTTTTAAGCATTCTTGTACCAGAATCAAGTGCATGTGCGGGAGTGGATTGTATATTGCACTGAAATTAAAGGTTAATGTGAGCATCAGGCCACAGACTGGCACTTGAATTTTAACCCTTTTCAGGAAATTATTTAAAATTTCTGGTTCTCAAATGAGCATGATAGTAATAAAGGTGTCAAACTAAAATAAAAAATAAAAATAATAATGCTTCATTCACACTAGGGAGTAGAATAGTGGCTATAAGAGACTGCAAAGGGAAATGGAAGATGGAGAAAGAATGGTTAATAGGTACAGATACAGCACAACAGTGTACCTATATTTTCTAATATTGAGTTCTATATTTCAAAATCACAATCTAGTTGTCATTTCTACAATGACTTTAAATGTCCCTAACCCAAAGAAAAGATAAATGCTTAAAATGATGGATACACCAGTGACTCTGATCTAAATGTACTAAAGTGTACTAAATGTACTAAAATGTCACAATGTACTTCACAAATACACACAATGAGTATGTACCAATTAAAAAGTAGGTCTTTTTTTTTTTGTTCTTTGTAGGATTTTGTTTTGTTTTGTTTTGTCAGTCCTGGGGCTTGAACTCAGGGCCAGGGCATAGTCTTGGAACTTCTCTTGCTCAAGGTTAGTGCTTTACCACTTGAGCCACAGCGCCACTTCCCACTTTTTCTGTTATTTGGTACTGAGGAATGGAACCCAGGAATCCATGCATGCTAGGCAAGTACTCTACCACTAAGTCACATTCCCAGCCCTAAAATGTCTTTTTTTGTTTGTTTAAGGACACATTCTTTAAATGCTTCACTAAACTTCAGGTCAAAAGCAAATTAAACAAGTAATCAGACTATGTATCAAGTTGACAGTATAATGGGCCAGAAAATTTGTGAAAAATCCTCAACTACTTTTGGTAATTATATTATGGGTCATACTACTGGAACTATTATTGTGAAACGGTTCTGTAGATACGAATATAGAGGGGATATATATGTATATATTTGTGTGTATACATATTGCATATGCATTCATACACATACATAATTTATAAAATGAAAAATCAGAATGCTTATTATAGAAAACTGAGAAAACGAAGGTACTCTAACAAAAAGGAAACCCCTCCTAATTCTAAAATGAGAGTTAATCTGCATTTTGATTTCTGTTCAACTTTTTTCTATACATGTCACAATGCTTTTATTGCATAAAATGGATAGTTCTACATAAATTGTTTTATGGGCTTGCTTTTTGTAAAGTTAGTACCTAATACTTCTTAGTAGAGAATGCTTTCTTGAACAACTAGTATAAAAATAACAGTTTTATTAGTTGTATTCCATAGAAAAGATTCATGATGAAGAAAGTCTTCCTCCATTGGCAACAGCAGGAAATTTCAATCAACCAAGCCCAACCTACCTACCTACCCATGGGAAACTTCAACCTGGCCCATCTCCTAACCACAATAAAATGCAGAGTTTGCTACCCTTCCTCACACAGTCACTCTAGATTACTTTCAATGCCTATCTTCCTCTCTCCATAAAATCTCACTGTGTTAGGAATAAATTGATCTTTTCGCTCTTGGTATAAATGTGTCACCACCAGTCAACATCTAATCAGTTTTGGCAACCACAGACACTCTGAACAATTTTACAAATAAAATACCAAATAAAAACAGGTAAAAGGCTGAAGAGTTTTAAGAAATTGCTAATTAAGATTTGAATTAAACAATATTATTCAGTGCACAGAATGGACTTAAGCAGGACAGAGAAACAGTTTTATGGTTATTGTAAATCCCATGTAACAAATGACAATGGCCCTATTGGTGTTAGTGAGAATAAAGACCAAGTGGGGTGGGGTTTGTTTTGTTTTCTATTTTACTGTGTGTATGTGTGAATGCACATGCACATATGCCAATGCTGGGGCTTGAAGTCAGGACCTCACTTGTATTTTTCATTCAAGGCTCATGCTCTACTACCTGAACCACAGCTTCATTTGCAGCTTTTTGCTAGTCAATTGAAGAATCTCATACTTTCCTGCCTAAGCTGGCTTCAAACCTTGATTCTCAGATCTCAGCCTCCTGAGTAGCTAGGACTGCCACAGACATGAGCCACCAGCACCTGGCGAAGACTAAGTGATTTTGAGACATGCTAAGAAGTTAGAATATGTAAGATCACATTCAACTAGTAAGTAAGCAACAATGAGTCCTTAGATACCTAGTTTTGAAACAGATATGACATCTATTCATTGAAATAAAGCATAATAAGAAATACTAATCCCACGAGAGCTAAAACAATGAAATAAAAAGCAATGAAAGACCCCCCCCCCAACACAATATATAGTTTGGAAACATAATAATTTTGATGTGCCTTTAGCATCTTTGAGAACACATGTCCAGTAGATAGTTGAATATAGAAGCTTAGAGTTGAGCTTGATGTAAGAGATTCATTAACAAATAGATGACAGATGGAAAATGCTGAGTAATGAGTTTGTCTCAAATATTACTGGGCCTTACAATAAGGATTCAGGAAAAGGACAGGAAGCAATTTTTTCTTCACCAGTTTAGAAATCATCTACACAGAATGGGAGCTACATTATTACAGGCAGAGAAGATGCCATGTGGTATGGTAGAGACTGGTTAATGTGGGAAAGTTTCTGTCTCATGTTTGTTACTGCAGCTTCAGAATCTAACTTGGAACACCTGCACTTGTTCAGAGCCAATATCGTCTTACATCTGTTTTAGTTAGCTGAGTATGACAATGAAAATTAAATGTGCAATCTGCGGCTTCTAGAGGCCTCAATGGAATTAATGCTTTGAGCACTTATTAAGAGAGTTGCCACAGTACTTCCTTGGTCCCTGAAAACACTTTTCCATTCAAGTAGAATGAACTCGGAGGTGGTGAATCATTGCTGCATACTTCGTCTCCATTGTACATTGCAGAAAGCTTAAATATTTTTTATAATAGCTTTTACTGTTATAGTATAAAACTGATTTGGGATATAAACCATTTATGAATTTCAAAGCATATATAGATTTCTGTAAATACCAAGAAAATTCAGATTCAAAACACTTTCTTCATCCCCAAAGCCTCTAATTTATCATTCCAGTTAAACCTTCATTTTACCCACCACCTGTCAAATATTCATCTGCTTACCACCAATGTAGTTTATTTTCAAAAATATCACGTACATGGAATTATATAGTAAACACCCTTTTGAGTGGCTTCTTTCACTCTTCCCAATACCTTTAAGATTCATCTAAATTATTTTAACATATCAACTATTAGTTCACTTAAGACTGTACAACTACTGCATGCAGCACCAGCTTATGTATCCATTTAATTAACTGAAGAACATTTTCATTCTTCCTTTTTTTTTTTTGTCTTTTTTTTTTTAAATTTTATTTTATTTGAGAACATACTGTACAGAGGGGTTACAATTACATTGGCAGGATAATGCATACATTTCTTACCAAGCATTGCAGCCTCCTCCTTTGTTTACCCTTCACCTCCCTTCCCAGCCTCCCCCCTCCCCCCCACCCTCTTTTATAAATAAAACTACAAAAACATTCAGTACGCCGGGCGCTGGTGGCTCACGCCTGTAATCCTAGCTACTCAGGAGGCTGAGATCTGAGGATCTCAGTTCAAAGCCAGCCCGGGCAGGAGAGACCGTGAGACTCCTATCTCCAATAACCACCAGAAAAACCAGAAGTGGCGCTGTAGCTCAAGTGGTAGAGCGCTCGCCTTGAGCTGAAGAGCTGAGGGACAGTGCCCAGGCCCAGAGTTCAAGCCCCACGGCCGACCAAAAAAAAAAAAAAAAAAAAACATTCAATACAAGTTTTTGTGCAAATATAAACTCTCATTTCTCTAGGATAAAAACACAGGAGTGGAACGCTAGATGATATAATCAGTATATGTTTACCTCTTGAGAAACTTCTTGGCCATTTCCCCGAGTTGCTATAATATTTTGCATTCTATTCCACAGTGAATAAGATCACTAGCTGCTTGATATCCTCACCAGCACTTAGTATACAGTTTTTATGTTTTAGTATTCTAATAGGCATGCAATATTCATTTTTGTCTCACAATAGTCTGGATTTGCTAATGATGTATGAATACATTATCACAAGACTGTCATTCTGCTATCATTTTTAGTAGAAAGTGTCTAAGCCCCTTTAAAAATATTTTTATTGTTATTATAAAGGTCATATAAGCAGAGTTACATGTAATTGAATAATGTAATTGAGTAAATTCTATTCGACTTCTAAAAATAAAAGCTTGGAGTGAAAAGATAATGTAATGCTGCCATGTATACTGGAGATATTTTGTCAGGTAAAGAGTACATTTTTGTGAACAATGTCACCTCTTCTCTCATTCTCTTCCTTACATATTTTAAACTTGGGGTCTGGTAAACTAATAAATTCTCCAGAGTTTATTAGAAAAATATACATTAAAAGAAAAACACCAATGGAATTCTATGCCTCCATAAGAAAGAATGACACCACCCCATTTCTTAGGAAATGGAAAACCTGAAAATATTTATATTAAGTGAAGTAAACCAGACTCAAAGAAACATAGGTCCCATGGTTTCCCTTATCTGCAATAACTAGTACATGTCTAGAACAAGCAGAAGAGGTCAAAAGCTATGTACATATGACCATATAGCCTGATGCTAAGCAAAATGAACCCCAAGATAGAGACACAAGAGGTTTTATCTTTGTTGCTGTTCTTTTTAATGTACTTATAATGAACTATGTGATTTTTTTTTGTTTCTTTATATGTTCTTCCCCCATGGTACAACCCCTTTTGTCACTGTATTTGATTCTGGTGCCCTGCATCTTGTATATACATTTTTCTAATTTGGGGAGGGGAAGGGAAATAACAAAATACTGAAATACAGATACAGGATGACCCATTGTAACAATAAGATGTACAACACAGTATGTTGAAAATGAACTTTACAACTTTGTGGTGGGGGGGGTAAGGGGGGAGAGGAAGGGAAGGGGGAAGAAGAGTTGGGGAGGTGGGGAGGAAAGGGATGGTAGGGGAAAAATAAAGGAGGGTGTAACAATGCTTGATAGGAAATGTACTCATTACCTTGCTCATGTAACTGTAACCCTCTGTATGGTATCCTTACAATAAAAAATATATATTAAGAAAAAAAGGAGAGCAAACTAGAAAAAAAAGAAAAACATACATTAATAAGACAAAAGCAAATTATTTTGGTGCTGGGGACTGAACCTAGGTTCTTGAACATGCTAAGAATGTACTATACACCAGAATGTACTATATACCCAGTTATACAAGAATGCACTCTACTACTGAGCTATATTCCCAGACCCCAAAGTTCTGTTTCTATAAAGAAAAACAAAATCCAGTGATCTCATTTTTAAAAAAGGCTTATATGCAGCTAAGCCCATCTTTCTGAACAAACTGAAAAATAATAAAGCAACTTATAACCAGCTTTGTCAGAACAATGGAAAACCAGGTTTTGAGAAGTTTTTCTAGGCTCCTCCCACAATCCCTCCCCTGCTCCACTGCATACTTGAAGACAGCATACTCCCTCCAGAGTCTTTGGTTCCAAAGGGCAAAGTTGAAGCCTTTACTCTCAAAGAATTATTTGTCTGCTCTAACCAGTCTGAGGTTACTAATTCAGAACTCACTGGGGCAGAAAAGCAAGGGCAGTCCTCAAAAACAATGTAAGGCAAAGGAACTATGGAGCGTCATCTATGGCAAAAGATTACAATTAAAACATACAACAGAATGTGGAAAAATTGAGAGAAAAGGCCAGGAAAATTTCTTTCCAAAATTGGGTAATTTGTACTCCCTCAGGTTTTTACCTTCACCCCTAAGATTGTTCTGTTGTTGGAAAAATGCTTTACTTGTGCAAGAAAACCTTGTATGTTTTCATTCTGAGAGATAGGAACTTCAAATCTGTTTCTACTGCATAATATAGACTGAATTTCCATAATATAGGCTCATTTTTGATAATATGCACTAATTTCCCTATCACAATATTAACAAATGGATGAAACATAAATACTATAAATACAAAGAAAATATACTGATTAACATATTAGTCATCTGGCCCTTTGCATTATTTTAGCATGTCGTTCTTGATGACCAAAGACTGAGTGTCCTAAATTTCTTTTACAAAGGAATTTAAATAATAGTCTCCTGTAATTGAGTAAAATGTAATTGAGTAAATTCTATTAGACTTTTGAAAATAAAACCTTGGGGTGAAAGGATAGTGTAATGCTGCCAGGTATACTGGGGAAATTTACAAAGCCACAAAAATACAGGGCAGGATGTTACCCAGTAAACACCTAAGAACATCCACAGCAGCTTTCCATTCCCTTAGCTCAGTGGAGCAGAAAGAGAAGCAAGCACTGGAGGAGTAACCCGGGACAGAGTTGACCTGTCTTTTTATTTTGTCTCTCAGGATTTGTTTCCTCCTCTTGTTTATTCTCATTCTCTCTCCCTCCCTCTCTCTCCCTCTCCCTCTCCCTCTGCCCCCCCCTTCTTCTTTTTTTATAATTTTGATTTTTTTGGCTTATGACATTCAAGGAAATATTCACAAAATATTAAGTGACCACAAGCCAAAGTAACAGAAGAATCATAGAGCATACTAAACATCTCTGAGAAAATCTTGGCTCTGAACTTATTAAATGCTGATTTTTAAGTAATATATTGTAAAGACGCTCAAAGAGCCAAAGAAAACCATTAATAAGGAAGTCTCATCAGTACTTCCACTACCAGGAACACCAGTAAAATAAGAGAACTTCTTTAAAAAAAAAAAAAGGAAGGACTCCAAGACAAATTTTAGACAGAAAAAAAAAAAAGAGTAAGTTCAAGAAAAACCTTACTACAACTTATGTGTACACTTACAAAAGAACTGCAACTGCAAACAGAATCTTGAAATATTTGTAGTCAGTGCTAATGATCTGAGTGTGACTTGTTCCCACCAAACCTCATGGTAAAATATTTTCAAATGTAACATTTCTAAAAGTTGATGGGACCTTTAAGATGTAATCATGCCAAAGGTATACATCCTCAGGAGGTGATCTGGGTACTTCCTACAGAATTCGGTTAAATGGAGAGCCAGTTGTTAAAAAGTTAGCACCTGACACCTAGCACCTGGCCTTAACCTCATATACTCCATGCTTTCAGTGTGCTGTTCCATCTTCTACTTTTTTGTTCAAGTTGATTTAACATGAAGCCTTCAACAGAAACTAATGGATTGACACCAAGCTTAAACTTCCCTGCCTCCAAAATTGTAAGCTAAATAAACCTTATCAAAATTAAAAAAAAAAAAAAGAAATCAAATTTTTTTTTAAAAAGGTAGTATATAGCTATAACAAAACACTCTTCAATCTTTTTTTTTTTAATTGCTCCTCCTGGAGCTTGAACTCAGGGCCTGGGTGCTGTCCGTGGGCTTTTATGCTAATGGCTAGTACCCTACCACTTGAGCCACAGCTCCACTTCTGGCTTTTTTGGTAGTTAGAGATAAGACTCACAGACTTTCCTGACTGATCTTCTTCAAAACATGATCCTCAGATCTCTCAGCTTCCTGGGTAGCTAAGATAACAGGCATAAACCACCAGCACCCAGCTCATTACTCAGTCTTAAAGACATTATGTTAAGTGAAACAAGGCATCTTAAAATGACAAATATTGTATGAACTTACTAATATGAAGTATGTGAAGCAGTCAAATTCACAGAAACAAAAAGCAGAATGATGGTTATCAGGGACTGGGAGAAGAAGAAAAGAGCTGCTATTCAATGGATATAGAATATTCAAAAAACAAGATGAGTGTTGGTGGTAATCCCAGAACTAAAGTGAGGTAGGACTAGGATGGAGAATTTGAAGACAGCATGGGCTATATACTGAGACTCTGCCTTAAAAATAACAATAATAATAATATCCAACATGTAATATAAGAAGGTTCTGGATATGTTATATTAACAACCTGAGGTTTAAAGTTATGAAACTATACACCTAAAACTGTTTAAGATGGTAAATTTTAATTTTTTTACAATTAAAAATCTCAAGAATTGGCAAATATTAATAATTAAGAGTAATATTATAACAATGTAATTTATAATTACTGCATTCCTATAGGGTATTGTAGAAATGGTTCTAATAGTTTCATTTGTTCCTCAAAAGAAAACAAAAAGCAGCCTTGGTAGGGAGTTTCCATAGCAAATCTGAATCAGAGAGAGAATGAGGATCAAGTAAAAGTTCAGGTCATGGAGAAAAAACAAATACAATCAAGAAAAACAAATTGAGCCTAAGAAACTTTGGGGACAGAAATAAAGTATCTCTTAATCAATATTTACATTAAGAAAGAGATTTGAAGAAGTGGGAAGGATTAGAAAGAATTAGAGGAGCCAGTCAAAATGGCTCATGCCTATAATCCACATAGAAGGTGGAAATGAGCGGATCATGGCAGATCATGGCTTAAAGCTTATCAAATGTTAATGTGATATCTCAAAAAAGAAGTCAAGACTAGTTACTCACATCTGTAATTTTAATAGATAGAAGGTATAATCAGTAGGCTCTAAACTTGCCAGAAAATGGTTTTTGTTTATTTGTTTTTTGTCAGTCATGGGGTCTGAACTCTGGGCCTGGGCACTGTCTCTCAGCTCTCGGCTGAGAGAGGCTAGCGCTCTACCACTTGAGCCACAGCACCACTTCCAACACTTTCTGCTTATGTGATGCTGAGGAATCGAACCCAGGGCCTCACGTATGCAAGGCAAGCACTTTACCACTGAGCCACCTTCCAAGCCTCCAGAAAATGTTTTTTAAAAAACTATTTTGAGCCAGGTGCTAGTAGATCACACTTGTCATCCTAGCTACTCAGGAGGCTGAGATCTGAGGATCGCGGTTCAAAGCCAGCCCAGGCAGGCACGTATGTGAGACTCTTATCTCTAATTAAACACACCAGACAACTGGAAGTAGTGTTGTGGCTCAAGTGGTAGAGTGCTCGCCTTGAGCTGAAGAGCTCAGGGACAGTGACCAGGCCTAGAGTTCAAAACCATGACCAACCAAATAAAAACACAAAAACAAAAACAAAAAAATATTTTTGAATATATGCAAAAACCCAAAGGAAACCATATATTAGATTCATCAGGAAGAGAATACAGAACATTGAAAAAAAATAATTCTGAAGGCAAAAAGTCAGCTACTTAAGGGAGGTGGGGAAGACATTTAAGATGCTACTAAAGACAGCTGAAGAAGTGGCTCAAGTAGTTGACTGCTTGTCTAGCAAGCACAAGGCCCTGAGTTCAAACCCTAATACAGAAAGAAGACAAGATGAGACAAGAAGACTAAAACTTCCTAAGCTAGAAGAAAGCCACAGCAGATTATAAATATACACACAAAGACATTATTCAAATTGTTAGAAGTCAAAGGTTTTCTGAAATCAGAAAAAGAGAAATTATGTCACATATTAGAGACCCACAGTAAGATGAACAATGACACTGTCATCAGAAAGATTACAGTCCAATGCAGTGGAGTGGTATTTGTAAAGCTGTCAACCAAAGACAAAAGAATAAACTAGGATCATTATTTCACATTGTATACAAAAACCACAAAATGAAGCCGGGCGCTGGTGGCTCACGCCTGTAATCCTAGCTACTCAGGAGGCTGAGATCTGAGGATTGCGGTTCAAAGCCAGCCCGGGCAGGAAAGACCGTGAGACTCCTATCTCCAATAAACCACCAGAAAACCGGAAGTGGTGCTGTAGCTCAAGTGGTAGAGCGCTGGCCTTGAGCCGAAGAGCTGAGGGACAGCGCCCAGGCCCAGAGTTCAAGCCCCATAACCGACAAAAAAAAAAAAAAAAATACACAAAATGAAACAATAGCCTATGTATAAAAAGAAAAAAACAACAAAATTCTTAGAAGAAAACATAGGGCAAGTCTCCATGATTTTGTACTTGGCAATAAATTTTCAAGATTAAGATACCTGTATTATAAATAATGAAGGAAATAATAAGTTGGATTTCATAAAAACTTTTTGTGCACTTTCTTGAAATTACAAAGAAAATTAAAACAGCTTACAGAGTCACAGAAAAATCTGCAAATCATATATCTGATGAAACCCTAGTATTCACAAATATAAAGCACTTTTATAATTCAACAATGAAAATGAGCCAAAACGAGGCAGAGGAGCTGGTATTTCTCTGAAGATATGAAAATAGCTAATAAGCACATGGAAGATGTTGGACGGACATCATTTATGAAATGCAAACCAAAAACACAACTAAATACCATATACCACCTCATAAGATGGCTATTTAAAAAGGATGTGGGCAGATATGTGGGAAAATATGAACTTTATATATAGTTAATTGAAAAGTAAAATGACTCAGTTGTTAGGAAAGTTTGGCAGGTCTTCAAAAAATTAAACATAGAATTAACTGCCATCTGACAGCAATTTCACATTTACATATACACTCCCCCCAAATTTAAAACAGGTGCTCAAAAACAGAATGTATTACTCAGCTTTATAAAAGTGATTGCTGATACATGCTTCAACACAGATGAATTTTAAAACCATTCTACTATTCTTTCTTTATGTAAATTATATATATCCATTGAGGCAGAAAGCACACTAACAGTCTCCAGAAGCTGAGGAGGTTCAGGGGTAGTTAGAAATAACTACTTAATGTGAGTGAAGTTCACTTTAGGATGTTGGAAGTGTTTCAGAATTGCTGGAGGTACGGCTCAGGTGATACAGCTCCTACTTAGCAAGCACAAAGCCTCCTTCCACATCCAAAACAATTTCTAGAACTAGACAGAAATTGTTGATATGCAGTATTTCAATGAGCTAAATGCCATTAAAATGCTCACTAAAATGTTTTTATGTTATGTAAAGTTCATCCAACTTTAAAAAAAGAGAAATTTAAGTTAGTGCTCAGATAACTATAAAATTACCTGAAAACTTACCTTTGGTTAACATTCTGAGTCTATACATCTTTTACCAAAATATAAAAATGGCATAGTCATGGGCTAGGAATATGGCTTAGTGGTAGAGTGCTTGCCTAGCATGCATGAAGCCCTGGGTTTGATTCCTCAATACCACATAAACAGAAAAAGGGAAAAGTGGCACTGTGGCTCAAGTGGTAAAGAACTAGCCTTGAGCAAAAGAAGCTCAGGGACAGTGCCCAGGCCTTGAGTTCAAGCCTTAGTACTGGTAAAAATAAATTTTAAAAATGGCATGGCCAATTACTGAATTATCTATAATAGCACAATGCAATATATCACTAGAAGTTCATGGAAGGTTAATCTATTCATATTTGTCTCCTGTTTCTAACAAGTTGCATACTTACTTCAATTTAAACTACATATGTGTGCATATATATATATACACACACATATACAATTCACAACCCTCCTTCTATTCAGTCCTTGTAGTATGCTACTCTTGGGTGGCATGACTATTTTTTACATGTTTGGGTTGTTTCCAGTCTTCCAGTACTATAACTAATGCTTCAAAGAACCCCTAAAAATAAAAAATAAAGCAATATACACAAACTTGACTACATTAAGTTAATGACATAATCCTTCTGAAAGAAAGTAATCTGACAAAGGGAAAAAATAATCTCCATACTGTTTTCAGTAATTATAAATATTGTTCATGGAGGTATTATTCTGAGACTTCATACATAACAATTCCTTCAACTTTTATCTTACAGTCTTCTGGACCCCTTCAACAGGTTTTGGTTTTATATAGGTTGGGAAAGTATTTCCCAGTTCCACATAATATCCATTTAGGTTAAAAAAAAACATTTTACATAAATAAAGTCTGTTTAAACAAGTCAATTTTCATCCCCATCTTAATCAAATCAACCTATACATTTCTACATTCTCGGTAGTAATCACTACCCCAATTTAGACTTCACCTAAAGTGCATGGAGATTTGGGTCCAGGAGTTTCAGAAATGTCTCTTCTGTATCCCATGACCATGTTAGGCATTCAAGTTCCAACAATGGCCTTTTCACAAATCTTTGATTAATCTTCTGGAACACTGTCCCAAGTGACATCTATATCAATCAAACGTTGTCTTCCATTGTGTAACAATCAAAGTAAAAGTAAAATTTAGCCTCAAAATCCATTTTAGCAAAAGATTTCTCAGGATGTTGTTGAGAAGGGGCCACAAAATGAAGCAATTCCTTTACCCTATTCCCTCTCGTTTCAGTAGTCTTGGTTTGTTCTCCCCAACTACCTTCCTTTAAATCAGAATCCATGAATAGTACTCTCCAATGCACTAGAACAATCTTTCTCACCATGGGTGCCTTTGAGGTTAGTGGTCATGGCTCAGACTGATTAAAATCTAGTTTGGTTCAATTTCAGGGGCCCCAGCACTCTCTACAACTTTTACTTTTTGCTATTACAAGTATAACTACTAATGAACTTCATATTTAATGTTTCTTATTCTGCAATTCCTTTTGTATCTAGTTGAGGCATCTCCTCAAGAACTCGATCTACTGCCCTTTCCAAATTCCACCCCTTAACTTTTTTTCTTTTAAAGGAAAAAAAGAAAATCTCTGGTTTCCATCCTTTACTTTTTGTCTTTAGTAACAGATTAGGAAGTCACCCCCAAATCAAAGGTTCCTCAAGTCTACCTTTCATCCTTTTTCTTATACCAAATCACATTTCAAAGGTTAGGGATTGTTCTAACAAAAGCCCATGATTTCTACAACTATCTTAGAGGTATAGGCAACACATCACAAATTAAGGAAATAGTCTTCTATCTAAACATCTTTACTTCATATACCAGGTGCAGGCTGAGAAGCTCCCAGGATGCCTGTACTTTTGAACAACTGAGTACAAATTCAGTGGTACTAACTTTTCCCTTGGGTGTGATAATTTCCTAGAACAATTCATACAACTCAAAAAAGCAGTATATTTATGTATAATATTTTATTATAGCAAAAAAGTGATATAAATCATGACAACCAGACAAACAGTGTCACAAAAAGTAACACACAGTACAAGTTCTGAGTCCAAATATAAAGCTTTCATGTCTACACAAAATCAGCACATGTCATCCCCCTGTCACATGGACACATAACTGCACACACACGAGTATTGTTAGCCACGAGGGATAAACATGTAGGACTCAGTGCCCAAGGTTTTTATTAGTCTCCTCACATAGACTGAACTGAATTATTGCCCACATGACTGAATCAATCTCCAGCACCATTTTTTCCCCTCCCCAAAAGTCAGATTATACTGTACGGCTCACAACCCAACCATCGATATATTTGGTGTTTCTGACATAGCTTGCCTGCTCCCATACTGTCACTTGATTAGCATAAACCAGCAGGGCCCACCAAGAACAAAGATACTTCTGTCACTCTGAAAATTCTGAAGCTCTATAGAGGCTCCCACACAGGAACCAGAAAGAACAACCAGCTGAATTCTTTATTATACAGCAAAAGCCATACCACAAGACAAAACAAGACAGGAATCAAGACAGCAAAGGAAAAGATGCATAAATCAATGAGCAGACACATAATTCAGAAATAAACACACATTAACATAGCTAACTGATTATGAGAAAGGAACACAAGTATTCACTGCAGAGAAGTCTTTTCAACAAGTAATGCTAAAACTCAACAAAAATGCAAAAAAAGTAACCCAAATACAAGTATTATGCAAAAACTAATTCTATAAATATAAGCCTACTATAACTTAAAAAAAAAAATCAGATAGGCTGGGCACCAATGGCTAACACTTGTATTCCTAGCTAATCAGAAGACTGAGATCTGGGGATTATGGTTCCAAACTAATCTGGGCAGACAAAGCTGTGAGACTCTTATCTTCAATCAACCACCAAAAAAGAAGTAGATGTGTGACTCAAGTAGTAGAGCACCAATCTTGAATGAAAAAGCCAGGCAAGAGCACAAGGCCAAAACTAGACAGTATACGCATTAAAAAGGCTAAACTTAATTTCCTGGTTTTGACCATTACTTCATAGCATTAGGAGATGATATATGAAGGGTAAATTCCAACTCTGTTTTTCCATTTTTCCCTGTAAGTCTAAATAGCTAAGTCTAAAAAGCTACAAGAATGAAATTCAAGTAATCTCTTATATAACACATCTGAGTAGTAAAATAGTTTCTATATGTCACTTCAGAGTAACCAGTTAATTAACCACTAATAATAAAGGGAATCTCAAAAACAAATAGGTATAATTTAGAAAATTAAAGCTTTTCAAAGAAAGAGAATATATTTTCAAAACAAATGCCTCTATTTCTAAAAGCAAGGGGGAAAAAAAGTTAAATTACAGGACAAAGAAAAAAATTAGAGCTTCAGAGCTGGTAAATATCTCTAGTCACTTAATGCAACTCATAAGGGAAGAACAGTATCTATGTTGACATAAAAGTCACTAATTGTAGACTAGGGTCAAAATTTTGGGTTTCTTGTAGTCAGTCTAATCTTTTCATGCTATTTTCTACTTCACGAGTAAAAGATAAACTTTCCATCTGCTTCCAGGCAACCAACTTAACCTAAATCAGCAACAACTACAAATACAGATTATCTGGTTCCTAAAACTAGGAGAGAAATGAAAGATTATGAAAAGACCACCTAAGTGACACCACAAATGGAAGTGCCTCTGAGGGCAATAGGTTCTGGCTTTTGCTTTGTCACAGGCCTAATTACGATGATGATGATAACAATAATGGCAGCCTGAGTTTAAAATGTAGAACCAAAACAGCAACCTCAACTCTTAAAATTTTTTCAGTTTGTAAAAGCCATATACTTTCTCAGTTTCAGTGTACCTGTTAACTATGTAAGTTATACTTGTTAGTATTATGCTCACCTTTGGTCCTCAGCTCCACCCAGACCTGAGCCCCTCCCATCCCTGGAGATTCCACCACACAGCTGGCCTTTCCCTCTCTCCACCCAGATCCACCTGGGCTCCCATCTACCTCACTTCCTACTCTCAGACCCTCTGCCACCTAAAGGAGGTCACCATGTGCTCTCTTCTCCAGGGGAAATATGGCTCCTCTGATAAACCTTGTAATAATCTTTCTCCTGTGCCTGCCTGTCTCTGTGTGGTCCCCTGGGATGGATGTGATGGATCCTTTCAATACTATCTGATTCAATTCACAGCATTCAAAATTTTTTCCATAAATATTATATATCTATTCTCTGCCAGTACTATGCTACATAAAGGGGACATGTTGACAAGAAAAATTACCTTTACGTTCACTAATTTTTGCTCTGAAACACAGTCTCTGACTGGGAAGTTTAAATAGCCCAATAACTACTTATATATATATATATATTTTTTTTTTTTTAAAGTACTCAGGAAAAAGTGGCTCAGTGAAAGAGTGTTTGCCTTGCATTCATGAGGCCCTGGGTTCGATTCCTCAGTACCACATAAACAGAAAAAGCTGGAAGTGGTGCTGTGGCTCAAGTAGTAGAGTGCTAGCCTTGCACTGAAGAGCTGAGGGACAGAACCCAGGCCAGAGTTCAAGCCCCATGATCAACAAAAATTAAAATTAAGGGGCTGGGAAGGTGGCTCAGTGGTAGAGCGCTTGCCTTGCATGCCTGAGGCCCTGGGTTCAATTCCTCAGCACCACATAAGCAAAAAGAAAAAAGCCGGAAGTGGCGCTGTGGCTCAAGTGGTAGAGCGCTGGTCTACAGCTGAAGAGCTGAGGGACAGTGCCCAGGCCCAGAGTTCAGGCCCCACGACCAGACCAAAAAAACAAAAATTAAAATTAAAAAGTACTCAAAAAAATACTCTGCTCACCCTCTGACAGATAGGAAGCATATATGAAATAGAAACACTAATATTTAATAAATCAGTCATATAGTATTTCTAGGATATGATTTGTACATATTATCTGTCCTGAGATACCTGATTTTCCTTCCTTCCTATCTTATTTCCCTAGTTTTTTCCCCATTTTATTTTTCTTCTTTACCTCATTCTTTATATTCTTAACAATTCCAATATTCCTCCCATACATCATGTTTTGAGGTACTCTCAGGCTACATGCTGGTGCCTATGGCTAAAGCGCAAAACTTCTCAATTCCTTGGCTAATAGGTTAACTTTGTACCCATTATTCAAAACTCAATTCAAACTTTACTTCTTCTTTGAAACCTGAATGTTATTTTTTCTTTCCCTCCCTCCTTTCTCTCTGCCTCCTTCCCTCCATTATACATAAATACACCTAGATGAAGAGATGACTTCTTTGTTATTTCAAGACCTTTTGTATATTAATATTATATCACTTATAAATCCATCTTGTGATCTTGTTTATATCTGTCATATTAGGATTTGAACTCATTAAAAATTTTAATCCACAGTGTCCTCAGAACTTGTATATTTGCAACACAAAAGCTCAAAAGTACTAAATTAAACCTTATATTGCATTTAATTATAAAATACATTGATATTGAATGAAAAAAATTATGTTTAAAGGGTCACAACTATATCGGGCAAATTTACTTTTTCCTAACATAAAAGTAATATTAACAGGATAAAACAAGCCTATACTGATAAGTCTACATGGAAGGCTTTACTAGATTGAGAAGAAAAAATCTTTTGAGAAAAAGTTTCTTCATCTTAAAGTTTCTTCCCCTTTATCTCTAACAACTGTATGGTGTAGTTCCCTTCTAATTCTCTGTGATTTGATGGTCAAGCATGAGTGGAAGGAACAATAAGTTTGAGATTTTGATTTACCTATGTTCAGCTCCTCTCAACTTTCTGTAAGCCGTCCCTCCACTATCCCATCTGTACTAACAGCACATTTCCAGCAAGTTGCAGCTTGCTATTATGACACACACAATACCTTAGAAACTTACTCTGAAAAGAGGCTATGTCACAATGTGAAAAAATCCTAAGCAGTGATAAGCAGCATCTTTAAGTGTTTCTATTTATTTTCAACTAAATGGTAATGTTTATCAGGTCTTCAGGCATCCATTTTAACCTTTAAGGTTTATTGAAACCTTATTTAAGTAAGAGAACCTTAAAGCAGAAATGAGTTAATAAAGTACCCATTAGCTGGTCACTGGTGGCTTATGCTTATAATCCTAGCTACTCAGGAGGCTAAGATCTGAGGATCATAGTTCAAAGCCACCCCCAGCAGGAAAATCTGTAAGACTTGTATCTCCAATTAACCCCAATTAACCACCAGAAAACTGGAAATGGAGCTGAGGCTCAAAATGGTAGAGCACTGGCCTTGAGCACAAAAGCTCAGGGACAGTACCCAGGCCCTGAGTTTAAGCCTTACAACCAATCAAAAAAATAAAATTAAATAGAAAAATAAAGTACACTCTATATTCAAGATGCATAATAGGAACTGGAGAGCAAAAGTGTCTAGACTAATGAAATACAGTGAGAACTGATCTTGGAGAAAAGAATTCACATTATAAATCATGAAAAAGCCAAAAGAAAGTAATAAACTGCCAATTTCAGATAATCTGGCAGAATAAGTAGAAGCAGAAATGTTATTCAACAATTTTGAAAAGTGGGGAGATGAGCTTCTTTCCCCCCCCTACAATCAATCAAGTATAGAATTTGGTCAATTCCAAATATTTTAAGACATAAAAAGTATTATAAAACTATTTTATATCTCAATCAGGTACAGTGACACATGTCTACAATCCCAGAACTCAGGAGACTGAAGTAGGAGAATATTTAACTACATCATAGAACATAAACAACAGAAGACACCCTTGAACCCTACTTGAAAGCCATGATAATTCAAGAATGGGGGGAGGGCCTGAAAAATGATGCAAAAGTAACTGTCAAAGATTATTTGTCATTTACAAAAGTGTAACATTTAATATTTTCTTGTATTCTTTTCAGTTTTGGGGGGATTTCTTAAGAGGGGAGGGTTCCCTACCCCCTTGGCTTTCTGAGATAAGAGTCTTACTATGTAGCTCAACTTAACCTAGAACTTGCTATATGTCTCAGGTTTGCCTTGAAGTCAGTCTTCTTGTCTCAGCCACCCAAATACTGGGATTATAGTTATGTGCCATTACACAGGACCATGCTGTCATTTTTTAAATAAATACAAAACTATGTTTGTAGCTGCATCATTTTTTGTATGTATGCTAGTACTGGGGCTTAAACAGCTGACACTCTGCTACATGAGCTATACCTCCAATCCATCATTTTTGCTTATTATCTGGAGATGAGAATCTCATAGATTTTTCTTCAGAGGACAGCTTTGAAATTCAATCCCCATATCTCAGCCTTCTGAGTAGTTACAATTACCAGTGCCTCTGAATCATTTTGTAAAGACAACCAACACCATTTACCCTATACTTGTTACTTCACATCATGAATCTGAATGAATAAAGGGGAAAATGCTATTTTTATAGTAGACTCAAATAGAAAAGGGGGAGAGCTTAATTCACAACAAAACAAGAGGCAAATTTGACTAAACTGAAAATTCAGCCTTGAAAATGGCCCTGTGGACCACAAATCAAAACTTGAGATTTCATTGTAAATCAAAAGGACAGAATTTAAATATCAATAACCATCATGAAATTCAGCACTAATGAAGGCTTTATGGTAAAATCTGGGCTGAAGGAGCACATATGTATCATAAATGATAATTTTACAAAAGAAAATTAAAAGTTTAAATAAAATTCATAACACTAGTACTAGCTTCTCTAGGTTACCATCCCAAAGAATCAATAAATCCTATTGCATATGTCAAGAAAGAAATATAAAATACAATTTGGCCTTTACCTTCAGAAAGTGAGGAGATCAGATTAAAGTGACCCCAAAAGGGAAAGTGCTGATTCTGGGAGAAAGCACTGCAGTTAGAAGCAGAGGGGAAGTAGTGATTAATTCTAACAGAGAAGAGGCATTTACTGAGTACTACTTATACTAAGTCAGTTGTGGGTCAGGGAAGCAAGCATCACTCTTCCTATCTAGCAAACAAACAAAAAAAGAAAGAAAGAAGAAAACTAGGGTGTGATTTTTTTTAAAACTGTTAAGAGGTGGGCTGGAGATATGATTCAAGTAGTAGAGAGCAAGTACATCACCAAGCAAATGTAAAGCCCTTAGCCAAAACCCTAGTTACAGCAATAATAAAAAGGATGAATGAGGGGCTGGGAAGGTGGCTCAGTGGTAGAGCGCTTGCCTTGCATTCATGAGGCCCTGGGTTCGATTCCTCAGCACCACATAAGCAAAAAGAAAAAAGCCAGAAGTGGCGCTGTGGCTCAAGTGGTAGAGCGCTAGCCTTGAGCTGAAGAGCTGAGGGACAGCGCCCAGGCCCAGAGTTCAGGCCCCACGACTGGACGCCCCCCCAAAAGGATAAATGAATACACACATATATACACATACATACACACACACATACATGCATGCATACATGCATACATACATAAAGTGCTGTCAAGTGTCATCATTAAAAAGTAACCCTTAGGAAGCAAGGAGGGAGAACAAGTGCACTATGGACCAGCACAGAAACTATGGGAAGAAAGCTTCCTAGGCTTAAGAACTTAATAGCATACGCAAAGGTAAAAACTGCAACATTAGAAAAATACAAGTAATACCAAATAGTCTTTGCACAAGGATACAAGCAAGGAATAGCAATACTCGCGACCTAGAACAAAGATACATGTTTAAAGAAGCCACATAAATGAAAACTATTTGATAGTAGTAGAATACCTGTTAAGCACAGTGAAAAACCAGCAGGATAAACACAAGCTGCCACTATCTCTGAAATGATATATTGTGAATACTCTTTAGAAAGATATTTTAAAATCATGTCTATTCTCTTCCTTAAAGTAAAATAACTCAGGATAAAGGACAGAGAGATCACCAATACTAAAAAATACAAAAACAGTTAAAAATTCTCTAGGTTGTTTCTAAAACTTAAAATAAAATTAAATATTTTGATATTCTTCTCTACTTTTATACTAGAGATATTCCAAACTTCAGTACAAATGACCCAGGGAATTCATAAAACCAAACAAACTACTGATAAGAATATTATTACACTGAGCACATACTAAATGTCTCAATAAAGTCTACCTATAGCAATCACCAAGACAGAAACTCAAAAGTAGAAACAGATGCCAGTAGTTAATATCTATAATTCTAGCTACTCAAAAACTGAAATCAGTAGAATTATGGTTCTAGAATTATGCGTTTGTGCCCAAGACTGGGGACAAACATAAGACCTCATCTCAATCAACAGCTAGACACAGTTGTACTATGAGCCTAGCTACATAGGAAGTGTAAATAAATGGCTAGCGATCCAGCCAATCCCAAGCATAAATACAAGACCCTAAGACCCTAACTAAAAAATAACAAGGGCAAAAAGGGTTGGGGATAGAGCACCTGCCTAGCAAGCACAATGCCCTGAGTTTAACCCTCAGTAACACCGATAATAAAAATAAACATAGCCTATTTTTCATCAGTAAACCACAAGTGTTCAATAAAATATATCAGTATATTCAAAATTGGTGGCGTTAAACAATGGTTTGAATGCTTCTGATATACCTTTAATATTCAAGACTATTTAAATAAGGAATTAAACTGGCCTACTATAAGACAATGAGGCAAAGTTGACAAAACACAGAAAAACAAAGCTAGACTTTTTTAGGGATTATATATGGCAAAAGCCTTTTTAAAACAATACAAGAAAAAGAAGAAAGAAAAAGTAACTCCAAAAACAAAAGCATCCCATTTGATAGTTTAAAATTACTACGTCCTAAATATTTTAGAGTTAGGAAATCAGTCATTGTGACATTGTAATTCAACTCCACTCAGTAAGAGCTCTCATATTAGTCACAGCATGGCAGCAGAATATTCTGAGTATGGTTCACTGTGCTTAGAAAAGAAAAAATGCCTTTGTCTAATATTGTAAACATAAATGTGACTGCAATAAAACTTTGCAGAAAAAAAATTCTGTATTTCATCTCCAAAACAGTTCAGTTTCAATTAAAGGTTTACTGAGTACAAAAATGTTTAATATCCTGAGTAGACACAAGTACACAAACAGGAATAGAAGATATATGAAGACTAAATAATGGTTGAAAGATTAATTCATCATAAAAATAATTCTAAACAAGTATATGCCTATATAAATAAGCTTAAAATATTCAAAGCAAAATTCCAGCTGAACTTCCAAGAAAAAATGTTAAGTCCAACTATCACAAAAGGGAATCTCAACACTTTTCTCAACTTTTCCATCAGTTCTTCATCCTTTCTTAGCCTGTTCTGTTTAGATCAGAAGAGAAATATGAGAGAGACCATCTCATTCCAAAGCACATTTTTTATTCCTTCCTATCTCAAGTAAACAAAAACATACTGATCAAGGATGAAAGTCATGACTATTAGGGGCTAATAGTCACTTGAGATATAGTAAACCTCAAGAGAAGACATTTTGTCTAGTATAGGAATCATGAGCTGAAAATGGTAAACCTCTGAAGACATCAGGTACTAAATGTTACATTGCTGCCATCTGCTGGACATGATGTTCAAGTGCATTTCAATTATATTCACTTTTTTTTTTTTTGGTCGGTCATGGGGCTTGAATTCTGGGCTTGGGCGCTGTCCCTGAGCTCTTCAGCTCAATCCGAGCGCTCTACCACTTGAGCCATAGCGCCACTTCCAGTTTTCCAGTGATTTATTGGAGATAAGAGTCTCACAGACTTTCCTGCCCGGGCTGGGTTTGAACCGTGATCCTCAGATCTCAGCCTTCTGAGTAGCTAGGATTACAGGCATGAGCCACGGGTGCCCGGCTCAATTATGTTCACTTTTAAAAGGCCTCATAATAAAGAATCATAAACTGTAGCCTTCATCTCCTTTATCTAATAACATGAAAATACTATCTCTAAATATTCTTCCTCTATATGTACAACTTAAAAAAACTCTGTTAAGTCTGAGTATAATAGCTTATAACTATAATCCCAGTTACTTAGAAAGAAGGCAGAGATTGAGAGAATGGCAAGTCAGCCTCAAGGCTAGCCTTAGCAAAAAGTTAGCGAGAGATCATCCCAACAAATAAGCCAGATATGATGGCAATCATCTGTGATTCCAGCTGAGGGAGAGGCTATGGATAGGAGGATTGTGATATGGAGCCAGCCTCAGACAAAAACCTGAGACCTATCTAAAAGATAACTAAAATGAAAATAGGGGGTGGCTCATGTGGTAAAGCACCTGCCCAGAAAAGCCCTGAGATCAAACTCTAGAACCACTCCCACTTCCATCTTTACCCTCTCCCCCCAAAAAGCCTGGTAGCAATGTTGGGTTTGTTGTTTTTTTTCCTGTCATTAATTTATAGGCAAACAAGAAATTATATTGCCTGAAATCTACTTTGAATGTAGACACACACACACACACACACACACACACACACCCATACACACACACACACACACACACACACACACACACACACAATTTGATTTTTATGGGGAAATCTCATTTTACATACTAAATAATAAATGATGAGTCTTTTTTTTTTTTAATGTCAGGGACTCCTGGAGTTTGCTGGGCTCAGTTTTCTTACTCAGCTGGCATTCTACCATTTAAGCCACACTTCCCTTTCTGTTGGTCATTTTGGAGATGTAGTTTGCCTAAGCTTTCTTAGAACTGCAATCTTCTGGATCTCAGCCTCATAAATTCAGGAATACAGGCACAAAAGCCACTGTGCCGGCTAACAATGAGTCATTTTAAACACATCCATTACAGTGTATTCATATAACATATTAACCACATTACTTGCAACTGTTTCTTAAAATACCTGTGTATAATAAATGAATGGTAGGTTTTCTAGCACTCACCTATACCTGGTTCCTTTGCTTTCCAGGCTCATAAGAAACTTATACTTCCTGTCCCCTTAATACTTTTATGGCACCATATATATAGTCTAGTCAGTAGGTGGTTAAGTGAAGGTGGCAAGTGCCACCTTCAAACCAAACAAGTAACTACATTGAGACAATATAATCTCTTCCTCTCCAACAAGGGGCCTCAAAAGGTCAAGCCCCCAAATCAAACTTGTAGGGGTCATTATAGACAGCTGCCTCAGAGAGCTATCCAGACCTTCAACAAACTTCTAAGAGTAAAAATTAAAACTCACTGTGTGCAAGTAGCACTGTGGCTCAACAAGGTAGAGTACAGCCTTCAGCTAAAGAGCTCAGGGACAGCGCATAGGCCGAGTTAAAACCCCACAACTAACAACAACAACAAAAATCTTACTGTGTAAAGAAACTCAGAGGTGGTCTGTGAATGGGACCTCTACATCTCTCAATAGCAGAGTAAGTGCTAGGTAATGCTTTGCTATGGGCATTATCCTATGCACTGTGGGAAAGCAGAACTTCTATTCACCAAGTAACACTTTGCAATATACCTGGAAATATTTCCAGAAAGGGCTGGGATGTAGCTCAGTGGCACAGTACTTGTGTGCAATGTCCTAGGTTATATACCCAGTACCAAAAAAAAGAAAAAAAGATACAAAATGTTTCCAGAAGTGTACTCCTCTACCTCCTGGAGAATTTCTGGCCTAGCTGAACCTGACCAATATAGTACATCCATAGATATGTGTATATGTATGTATGTATTATAATGAACATGTGTATATGATGCATACATGTATTTAAATCAAATGTTATACATTTTGTGCTTATTATACACTTTATAGCCCCTAACAGACACACACAAGTTCCTATTTCTCAAACTAGGAAAGTTATTTCATTAATTAAAAATAAGTCAATGTCTGTCAAAAGTTTCACTACAGTAAGGTAAACAAAGTATTTCAAAAGGGCATAAATCCATACATACTATGCTGTTCATTTCAGAAGACTCATAGCTGCCAACTGGATGCACATTTCCAATGGGTTCCAAGCCCTCTTCATCCCACATGTATGTTCCATCAGAACTATCCGATGGGGAGAGTTCAAATGAAGAACCAGCTCTGTAATCCGCATCTGGTGAAATCAAGTTATTTCCAGAAGTATGTTTTGTATATTCACTCCTATCTTCAGTTGGTTTAAAAGAGAAAGAAATATTAATTCACAAAATGTAATTACTTGTCATTGCTAAAAACTAAGCTCTAACAATTTAGTATATTATGGTCAAATAGATGGCCCAAAAGAGCATTCATAACTGCAACATCTTCTATGTTTTAAACAATTTAAAAAATAATAAAGAGATAAAGTCTTTAAAATAACCTATTTCTAGTAAACAAAAAGAAAATTCACTTAGCCATGCTTCACTTCTGCAACATTTCTGATAGCCTCATATTCCTTTAATATTGTCTAAGATATTTTTTTAACCACTGTTCAGGAAACTCCTTTCCTCTGTGTATGTTATTTAACTTCATAGTTGCCTCCTTATAAGGAAATAAACTTGCTCTCACAGTCCCTTTTGTAAGACCTGCAGACAATCAAGGGTTTGTGTGTATTTCTAGGTATGACCTAGTCCCTTGATTAGACCACATGCCTTTATCCAATCCTTTCAGTTCTTCTTTTAAGGCATATGAAAATACAAATATACTTTCTCTAGTATTTAATGCCAATATAGCTATCTATGAGAGGAAATGATTAATATAGTGTTACTTCACTTTCTTCAATTAAAGAAATAACATTCCTCAGAAAGTATCACTATTAAGATTGCTATAAAGGGGCTGGGAAGGTGACTCAGTGGTAGAGTGCTTGCCTTGCATGCATGAGGCCCTGGGTTCGATTCCTCAGCACCACATAAGCAAAAAGAAAAAGCCAGAGGTGGCGCTGTGGCTCAAGTGGTAGAGTGCTAGCCTTGAGCTGAAGAGCTGAGGGACAGTGCCCAGGCCCAGAGTTCAGGCCCCATGACCAGACCCAAAAAAAAAAAAAAAAAAAAGATTGCTATAAAGTAAATTTAGACTGGGCACGATCTTCATTATCTCATTTTTCCTTTGACATAGCTTTTTTCTTAACAAATACCAATGATCTACCACTCTAGGCAGAGAGATCATTTGGGAAACACTGTCTATATTAAATATGAAGTGCCTTGGGTGTGACAGCCAAGAAAGAACAAAGATAAAAGACCTTTTACTGACTTTGCTTTAGATGGGGAGAAAATAGGATAGGGAACAAAAGACACAAAGAAGATAAATGTTGCCCCACTCCAGATTCAATAGATCCAGCCCACACCATAAAACTGATTCTATCTTAGAAAGATAATCCTGGGGCTGGGAAAGTGGCTCAGTGGTAGAGCACTTGCCTTGCATGCATGAGGCCCTGGGTTCGATTCCTCAGCACCACATAAGCAGAAAAAGCCGGAAGTGGGGCTGAGGCTCAAGTGGTAGAGCGCTGGTCTACAGCTGAAGAGCTGAGGGACAGTGCCCAAGCCCAGAGTTCAGGCCCCACAATCGACAAAAAAAAAAAAAAAGATAATCCTAAATATAAATTCAGTTATAATATCTACGAGAAAGCAAGTAAATTCAAGGATGTTAATATTTACCAGAAACACTTAAATCTATCCATTCGTCAGTTTTACAAAAGGCTTTTTCATTTTCCTTGGGGGAATCAAATGTATCCTTCAAAGGTCCATTTTCATGTTTTTCTTCTTTGAGAGATATTTCCTCTGGAGTTATTCTAGTTCTGTTGGAGTCTTCTATGTCAATAAAATCATCACTGAAATCTTCACTTAAATCATTCTTATCAGAAGATGACAAAGAAGACAAGGAAATATCATCCACATCATCACTCAGGTATCTAATTTTAGTATCATGTTTCATGGTCTGGTCATTTTCTCTTCTATAACTTTCATTTTCAACTACTTCTTGGTCCTTATTGTTAGTGTTGTCCTTAACTAAAACTGTAGCCTCTTCCTCTACACATGTGTCAGGAGATGAATTCTTATTACCATCAATTGTGATAGTCCCAGAAAATGGAGGTCGGCTGGATTTCAGTAGAGAAGGGTGAACCATCCTATAACCCAAAGTAGAAGTCACACCTGGACCATTTGCTAAAGCCAATTTCTTTCCACCAGCAGCATAAGGCCTATTAAATCCATACCCCAAATGTTCATTCCCATTGAGTACTTCCAAATGCCGAGAACTTCTTGTTAGCATACTTGACCGAAGAGGCACTCTAATGGGTAGCTGCTGGTTCTGATAAGGCTTTGTAAGATCAACAGCTCTATTGAAGGAATGTGATCTGGTTATAGATGAAGGGGGAAGGAATGAATTCTGAATGGAATGTGAAAAACTCTGTGACCTTACCATTCTTTCACAAGCCATAGACTTAATATTGTCTGGGGACTGTGCTAAACTTTCTCCAGAACTACTTCGAGTGGCACAGGAGTTTGCTCTGGGCCTCTGCATGCTACCAGCTGATCGATTTCCATAAAACCCATTCAACTGAGATTTTTGAGCACTGACTGAAGAATATGAAGTCCTTCCTAGTAATGTGCCTTTGGTGAATTTACCCAAATTAGATGGTCCAGAAAAAGACTTTTGGTTTACCTCCTCTGTAGACGATACAAACATAGTGGATGGCCTTGTTAACTTTGATGTGAACAAAGGAATGCTTTTTAAACCTCCCTTTACCCCATTTTTATCCAACATTCCTTGAGTAGAAGCATGTTTTTCTGGATCAATTAGTTTATCATGTGAATGTTGAGTATTGTTAGGTTCTTCAATAGTTTGTGCACTAAGTTGGTATTTATTTGCTTTTCTCCAATTAAAGGAATGAGACAATGAACAATCAGAGCCATTATTTTTTATATAACTTTTGACGTTACTACCCTTGGACGTTCCTAATAGAGTAACAGCTGTCCCATTGGGCATCGGCTTCAGTGTACTTCTTACAGATTTTGCACCATATTTTGGCAACTTGGAACCCAAAAATGTCTTGATTTGTGTCTTCTCTTCCATGAGCTATAAGGTACATCTGTTCTTAAATTGTGACAGAATCTGAAGAGAAAAAAAAGAAGGTAAAACATCCATAAGTAAGAATAATTCATGCCTATATAAATGTACATACATACTAGCACAAAGAAAAATGCAAAGTAATTAGTGGCTCCTGTAGACATCTTAACAAATATTGAATATGCTAATTAAAGCAAAACTTCATGCTGCAAGAAAATAATGTTTTTATGAATATCTTATTAAAAACTTAGGCAATGGATAACAAAAATGTCCATACATAATAAAAGTAAACTATCAAATATGAATAGACTGAAAAAATTCTACAGTGTATCTTCCAATTTTCTACCAAAATAGTTTTATTTTAGGTTATAATCTCTTCTTTAAAAAATAAGAACATGGGGCTGGGAAGGTGGCTCAGTGGTAGAGCGCTTGCCTTGCATGCCTGAGGCCCTGGGTTTGATTCCTCAGTACCACATAAGCAAAAAGAAAAAAGCTGGAAGTGGCGCTGTGGCTCAAGTGGTAGAGTGCTAGCCTTGAGCTGAAGAGCTGAGGGATAGCACCAAGGCCCAGAGTTCAGGCCTCACGACCGGACCAAAAAAATAAATAAATAAATAAATAAGAACATATAATTTGTTTGTAAAAATACACAAGGTCTTACAAAAACTAGAACATATTTTAAAAGAATTAGAATGAGAAGAATGCAATAGCATCAAAAAAGAAAAACTATTCTGGCACTAAGGGTTGAGATTTCAGCTGTCTTTTTAAGCAGCTATCTCAAAAGAATTTCCATCTAGAAGTACAAACAATGGGGCTGGGAAGGTGGTTCAGTGGTAGAGCGCTTGCCTTGCATGCACGAGGCCCTGGGTTCGATTCCTCAGCACCACATAAGCAAAAAGAAAAAAGCCGGAAGTGGCGCTATGGCTCAAGTGGTAGAACGCTAGCCTTGAGCTGAAGAGCTGAGGGACAGCGCCCAGGCCCAGAGTTCAGGCCCCACAACCAGACCCCCCCCCCAAAAAAAACAAATGCTAAACTTAGTGCCAGGGTGAGAAGAAAAAAATTAATAAAGTTGATTGATCCATCAACCATTAATCTCAATCCCTCAAATTAATTTAATAACACAGAACTACCCATATGAAAAAGTTCAATGTACATACAAGAACATAGAACTGTAAACTAGTATTCCCTCTTTGAGTAACCATTCAATAAATTACAACATGCTGTGATACGATTATTTTAAAATTTATAAAGAAATATTAAAACATTTGTCTAAATTTTTTAGAAAAACATAATATGGTCACTGTTCTCAGTAACTATATAATTCTGCAAAAACACAAAAAAGAGCAAAACACAAAAGAAAAATGAAAGCCTTTGGATCACTGATATTTTTATGTATTTTGACATCTTTAATCTGTCAAAAATGTGTGTGTGTGTGTGCACGTGCACGCTCACACACAAGCATGCCAGTCCTGGAGCTTGAACTAAGGGCCTACATGCTGTCCCTGACCTTTTTTTTTTTTTGCTAGTATTCTTCCACTTGAGCCATAGCTCCACTTTAGTCTTTTCTTCTAGTAGTTATTTGAAGATAAGAATCTGTTAAGCCTTTCCTGTCCAGGGCCAGTTTTGAACTGTAATTCTCAGATCTCAGCCTCCTGAGCAGCTAAGATTGCAGGAGCCAGTCACCAGCACCCAGCTTAATTTGTCCAACTTTTTAATTAAAAAAAAAATTTGATTCCACCAGATGTGGTGGCTCACATCTGTGGTAGCTTTGGAAAGATTATGATATGCTAGCCTAAGCAAAAAGTTCACAAGACCCATCTCAACCCAAAAAAGCTGGTCACAGTGACACATGCTTGTCATTCCAGCTATGCAGAAAGGATCAACAGGACTGCAGACTATTCAAGGTGTAACTAAAGCAAAAGGGTGCTAAAATCATAGCTCAACTAATAAAGTACCTGCCTATTAAGTAGAAGGAGCTGAATTCAAATACTAATACCACCAAAATATAATAACTGACTCCAAGTCAACTATAGCTTAAGACAGAGTTCAAGAAGATATATTTTTATTAATAGTGCCAAAATATTTAGAAAATCATGAATTTTCAAGTAAATTACAAAATGTCCTTTCCCCAACAATTAATAAAAAGGACAGAAGACCTACAATGTGTGGTTTTTCTACCCCAAATCCATAGTCAAATAAAAAACTACTTAAACTAAGAACATATGAGCTTTAAAAAACAATGCAGAACCTTTAAAAAAAACAATGAGCTATGCCAGTGACTTTGTTCATGTGAGCTTTAAAAATAAGGTTTGAAACATGAACATAAGAGTTTTTTTAAAAACGATGAGCAATGACAGTGGCACACACCTGTAATCTTAGCTACTCAAGAGGCTGAAATCATAGGACTAAGGTTCAAAGCCAGCCCAAGTGAGGCTGGAATCCAGCCCAATAGAGACTGGAGTCCACAAAACTCCAATCCACAGTAAGTCAGTTATTTATGGATTCATGTAGTTTTGACCAAGATAAATGATGAATCAATCAAAAGAAATTTCAAAAACCAAGCTCAGTTGATTTGAAGCTCTCCATGAGTTGTCTTCAAAAGTTTAAATCACTATGTGATCTGAGTATCTCCCTACTCTTAATTTTGTGAAAATATGCCTACCAAAAGGCAAACTGTGTCCAAAAAGCAAGTGAAAGTTAACAGGCTTAATTAACTATAGAAGTGAAATTTTGACATCTGTTGAGAGGCACCTCTTGTATGTAATAGAAGTTGGGCAAACAGTGCTAGCAGAAAAAGTGCATCCAGTATCTGCTTGAGCACTGAGCTCTATTATATCCTGAGTACTAGTAGGTTTTTCTCAAAGGTGGTCTTCTTGGAATCCACAGACTCATGGATACAAAAAGTCTACTATTTGCTGAGTGGAGGAAGAAGTTTAAAGTCCATTAAAATGTACTATATCACCAAACACTGGTAGCTCATGTCCGTAATCCTAGCTACTCAGGAAGCTGAGATCTGAGGATTGTGGTTCAAAGCCAGCCTAGGTAGGAAAGTCCATGAGACTCATATCTCCAATTAACCACCAGAAAACCAGAAGTGGCGCTGTGGCTCAAGTGATAGAGCATTTGCCTTGAGCTGAAGAGCTCAGGGACAGCACCCAGGTCCAGAGTTCAAGCCCCACAACCGATAGAAAAAAAAAAACAAAAAACACTATATCCTCAAAAGGATGGAGACTAGCAGGAGACACTTAAGACAGTCTAAGGAGAGACAGGGAGGCCTAGAATCCCAGAGGAGCTGTCCCATCAATGCTACCACATACCATCTCAATGTTACAACATACCTTCTTCAACTACACAGAAACAGAATCACACACACTTCTCAAAAGATGTACTGGGGGAGTTCATTAATAGGAAAAAACAGTCACAGCTACTAGAGTGCTGGCTAGTGCTGGCTCCACATTCAGGCTAGATACTATGATGACCACCTAACCCTTCAGAACATAAGGTAGTTAAGAGTTGAGCCCAGCCTACATGCCCATATCTAGGTTGACAAAAACAAAACAAAACAAAACAAAACAAAAGCTTCATCAATGGCCACAAGTTCATAAACTGCCAAGCAGCATTTGGGTTCAAGTCTACTTGATTCCAGGGTCAATGCAGACCACCCTCATGACAGAGGAATAAGATATTCTGAGACAGGGATAGAGTGTGAAGGGAGGGACTGGATAGGTAATGTTATAGAGGAGAAGCATAAAAACTTCAAAGGGCCAATGTATTGATTAAAGGAGGAGTTTTGCAAAAGAACAGTAAAGCCTGTCACTTTTTTACTCTTTTCTTATCCATTACTTTATCCAGAGGAGCCACCCACTCACTTTCCTTATTTAGTTTTCCGAATAGCTTTTTAGGAGGTTATGAAGTGCCTGTATTCTAACAATTTAAATAGGTATAAATTTATTTCTGAGTCCAAGAACAATTAGCTGAACAACACTGCTAATGACTACATAGGTGAAAGTAGTCACTTCTTAAACTCACTTTCACATTCAGAGACTTACATTATAATTTGAAATGATTTGTTAGTTTTCAACTTGTTATTCAAATACTTCCCCCTTTTCTCTTTTTTTCCTGGCTGTCATCTGCAGCATAAACCTATTCAAAGGCTTGATTATGGCAGTCAAATTAGTGAAAAAGAACATCTCTGGCCAAAGAGTAGACTTATTAACAGTTGAACTTCATTCCAGATTTTTCATGGTTTTAAAAAGGGCACATTGTGCTCTGTGGCAGATCACTTGCCTAAAAAGGGCATATCAGATTAACATAACACCCTATTATTCTATCAATTTGATCTTTTCTTTTTTCTTATTGATGACGGTACTAATGTTTGAATTTAAGTCTTAATGCTTGCTAGGCAGATGCCACGAGTCAGGCCTCTACTTCTTTTTGCACTGGTTATTTTTAAGATAGGGTTTCTGTGCCTGTCCCGGCACATACCTGGACCATAATCCTCCTATTTTCTGTTTTCCACAATAGCTGGGATGAGAGGTACATGCCACCACACTCAGCTTCTTCCATTGAGATGGCACATTTCTGCCCAAGCTGGATTAGAACTACAGTTCTCCCAATGTCAGCTTCACATGTAGCTAGGATGATAAGCTTGCTCTACCAAACCCAGCTTTGGTTGATATGGGGTCTCACAACCTTTTCTACCCACTAGCATTAAAGTATGATCCTACATATGTTAGCCTCCCAAGCAACTGAGATTATAGGCATAAACTGCCAGAGTTGGCCAATTTGACCTTTTCTGTCCTTTAACTACAACTTAATTTTTATTCAGACAGAGATCAAAGTAACTTGTAAAAAAAAAAAAAGGAGCTCAGAAGAAATCTCTCTTCTCAATGCTACTGGCATGCATGATATAATCAGAGATTGCCCTGAGACAATCACAATATCCCTTGCTTTTCTTATCCTTTTTTCATATGAAGCAAAGACCTTTTAATTCTGGGAAAGGAACAACAAGCCCTCTTGCTCCAAGGCCACAGGAAAATAATCCATTGCATCTGGAGGAAATATAATGGAATATGAAAAATGTGCAGTTGACCCATTTATGTGAGGGAAAGGACAAGACTAGGTTAAGCTAATTATGATGATAACAGTTATAGAAGAGCCACTAGTGGATAGACAATGTGTGTATCAGAATCACCTGAAGGGCTTTGTTAAAATAAGATTGGTACTCTTGTCCCCAGAGCTTCTGAGTCAATGTTAAGGGGAGGGCTTTAGAAAATATTATGTCTATCAAGTCCCTGGGGGTTGGAGGTTAAGCTGCTGATATAGGGTTCCCATGTTAAGAACCCCTGGGTAAGGTTTCTCTGGAAAGGGGCTGACTGAAAAGGTATTGATTAAGGTGTTGGTATTCTACAACTTGATTTGAATAATATAAATACCAAGAAGTACATCAATGAAGACTTATGCACTTAGTTTATGAAGGCTTATAATTCAATGTTTAAGTTTCTCTAATCTTACTAATTGCATCAAATAAGACAACTTGCCAAAACAACCAGTCTACAAACTAATACAAGATGTGATTATCTATGCAATTTTCCTATTTTAAGATTATCAACTAGCTGACAGCAGAAATTTTTCTTTATAGAAAACAAAATGGCCGGGCGCTGGTGGCTCACGCCTGTAATCCTAGCTACTCAGGAGGCTGAGATCTGAGGATCGCGGTTCAAAGCCAGCCCGGGCAGGAAAGACCATGAGACTCCTATCTCCAATAAACCACCAGACAACCGGAAGTGGTGCTGTAGCTCAAGTGGTAGAGCGCTCGCTTTGAGCTGCAGAGCTGAGGGACAGCGCCCAGGCCCAGAGTTCAAGCCCCACGACCGACAAAAAAAAAAGAAAGAAAACAAAATGGAAAAATACAGAAATTACCATCATTGATAACTAAATCCATTAGGTGAACTCAATTAGGTGAAAAGACACCTGAAACTATCTAATTTGACATCCCCTTATGATACAAGAAACACACAGAAGTACCATGAAGTATACTTGCCTAAACAAACTGAATCTGAATGTATACAAGCCTTAGATCTGCTAATATACAGGAAAGACAAGGACAGAAAAATGTTAAGAAACCCAAAGAGACAGTCAGATCTTAAATGGAAAGGGAAAGGTTCAGTTTCTTTCTTCAACAAATAAATGAGGGATCACTATAAACTTTAAAAAAACCAAATCAATGTGTGGACCTTATATGTATCCTAATTTAAACAAATTTTCCAGTAATAAAGAATTTTTGAGAACTACAGAAAGTGAGTATGAAATGAGCATGGAATGAGTAGCTAATTGTACTAAGAATTTATGTAGGGGAATGGTAATAAGAGTATAATGTTCCTGCTTTTGTAAGACAGTCTGTTTATGCTACCGCAACAAATACTTAGGCATTTAAACATGAAAGTATACAATACTGGAGTTGGGACAGATGGGAGAATGATGAAAGAAGGGGACATCGATCAAGATGCACTCATATGTTGAATGGAAATTTGTACAATTACCTGCAGACAATTTTAAAAGGTAAAAAAGAAAGTGTGATGGAATTCATCTGAAATATTGTTATATATCAAGAACAAGGGGATGTAAGTGATAAAACTGATTAACTATTAAAAGCTGGGGATTAATCAGATTTTTCTCTATTCATTATGCTTAAGAATCCATACATAATTCTCCTTTGAAAACAAAACTAACCCCTAATTAGAATGCTTTCATAGAAAAAAGGAGTTAGGCTATATATTAACCTCCTCTAATCATTCACTTTCAAGTTCTTTTCCTCCTTGCCCCACCCTATCCCAGTCACTCTGATAAAATGTGATGGTTAAAGGTTGTAGCTGCTCAGGTTTGACTCTCATGCCGACCACTTTCTAGTAACATGAGAAATCAAGTAACTTGAAAATACCTAACAGAGGGAAAACTGGGAGAGCAAGCAAGAGAAGGGGTGACATGGTTCAAAAAAAAAATGTACTCATTACCTCACTTATGTAATTATAACCCCTCTGATGATTTAGAAAGCACCTCAAAATAAGTACAGTATCTGGCAAAGTCATCGTGATGACTCGGTTATTTCCTGTAAAGCTTATCTTTCCAGCTAAAATTACAGATGGATTGCAACCTTCCATTCTTGCAGAATTTTAAGACAAGAAGAGATAATCAATTTGCAGGGGAGAATTCAAATATCCAAATTCCTTGGATAAACAGTCCAACAAACCGAATACTGGGAAACTGGAACTTAAAAGGTTGCAGGGGGAAGGTCAAAAGGAGAAGGGGAGAGGAATGAAAACAGAAAAGGGGGGAGAATGTAGTTGTAATAGTTATAATATTTTATACAAATCCTATGAAATTAAGAAAACTGAAGAGTAGTTGGGTTGGGAGGTATGAGGAAGAATGGTGAAAGGGTGATATCAATCAAGATGCACTGTACTTACAAACTAATTTGTTTAATAGTAACTACTTTGTACAACTACTTGTCCTAGACGCTTAATTTTTTATGGTGCTGGGATTTGACCACAGAGGCTCACATAGCTATGTAGGTGTTCTACTACTGGGGCATGCTCACATAATATAATAATTTACACTGGGGCTGGGAAGGTGGCTCAGTGGTAGAGTGCTTGCCTTGCATGCATGAGGCCCTGGGTTCGATTCCTCAGCACCACATAAGCAAAAAGAAAAAAGCCAAAAGTAGCGCTGTGGCTCAAGTGGTAGAGTGCTAGCCTTGAGCTGAAAAGCTGAGGGACAGTGCCCAGGCCCAGAGTTCAGGCCCCAAGACCAGACCCCCCCCCAAAATAATAATAATTTACACTTTAATTATAATACTTTATAATTTAAGCATAATACTTTATAATTTAATTATAAGGTATTTTAGATAACTATTCACATAATACTTAAAAGAACACCCTGATTATTTCAGTTTTTAAAAATCCTAAAATTAATAGTTAACCTTAATTAAAGATTAATGAAAGCAATTAAGGCAATACACAATCTCAAGAATTTCACTAACACTGAGGAACAACTTGATTTGCCAAATATCAGAGTAACTAAAAGTTGGACAAAATGTAGGCAACTATAAAACCATAACACAAGACATGATGCACATCAAATGTAACAGTAATCTTAAAAAAAAATCTTACTGTGTTTTGGACTAACACAAACTTCTTTTTGTTTTTTTTGTTTTTTTTTTTCTTTGGGGGGGGGGATCCGGTCATGGGGCCTGAACTCTGGGCCTGGGCGCTGTCCCTCAGCTCTTCAGCTCAAGGCTAGTGCTCTACCACTTGAGCCACAGCGCCACTTCTGGCTTTTTTCTTTTTGCTTATGTGGTGCTGAGGAATCGAACCCAGGGCTTCATGCATGCAAGGCAAGTGCTCTACCTCTGAACCACCTTCCCAGCCCCACAAACTTCTTTTTGGAAGGAAGGCCCCACTTAATCCACTACATACCTCCACTTCAGATTATTATTAACAAGGTTTTATTAAGCAACTATGAGACAAGATCCTGAAGAGTAAAGAACATAAAACACAATACCTGCTATAAGAAACACATAATTTGGTAAAAAAAAAAAAAAAAAAAAAAAAAAGGAAAGCTCTCCTTTACAACAGTGACTTAAAACCCATTCAGTCAACAAAACTTATTCAAAGCCTATTATGAATCGGGTTCTGAATTAAAAGATACAAATAAGGTACTCCAATGTGAAGAAAAAGCTCTGGCAATAGTGCTATAATAGATATTGTAAAATACAGTGGCCAGCAGATGGAGACACAACGCAAAGTGTTTAATTGAGAAAGGAAGGTAGCAAAACACTGTTTTATAAAGGATGCAATGCTTGAGCTCAACCTCAAAAAACACACAATATTAAAAACACTAATTGTACAAAGCACTAACTGCCCAAGTTTAAAAGCATAAACTAGTATACCACATTCATGGAGAAAGATATTAGCAGTTGAATAAAGAATGAATAACATTCAAAGAAATATATCCAGACAAGAGAACACTGGAGAAAATGTAGCCTACAGAGGGCTTTATGCACCTTACTAAGAAATCCGGACTTTACTATGGGCAATTACATTAACAGAGCATTTCAAACTAGAACAGAAAAATAATTTGAGCTTATTTGAAAAGTCACTCTGGTTTCACTATAGAAAAAGAGATGGGTTAAGAGACTACAACAGAGACAGGAATGATTGTAGCAAAAAGGAACAAGATGAACCCAACTATAGCAGGCTCAATATCAGCTTGTCAAAGTCCAACATGGACATGCTAAGTTCCTGAGCTCTTTCTTCATTTGATATTTCTCTTTATAAAAGTCACCACCATCCTTAGTTCACTTGGACAAGCCTAGAATGCTAGGTCCTTTCCACTCATTTCCTACTATCTAAGGAGGACATAGAGTTGGAAAACAATTTCAAAGACATAATAAAAGAAAAAAGGCAGTAACCTGAGAGAATACAGAAGCACATTATTTTTCAGTTTGGATTTTTAATTTTTTCTTTCAGGGAAAGGGTTCCAAGAGACTGTTAAAAAATAAAGAATACAGTGAGAATGATATTTGGTACAAGATCCTACCAAATATAAGATTAAGACAAACTTCCAGTTCTATTCTAAGAATTAATATGCTAAGATGGGACAAAAAGGCAGAGGTTCTGAATTGCAGGTGATGAGTCAAGAAGGTGGTAGCCGTGGCACACTGCTTAAGGATGTGCAGCCACTGTAATTGCAGGCCTTTCATACCTTAGTCAGGACTGGCTGAACCTGCAGAGTATAGGAATATTGCCTGAAGCTCAATGGTGCTGGAGGAGGTAGGGACTTGGTCTGACTAAGTAATATGAGTGAACTCAATCAACAAGAACATGGAGAACACAAATAACTTCAACATGAGCAACACAACTTCAAAATTAAGCTGGGTACTGGTGGCTCATGCCAGTAATCCTAGCTACTCAGGAGGCTGAGATCTGAGGATTGTGGTTCAAAGCTAGCTTGGGCAGAAAAGTCCATGAGACCCTTATCTCCAATAAACTACTTAGAAAAACCAGAAGTGGCACTGTGGCTCAAGTGGTAGAGCATTAGACTTGAGCATAAAGAGGGTCAGGGACAATGCCCAGGCCGCGCCCCAAGGACCAGCAAAATAAATTAATTAATTAATAACTTTAAGATTATAATGGAAGATCTGTAGTATGTATTTAGTAGTTTAATAAAGAATTTATGATGTTTAAAAAAACTCAGTATCTTGCACAAAACCTGACATGTTTTACTATAAATGAATGATACCCTAAGGCTGGCTCTGGCCAACATCTCAGACAGAACACCCACAAAAAGTAGGCTGTGCAGTGACTCCACGACAAAACAACAAACTCTCCTCTATGAGACCAGAAGTGTAGAAAAATCTAATTGTCCCCACTGAGGACAAAGAGAACATGATGGTGAGGGCACTTAGTGATATGAACTAGTTTTTATGGAGTACAGTTTATGTATAGAATTGTGCCAACCCACTTATAAGAATTATAGCTTGGGCTGGGAAGGTGGCTCAGTAGTAGAGCACTTGCCTTGCATG